>NC_062578.1:48995000-49327500 GCF_022837055.1 Prionailurus viverrinus
ACCCTAAAATTGCACTGTCCAAACCAATTGCTACTAACCTCCCGTGCGTATTTAAATTTTAACTAAAGTGAAATAAATTTTAAAATTCAGTTTTGGCCACACTAGCCACATTTCAAGTGTTCCACAGCCACATAAGGCTAGTAGGTATCGTATTAACAGCACCGAGTAACATTTCCATCATCGAAGAAAGTTTTATTGGACAGTGCAGAGCTAACAGAATATTGCCTTCAGGGCCATTTTTGTGATACCAGATAAAGCTTTTGGAATTCCTGACAAGTTTCCAAAGCTGTGTAACAGAACTGGTTGTTGGGAGTTGCCTGAACTTCCTCCAGAATTGGTGAAAAGCATCAGGTTGGGGATGGTTTGGTTGGTTGTTACTTTCTGTCCAATATAATACTGAGGCTCTAAGAAATTCTGTGGTGAATTTCTTCTACAGGGACACAAGAGCAGAAAAAGCCCAGGATAGCTCAGAAAACTTCCGTCCTGTAATATCCAGTAAGACTGGTGACCATTCACTGGGTGTTTCCTATGTGCCAGTCACTGTGCTGAATGCATACTTCCTTCAATCCTCACAAAACCTCTAAAAGATGTGTATCGTTGCCACCATTTCACAGGTAAGGAAGCTGAACTTTAGAGGCCTAAGGTCACACAGATAGTAGCAGAGCCAGGATCTAAAACAAGATACCTTTATGCTCATGTGTTAAGTACCCCTGTAAACCTCTGGTTCTTCACTTTCCTCATCTGCAAATCTAAAAGGACTAAATTAGAAAATCCCAAAGTTCTCTACCATCTCTAAAACTATGTTCTAAATTAGAATAATACCCCCCCCCCCATTTTCCCAAGCCAATGAAATATGCAGGGTTTGGAAGAGCGCCTTGCTACCTAAGGATATGCTTTCTCCCATCCACACTTTTTCCTGAAACCTTTCTCGGTTTCCCATGATCTAATGTGGTTTCGACTGTTGTGATGTTTATCTCACGCCACACATACTCCTGAACTAGAGAACGTGCTCTCGTGGCAAGGAGGGATTCGCTCCGGTAAATTCTTAAAAACTTAGCAGAACGCCTAGTGCACAGTAAATGCTCCACGAACATTTATGGAATTAACTGGAAGTGGAATGGCAGGAAGACGTGAACCACTTGAAGAGAACTATTAAGGATATTACTTAGAAAACGGGGCCGTCTGAAGAAAACCCCGAATGGAATAGCCCGTATGGGGGGCGGCTGGAGACAAATTCTGACCCACAGACACCTGAAGAAGTGGAATAACGTTAGGGATGGCGGTGGTGACGTTCGCAGGGGGCGGAGCGGACGGCGCCGGGACTCTGGGAGAGGCGGCAAACTCCACCCACCCCGGAACAGCGGCCGCCTGCCCTCCCGGGTCTTCCAGGTTCCCGGGACAGCATCCCAGCCCCGCCCCTCCTCGGAGGTGGCTGCTGCGACGGCAGCTGCGGCTGCGCAGTGGCGCGCGCGTAGGCGAAGCGGCGCGCGCCGCGGTCAGCTGATTGCCCCGGCTGGCACGTGACTTGCTCCGTAGACGCTGGGGTCGTGAAAGCCGTGGGGCCGGAGCTTAGGTCCGGGAGGGATGGAGCGCTGAGCCGTTAACGTCTGCCGGGCTGTCCGCCTCCGTACCTGTTAGTGCAGCCACTTCGTCGTTTGACATCTTCCTGGGTCAGTGAGCGATGGTTACCCCGGATGGGGAGTCCTGGCCAGGCCGAACCTTGCGCTGCGGTCGCCGTCTGGGAGGGATGGGGGCGGGCGCCGGGGCCGAAGCTGTGGCGTTGGAGCTGGCTGGGTGGCTGTGGCTGGTTTCTCGGCGCCAGTTCGTTGAAACCTTGGGCGTAGGTTCTGTTTCTAAGGAAGAGGAAGCAGGGAAAAAGAAATGGCCCTAGGGGGTACGGAATAGCAGAGACAGGAAGGCAAAACAGTGAGGGTCTGGGACATTTCTCCTTGCATTGAGGGTGGGGAGCAAATCCACGCCCCTTGATTGAGAGGGATGAAATGTGACAGAGTGGCCCAGATGAGGATCTGGGGTGGTGTTGTGTGAAGTCACAGCGAGCTCGAGAGCCTTCACTGGGTGTACGTGCTTGTGAGTAGGGGGATGGCAGTTTAAAGGGTCTACGAGCCCTTCACTACTGGCAGGGGTCTCTCGCACAGAATGCAGGATCTTTATAGGCAGGGGAAAGAGTGAGAATCCAGAGAACTCAAACCATTTTTTATTAGAATGGGGGAAGGGTAGGCAAGAAACCCTGCAAAGGAACTTGAGAGAGTCACGTATGGCAAATTGAATCACCTGAAAATGAGTAAATAGAAGCTGATACTCTTTTCAGAGGAAAAGTCCGGTATGTTAGGGAAAAATGAAATATTTCAGCGAGAGCTCAGAACTTAGCACTGCTCTAGGAATGCGGGAGTGGGGTGTAAACAGTCCAGCCTTAGGAGTTCCCACCAGTGTTGGGGAGAGAAGTCACACACACCTGAAACATTGAAGTACTATGAAGTTACAAGAAATTATCAAAAAGAATGCTAAGTGCTTTGGAATTGTGAAGTAGGGATGGAGATATGAACCGACACTATCATGAAATGTCCTGGAGGAAAGATAACTGGGGCTGGGCCTTTGCAAGCCAGTGGGATTTGAACTAGTGGAGAGAAATGAGAACTTTCTAGGTGAGGAAAATCCACAGGATTTGAAGGCCTGAAGATGAGAAGAAAGTGCTTCTAGGGGAGTAAAAAATCCAGGTTTGTGGTGGATTTGAATTACAGAGAAGTGAGAAATAAAGTTGGGGTCTGATAATGAAGACTACTGAATGATATTTACTCATTCATTCAACTGATACTCATTCAACTGAGCTCTCTGTCTCTCTCTCTCTCTCTCTCTCTCTCTCTATATATATATATATGCCAAGTACTATGCTGCTATGAAGGTTTAGAAAACAGGATCTCTCTCATAGAGCTTACAGTCAAGTGGAGGAGATGGGTTTTAATAAATAATCGTGCAAGTGTGAAATGTGCTTGGAAGGAATAACAGAGTAGTGTGAAAGAGTTTGTAAAGGAGATGCCTTTTTAGAAAGTACAAAGGAGGCTTTTTGGAGCATGTGACTTTCAAACTGATAGCTGAAAAGAGGCTAGAAAGGAGGAGAAGGTGTGACTGAAAATGTTCCAGGTGGAAAGAACAGCGTATGTATGTCAGTGCCCTGAGATGTGAAGAGGAATAAAGCTTTTGAGAAGTTGTAGGAGGGCTAGCATGGCCAAACCTGGAGGGAGCTATGTGAGAGAGGCATGCAGAGGAAGGCTGGGATCAGGCCCAGCAGGGCTTTTATCCTAAAAGTAAAGGGAAGCCAGTGAAGATTATAGTCAGTAAAGTGAGTTAGACGTGTTGTTGTTTTTTAATATTTATTTATTTTGAGAGAGAGAGAGTGAGAACACACAAGTGGGGGAAGGGTGGAAGGGTGGGGACAGAGGATCCAAAGTGGGCTCCATGCTGACAGCAGAGAGCCCGACATGGGGCCTGAACTCACCAGCCCTGAGTTCATGACCTGAGCCGAAGTCAGACATTTAACCGACTGAGCCACCCAGGTCCCCTAGACGTGGTTTTTAAAAATAAAATTTTGGGGACGCCTGGGTGGCGCAGTCGGTTAAGCGCCCGACTTCAGCCAGGTCACGATCTCTCCGTCCGGGAGTTCGAGCCCCGCCTCGGGCTCTGGGCTGATGGCTCAGAGCCTGGAGCCTGTTTCCGATTCTGTGTCTCCCTCTCTCTCTGCCCCTCCCCCGTTCATGCTCTGTCTCTCTCTGTCCCAAAAATAAATAAACGTTGAAAAAAAATTTTTTTAATAAAAAAAAAATAAATAAATAAAAAATAAAAATAAAATTTTGTTGGGGTGCCCGGGTGGCTCAGTCACTTAAGTGTCTGACTTCGGCTCAGGTCATGATCTCACAGCTCATGAGTTCGAGACCCATGTCATGCTCTGTGCTGACAGCTCGGAGCCTGAAGCCTGCTTCAGATTTGTGTCTCCCTCTCTCTCTGCCCCTCCCTCACTCATGCTGTCTCTCAAACATAAACATTAAAAATTAAAAAAAATAATAAAATTTTGTTGAGAGAGTGGAGGGTGCAAAAGTAAATGAGGGGAAACCACCTTGGGAGGACATTGTTGTAATTCCTGCCAAGAGGTGGCAAAGCAATTAATAGATTCCTCCTGTAAGAAATGGAGAGCCACTGAAGGGTTTGAAGTCAGGATACCTTCTCTCTCCACTAAGGAATTGAGAAGGTTTAACCGTATTCACTTTTAAGACTTAAGGAGTCAGGGAAGGGAAAGAGTGATTAGATTCTATATTGACCCTTCACTGAGGGCAGTTCTAACTACCCCCTAAGCAGTCCTGAAGTCCACAGGGAATCGTTTGGGAGTTGACTACAGATTCTTTTGCAAAAATCTGTCTTTGGTCTCTCAGACTTATCCTCTGGTAATGTTATCTTCTCCAGAATACCTTTTATTGAACAATAGTAACTGGGCGGACTCAGTTACCTTTCATGTTTATCTTGTTCTCACAGGTCTTTGAGAGAAGGTAGATGAAAATGCTATTCATTGTAAAGGTAGGAACCTGTTAAGACCCTTGGAGCTAGAAACAGTTTTGTCTCAGTGTGGCATAACTTCCAGAGTGTACTGACTCCTGGTATTGTTCCTGCTGATACACCTACATAATACTTAACCACAATCATATCTAGAGAGAAGGCTGAGTTTCCTAAAGTACATTGTAATCTTTGATTCAGCAGTTTTGGTGAACTTTTTCTAGTAGGACACCGTCAAAGGATTGGCAGTGGTGGTCAGCGCTTTTAAAACTGCTTTTCTGTAAGCTTGGGTAAACCTAGTCAGTACACAGCGGCTGGAGGAGATAATGAGCAACAAAGTAGAGCTCAAAGTGCTCAGGTTGTCAATCACGGTTCTTTGGCAACAAGCAAGGTTTAAGGTGTGCTGAAGACGCAGCGGAGCCTCAGGGTTGTGTCTCAGAGCTCCCGGATCTTTCTCTCTTGGTATATCTTGCAGGGACTAGATAAAATCTAAAGAAACAGTACCTGGCATCTGACTAAAGTAAATGCTGAGAGCTAGATAGTGTAATTTTGCATTTAAAACTGGATAGAAGATACTCGTTTTTAATTTTTGGCATGTTAGTCTTAGGAGCTTCATTTACATTTGCTTTTACAACCTAAAAAGAAACTTTTGGGCTTCAAAAGTTGGATACTATGATTATTTCCACAACTTGTGAAATAATTCCATTGGCCAAAGAGCAAAACTGGAATGCCGAAATAAACCTTTACGGCAGGATCTCCTTTGTAGTCCACTGGTTCCAGAGCAGTCTTCCTATTGAACTTGAGTTTGTTTAGGGGTAGCTACAGTTTTGACTGAGTACCTCCTAGGTAAATTTTGTTCTTGTACATATTCTGATCTGTCTGCAGGAGTAAGTCTTTTTCACCCTTTGGATGTGACATTTAATACCATTTTATGTATAAACTAATTCATGTTAGATTCCCATTTCATAAATGTTTTTAAGACCTAGTAGAAACCATTAGCATAGTGCCCTTGGAAAGATAGCTCAGGCAATGACCCAGACCATTCTAAAATCTTATTGAGATGACTGACCTTTGGAACTATATTCTTTTTTTTTTTAATTTTATTTTTTTAAATTTGCATCCAGATAAGCATATAGTGCAACAATGATTTCAGGAGTAGATTCCTTGATGCCCCTTACCCATTTAGCCCATCCCCCCTTCCACACCCCTTCCAGTAACCCTCTGTTTGTTCTCCATATTTATGAGTCGCTTCTGTTTTGTCCCCCTCCCTGTTTTTATATTATTTTTGTTTCCCTTCCTTTATGTTCATCTGTTCTGTATCTTAAAGTCCTCATATGAGTGAAGTCATATGATATTTGTCTTTCTCTGACTGACTAGTTTCACGTAGCATAATACCCTCCAGTTCCATCCACGTAGTTGCAAATGGCAAGATTTCATTCTTTTTGATTGCCGAGTAATACTCCATTGTGTATATGTATATATATATATATATATATATATATATATATATATATATATATATGTACACACACACACACACACACACCACATCTTCTTTATCCATTCATCCCTTGATGGACATTTGGGCTCTTTCCATCCTTTGGCTATTGTTGATAGTGCTGCTATAAACATGGGGGTGTATGTGTCCCTTCGAAACAACACACCTGTATCCCATGGATAAATGCCTGGTTGTGCAATGGCTGGGTCTTAGGGTAATTCTGGTTTTAGTTTTTTGAGGAACCTCCATACTGTTTTCCAGAGTGGCTGCACCAGCTTGCATTCCCAGCAAACTATATTCTTTTGTTGTTGTTTTTTTTTAAATTTCTTTTTTTAATGTTTACTATTTTTGAGAGAGAGAGAGAGAGAGAGCAAGTAGGGAAGGGGCAGAGAGAGAGGGAGACACAGAATCTGCAGCAGGCTCCAGGCTCTGAGCTGCCAGCAGAGAGCCCCAATTGGGGCTTGAACCCATAAACTGTGAGATCATGATCTCAGCCAAAGTCAGATGTTTAACTGACTGAGCCACCCAGGCACCCCCTGAAACCGATGTGTTTTTAAAAGATATTTTAAGCAAGCTATCAGTGAATAGAAAGTTACTTGTAAATTAAAACTGATAATAGGTGGATTAACTTTACCATGAAAGCTTTTCTTTATGAACCAGCCTATACTTTAGTGTTCCTGTATGAGTGCTACTGGCATTTTGGACAGGACTGTCTGTTGTCTGGCCTCCATATGGGGAGAATGTAAAATGCTCCCGTATATTTCCAGACTCCTGGAGGAGAGAGGTACCATTTGCTTGCAAAACACATGTGGTGCTACCATTTATTTGTTGGGCAGATATTTGCGTGCTTGTTAAGTGATAGGCACTCTGTTAGTTATTGGGGATCTAGAAGTTAAGAGTAGTATTTTAATAAGCTAGCATGTAAAATGTGTATAGCCACTAGCTGTGTGATCTTGGGCAGATAATTTCATTAACTGTTCTGTCGTTTTCTAGTGGGGGTGGTAGTAATATCTTCTTTGAGTTAAGCACAAAATTACTTAGCATACTGAAGTGGTTATCACATAGTGCATATTCAGTAAGTGGTTGTCACTACCAGTAAACAGAATCTCAAGCTTCTAGAGTGAAGAATGGGAGAAAACTAACATGTTGAAGGTCTGTAACTTGATGAATTTCAGGCTAGGATACGCTGTGTTGTAGACATAAGCATCTTCTGGCTGAACGTGGTATTGTGGTCCATTCACGGTTACAAAATACCAGCCCAGGGTTGCTTGGCTGGTTCAGTCCATGGAGCATGTGACTCTTGATCTCAGGGTGTGAGTTTGAGCCCCGAATTGGGTGTGGAGCCTACTTAAAATAAAAATTAAAAAAAAAAAACCCACCCCAAAGAAAAGGGAAATAACGTTTTGGAAGCCATGAGTGTAGATTCAGGGATTCCCCTGGATTGGAAGGAATTGTTTGTTCCTTGGGTCATTGCTGAGTTGCATATGGCAGAGAGGAAGTCTCTAGGAGCTCAGAAGGTCCCGATGATTACTTTCAGTAATAGGTGTACAGTGCCCTCCTTGCCATGTCTAGCTTACAAGAAATTACAAGAAATTTTCCCTAACACAACCTAACACCACCCCCCTCCCTAACCCTTCAGTGTTTAAGACAGATATCTATGCAAAAGGAAGGCTTGGCTCCTCTTCTTAAATTTATATCTTTATTTTGAGAGAGAGGGAGAGAGAGAATTCCAAGCAGGCTATGCACTGTCAGGATGGAGCCTGATGTGGGGCTTGAATTCATGAACCACAAGATCGTGGCCTGAGCCTTAAGTCGGACCCGTAACCAACTGAGCCACCCAGGCGCTGCCAATTTAGTATTAATTTATTTTTTAGAGAGACAGCACATGTGGGAGAGAGGGGCTGAGGGGGAGAGGGGGAGAGAGAATCTCAAGGAGGCTCCACACTCAGCCTGACACAGATGAGGTGACCCACGACCCATGGTTGATCCCATGACCCTCAGATCATGAGCTGAGCCAAAATCAAGAGTGGGGTGCTCAACCTTCTGAGACACCCAGGTGCCCCAGGCTTGGCTTTTACAAATTGTTTCTAGCCAACTGAAATAAAAATGATGATCATTTATAAACTATGTCTATTAAAGATGAAATTGTCTTCCATCTTTAAATGTATTTATGGCATGAAATTCAGGTAGTCTGTAATGGGATTATAGAACAATTTTAAATACTTTAGTTGAAAACAGAAAAAAGCAAAAATTAAGGCTTTTTTAAAGAAATATGTTCTGACAGTTTTTAAGTTTCATTCTGTATGAGTCATGAGACTACTCCTTGAAAGGTAAAATTCCCCTTTTAGTTACTAGAAACTTTTAAACAAGTTTTATACCAGTAAGCCAAGCCCTTCCCACAATCTCAAGATGGTTCTGTTTTGAAGAGTAGAATTTTAACATTCAAAGAGGAAAAAGTTGTTCTTTTTTCTTTTTAATTTTTTTTAATGTTTATTTTTGAGAGAGAGAGAGTGTGTGAGCAGGGGAGGGACAGAGAGAGAGGGAGACGTAGAATCTGAAGCAGGCTCCAGACTGAGCTGTCAGCACAGAGCCCCATGCAGGGCTCAAACCCACAAACTGTGAGATCATGACCGAGCTGAAGTCAGATGCTTAACCGACTGAGCTATCCACGTGCCCCCCATTTAAAAAAATTTTTTTTTAATTTTATTAAATAATTTATTAGTTTTTTAAATCACAGTTGGAAGGCTATGTGATATTTCTCTGACATCCAAGGTGTTTCTTCTCGTGCTTATTGAAATAGGCACTTTATTTAGTAAACCTGTATTCCCAAGGACTGAAAAGGAGGTGGTTTTGCATGTAGACCCCCTTCAGTCTCATTGCAAAAATTTATTTATTGTGAAAGGTGGTTGCATTTCAAAGATTAACGTATTGTTTTCTGAAAGAGTTAAAGTCAGTTCAGTGTTGGAGCACTTACAGGGGTGCTATATTTTCTGTGATTGCCCCTAAGTTGGGTCCGGCTCATACCTTCAAAAAGAAATGCTAGCAGCTCTCTGTTTGAGCTTATTATCCCCACCATTTATGTTGTGATAGTTATTGCTTTACTGTTTTTGTTTTATTTTCAAGTGAATTGTGGTAGGAAAATAATCCACGGCCTTCAGATTCCCAGCAATGGGTTGGTAACAGTAAATAGTCTCAGAGCTTTGCACCCAGGTTTTCCTTTCTTCTCTCCTTTCTTCCATTTTGAAAAATAATTGTTACTGTTTTTTTTTTTTAATGTTTATTTTTGAGAGAGGGGGAGGGGCGGAGAGAGAGAAGGAGACAGGCTCCAAAGCTGGCTCTTTGCTGACAACAGAGAGCCTGATGTGGTGCTTGAACCCATGAACTGTGAGATGACAACCTGAGCCGAAGTCAGTCAGTCAACTGACTGAGCCGCCAGGCGCCCCACTGTTTGTTTGTTTTTAAAAGCAGCATACTTACTGCAGTCAGACAATATAGAAGTATTTTAAAAATTTGATCAGTGTTTCTCTTGTGTTTCCACTGGATGCTGCCTTGATTTTTCTTTTCTATCTTGTCATCTGGATTAAATTTCCCTCCCACCCCTAGCTACACACACAGACCTACCTACTCATACAGACCTGCATGCTCAAAATTGTAAGCTCCTTCACGATAGGGAGTTCATTTTATTTGTTTTGCTTCTTAGATCCCACTACGGTTCTGGAAACTTAAGCACCCACAACGTTTGGTGAGATAAATGATATGATCCTAAATTGAAAACAATTACAGTCAAGCAAGAGACATGTGACAAAACACAAAATAGATGTCTGCTTTAATGCAGTTAGTTAATTACATGGTTCTAAATGGGTTGAGGGAGAACATACTGAGGGGGACATACTGGTTTGGTATTATAATAATGGTTCTAGTGCATGGTTGGGTGTAGTTGGGGAAATCTTTTCGTGAAGGGAAGTTTGAGTTGTTTTAAACAGGAAAGGAGTTGTTTTGTGCAAAATGGACTGAGCGGAGGCAAGTAGAAAGAGGACTAAAGGGAGGCAGGCCTGAGGACAAGATTGGTAGAGTTCAGGAAGATTGTGAAGATAAAGTAGAAAAACTCAGACAAGGACATCAGTAGTGATGACAGTGAAGACTGGCAGATTTGAGTTTTATTTCCAGGAAAGAAGCAAAGTAGGGGCAGACATTTTTGTGAGTTAGTCAGCCTTCTATCGTCTACAGCAATTTTTTTAGAGTTGGAAAAAATTTTTAAGGAGAAGTTTTGGGAATGAATCTGGATTCTACACTGTGGTCAAGGAAGGGACTTTTATGTAGGGCGTCTAAAATCCTCTGAATGCTGTCCTTCATAAATTAAATAAAAGTTCGCATTTCTTGAGCAAAGTAAGAGTTTACTCAGATTTTGTTTTGTTCTGTACTTGGTATCATATTGCTTTTCACATTTTAAGCTTATAACCTGCCATGGAAAGCATGCAAAAAGTGGGTTTCTTTTTTTTTTTTTTTTTATGAAATTTATTGTCAAATTGATTTCCATACAACACCCAGTGCTCATCCCAAAAGGTGCCCTCCTCAATACCCATCACCCACCCTCTCCTCCCTCCCACCCCAAAAAGTGGGTTTCTAAACTCCACAGAACAAAAATCCATTTCTGTATTATAGAACTAGCAATACTGTATGATTCTTGATGATATGACATTTAGCCATCTTATTAAAGAATATCTACCATTTTTTTAATAACATTCACCATATAATCAGTGCGCAATCCACTACTTAATCACGGAAATGCCTATTTTAGGACAGTGGTTCTGAAACCGGAGTGATCACCTGAATTACCTGAGGGATGTAACAAGAATATTAAAAAAAAAAAAAAAATTCTTGGATCTCACCCTGTATAGATTAATGGAATAGAGGAGGAGAAAGGGATCTTGGATATCGTATCCAGTCCTCTCATTTTACAAATGAAGAAACTTACACAGACAATGATAAGCAGAACTGGAATTAGATTTCAGGTGTTCATATTTTCAGTGCAGTGCTCTGGCCATTACATTGTGCTTCCTGAAGTTGGCATTTGGGTTTTCTCTGGCTGTAATTTCCAGTGAGATAAAAGGATTGCTTACCAACCTTGATCTCATGCTTCAGACGTAACTATTACTAACCAGCATTGCCCTTTTGTATTATCTCCAGGGTTCATTGTTACCATGCCATTTAGTGGTCTCTAAACTTTTACATGATTTCAAGTGTGAGGATACTGCCTTTTTAAATAAATTGTGTCGGGGGTGTGTTCACATATAGTACTTCATTATTGAAAACTTAGGAAACAGGAATGTATAGGAAGAATGAGAACATTCATTATTCACTCCCAAGAGGTAATCTTTAACAGTTTCTTTATAATTTAATGTTCACATGTACATACATCCTTTCCTTTCTTTAAGTTGGGATAGCTGGGACATGTGTACATTTTTATGGTTTTTGATAAATATTGAAACTGCCTTCTAGAAATTGTCTCTTTTTAAGCACAAAACTTTTTGGTCTTTCAGGTATTGTATAGTTATTTTAGATTGAGGAGAAAGTACTAATAGCAAGTTATTATGTCTTTTTAATGGTTTTAAATGAATTTGTTTTATCAATCATGTCGGCATGCCATACATTTTGGAAGTAATAACATGTATGAATGTGTGGGACATTAATTCAAGCCCCATCTGTTCTTTTTTTTTTTTTTTTTTTTAACAAAAATGAACAATTTCTCCCCATATTACTAAAGCAATACATTTTCATTGTTGTGTTCACAGTATTACTACAGTCAGCTTAAACTTGTTAACATTTCTCAGGTTCATTGTTGTTACTCCCGCTTTCTATTAAATGTTAAAACACTGCTGAGTGAGGCTGGAAGGTTATGGCTGGATCCCTACATAGAAACAAACAGAGCAGTCAGATAACTTACAACAAAAACTGATGAACAGTCTATACAACAAAACTAGATGAGACTTCAGTTTTTGGCCATGATGGATCTTCTGGTACCATACTTGCTTTCTTACCATGAACAACTAGGAAACTGGACAAAATGTATGAAAAAATTCTTCCAAATATTGGACAACAGGTAGTATTTGAACTGAGAGACTGGCAACAAATGAAGCGAGATCCATAGTTCCTCTGCTTTCTACTTGGAATTGCTTTCTGTCTGGAGTCACTCTTTAGATCATGGTCTCAGAAGGAAAAACCAAGTAAAGCATGTTGGTCTTGCTGAATTGAGGAGACTGGAGTTGGGGAACACTTACCTGGCTGGAAGTTGCAGATCATATTGTCAGAAAGGAGGGAGGCAGACAGAAAAACCACCCAAAATTTGTATATAGGTCTCTGTAGGAGGACCAGCAAAGAATGACTAGAGAGCTTTAAGTGGAACAATATCCAGGGCACATGGGGCTGGGAAGTGTTTGAATACCTAGGGCATTCACTAGAATCCCCAGAAAGACCTTAGTAGTAGAGCTTAATTAGCTTTAGACACATTCTAACAAAGTTTAAAAATAAGCCTCCAGTGTATTATGCTAATTCTCAAGTACCTGTCAGAAGAGAGTACAACATTCTTATAAGACGACAAAATCCAGTGATTGGCAATGTAACATTGTGAATTAGTGATCTAACAGAAAACGGAACATAATGAGGATAAAAATGAAAGGCTTTTGAAAATGGAACTTAGCTGAAAAATACATCTAAAGAGAAAAATTCACTTTGTGAGATGAATAGCAGATACTCTAAAGAAAAGTTCAGCAAACTAGAAGATAGAGCAAGAGTATACCCAAACTGAAGCATAGAAAACAACTGAAAAAAAAAAAAATGAATCGAAGCTTTTTGACCTGTGGGACAGTATTAGGTGGTTTAATGTGTGATTTTTGTATCAAGAGAAGAGAAAGGGAAGCAGAAAAAAAATTTGAAGAAGAAGATGGATGGGATTTTTTCACATTTGATGAAAAGTAAACACAGATTCAGGAAGCTCAATGAAGTCTAAGCTGGATAAATCCTTGTGACCATGGAATAGGCAAATTTTTCTTATGCCACAGAAAGCATATATTATGGGGAAAAAGTTGGTAAATTAGACATCAGAATTGATAAGTTGAAAGCACTGAGTGAGCACATACAACACCTGGAGCTTGCATATCTTTCTGATGGCCTGTCTGCTTGGGAAAACAGTTTGGCGGCTTCTTATGAAGTTAAACATACGCTAATCATTCAGCTCTGGAATTCCACTTCTTGATGTTTATCTAAGAGAAATGAAAATATATTTTCAAAAAGAGCTTTGTCGTGGAATGTTCATAGCACCTTTGTTGTCAATGGGTCCAAAGCAGAAACAGTCTAAATGTCCCTCAACATGCAAATAGATCAGCAAACCGTAGTACATTCATGCAATGAATTAATAAGCAGTAAAACAGAATGTACTGCTGTTGATACAACATGGACAAATACCAAAGACTTGCTGAACAAAAGGAGTCCGATACCGGAGAGTACATGATGTATTTTCATTCACAGCGAACTTCTGGATTAGGCAGAGCTGTCGTATGACCGCAGATCAGCATCTGCCCAGGGCTGGCAGTGCAGTAGGAGTTGACTGGGACTGGGTGTGGGGGAAGGCTTTGGGACAAAAGAGATGTTTTAAATCTTGGTTGTGGTAGTGGTTACACAGGTGTATACGTTTGTCAACAACTCATGAAACTTTATATTCTCATAAAGTTGATTTTTAAAAACATAGGGGAAGTGAAGGGAGCTAACCAGTAATAAACCAGATATTTTAACTAGATTATCTCATTTAATCCTCACAGTTATTTATTCATTCACAAATATTCAGTAGGTACTTTTTGAGGTTCTACATACTGGCCTCTGTGCCAGGTACTGAGTTGTGAGCAAAAATTATCATGGTTTCCACCAACTCTAATGGGAAGTTTATTTGGAAGAAAGACTTGAATAAAAAGTGTCCCTCAGGGAAATACTAAAAAGAAACTGCTATGAGAGCATATAATATATTTATCTGTAGCATATAATATATACTGTCACAATGTATGATATCCATTCTGTGGTGTATCTCATATGAGGTACTTTCTGTGCCTTGGTTTCTTTGCAACTACTACCCATCTGATAAGGTTGTTTTAAACATACTAAATGAGTTAATATATATGAAGTATTTTTATTGGTGCTAGGAGATAGGAAGTGCCCAGTAAGTATTGGCTGTTATCTTGATGACATTTGACAGTTCTAATTGTCTAATGTTGCAGGGGTATACTTGTGATAACCCAGGGAACACTGGAGTAGGAAGAGGTTTGGGGGAAGACATGAATTTGACTAAAAACACTGGGTTTTAGATGTTTTTGAGACCTCCAAGTGGAGAGGTCTTGTAGTTAGTTGAGGAGGCTTGTTGGGTATGGCTCTGGATGCAGCAGAGGAGTCTGAGCTGGAGGTAAAAATTTGAGAGAGTTCAGCATCTAGCCTGGAATTGTCTTGTTACAGATAACATCCTCAAGAGAAAAATTGCATGCACATGTTTATACCCAAATATAACAGAGGGAGTCAGACCTAGGTCTGAGTCTTGAGGAATTCCAACATTTGATTAGGGTACCTTTTAATTTTCCCTTTTGTTAAACATATGATTCGTGTGTATTTATGCCTGACTTCCAATATGCAAGATGAAAAAAGGGAAATGATTAGGAATAAAAACAGAAGTCATTTGAAGCGTTCAGAGGAGATGGAAATGTCTAGGTTCTTGATGAGAAGATAAACAGTGGACACCCAGTTTTGACTGTTTCAGTGCAGCTGAGATAAAAGGGGAAATGTGTTTAGCAATACAATTTCATTTAAGATATATGTATATTCATCTGCAAAGATAAATTTTATATGGAGCTGAGCTTAAAGTTTTTTAAATTTGAAGGAAAAAAAAATTTTTTTTTAATTAAGTAGGCTCTGTTCCCAGTGTGGGGCTTGAACTCAATGACCCCAAGATCAAGAGTCACATGCTCTCCCAACTGAGCCAGCCAGGTGCCCCTCAAGGAGAAATTTTTTTATGTGACTTGTGTCCACAGGGTAACAGTGGACATTGTTCAAAAACAGAACAAAAGGAATTTTGCATAAGACTTACTGATGCTGTTCTCAAAGGCAATTCTTAGGTTCATCATTTTGTTGATTCCTTCCAACAGTTGTGTGAAGAGATTTATAGTATTCCACAGATGAGGAAACTAGTGAGGGAATAGAGTCAGGAGTTTAACTATTAATGGGACTCTAAAGTTTGTGCTGTTTTTCTCTTTTTAAATTTAATTAAATTTAAATTCTATCTCCATATCTCTTGAAACTATTTTTTTTTTGCTTTTCTGTTTGGAGGTATCATTGTTCCTTCTAGGAGCTAGCATAGTTGGGGTGCTGGGCGTTGCTGTTCCAGACATCAACATCATCATTCTGATGATCTTAGATGAAAAGAAAAGGGAAGGGAAGCTCAATTTATTTAGAATTCCTTGGGCCTACTGGTTGCTTGGAGCCCAGAAGGAAGCAGGACAAAAGGGTTTAAGGTTACGCATGGATTCTTCAAATAGCGGAGCTCATGTGGGTCTGAGTGCGGAACATTTTCTTCTAGTATGACACAATAGAGAGTACATAGCCTTTTACAGTCAAACTCCGTGGTGTTTGAACCCCACTTGCCACTCATGTGGCCTTGGTAAATGAGAACCTCTCCCAAGTATTACTACCTAGCTCATAGGGCTGTCGTGAGAATTAAATGAGATAGCATATGAGATGTGTATAACATAATACCAAACATAGAGAACACCTTTTCCTCCTCATATCCAAACAATTAGCCCCTAGAGAGGGCTCCAGTTTAAAATGGAATTAGAGTACTTTCTATAAGTTTCCTAGACATTTCCTTTTTCTTTTCTTTTCTTTTTTTTTTTTTTAACCAATCTCAAACTTATAATTTCTGGTGGCTAAGTGTGGGGCTCAAACTTATGACTTGGAGATCAAGAGTTACATGCTCCATTGACTGAGCCAGCAGGTACCTCTTTCCTAGACATTTCTAGACTCTACTTTTGCTTAGAATCATCGTGACATTATTTTATTTGGTCCTGATAATAGCTCAGTGAAATAGGATAGGGCAGTTATTTATAGATGAAAAATGGGGTTCTTTTTCTTATTTTTTGAAATACTTTGGAAACCTGTTGGATAAAAAAGATTTTCTAGAACTCTAAATGGTATGATAGTGACATCTACTGTAATAGCTCATATTATTACAGTCTTTGAAGAAGCTGCACTTTGGATAATTTTAAAATATCAGAAAGAACTTATTGATTTAATCACCTGCTATTTTGGAAGGGAGAGGAGGTATAAAATGTCATCAGATACACTTTAACAAAACTGCTTGTATAAATATAATAAAACCTCAGATTTCCAAAAACTACCATCATGTAGAAGATCTGGATTACTAAAAGAGGTTTAAAGATGTTATGAATTCTCTTGTCAACTTAGAATTTTAAAGTTTAAGGTAGTGCTATGACTGGTGTTTGGGCTAAAAAAAAACTAGATTTGATAAGTGCAAGAATATTAGATGGAGGAGACCAGAGAAGTGGAAAAGCCAGAGCCAAAGTTGCCAAAGGCAAATGAAAGGATAGCAAGGTTTGGAGCAGCTTAGGTGAGGTGATTCGGGTTAGGGGAAGACAGGAAAGCAGGAGATAGAACCACAACATTTCATCAGGAATTTAAAGAGCAACTTACTGAGATGGACTCTGGAGTTAATACAAGTGTAGCCCAAGCTCTTACCTTTACAATATTATGCAGTTAGAGTTCCTGAATATGTTGACCCTGAAGTATTTCTTGACAAAAAATTCCAAGACATCAGGAAGGTTTTTGTTCAATATATTACCATACTTGGTCATAACACAGTATGAACAGACTAGAAAGCATCTTGACTAGTTTTAAAACAGAAAAGTTGTGCTTGGGGGATTAACATAGTAACAAGACTATTCTCTGGATATTCTGTTTGAGAGTCCATTAAAATTTATAAATTTGCTAAACATTGTTTTATTGTAAAGTAATTACATTCTTGTAACAGTTAACAATACTTAATTTGGAAATATTTCAAGTATGCAGAAAAGTTCAAATACTTTAGATTAACAGACATCGTGTACCTACTACCCAGATTTAACAGTTATTAACGTTGTACCATATTTTCCCTAGATATTTTTATTTTATTTTTTTAAATATTTATTTGTTTTGAGAGAGAGCACCAGCAGGGGAGGGGCAGAGAGAGAGAGAATCCCAAGGAGGCTCCATGTGTGGAGCCGGACATGGACCTCGATCCCACGACCCTGTGATCGTGACCTGAACTGAAATCAAGTCGGTCACCCAACCCACTGAGCCACCCGGGTGCTCCACCCCATTTTTATTTTTATTTTATTTTTTTGTTTTTTTAATACTTCTTTTTTGAGAGAGAGACAGAATGTGAGTGGGCAAGGGACAGAGAGAGAGGGAGACACAGAATCCTAAGCCAGCTCCAGGCTCTTAGCTGACAGCACAGAGTCCAATGTGGGACTCAAACTCGCGAACCACGAGATCATGACCTGAACTGCAGTCCGATGCTTAACTGACCGGGCCACGCAGGTGCCCCTAAAACATTTAAAACAGTACCTGGTATGTAGTAGATCTGTATAAACAGAAATTGGAAAAAGATAGCAAAGTATATAGAATGGCATCTGTGTTCACTTTCAATTGTGTAATGATTGCCTAGGATTACCTTAATTACAATTCTAAAAATAGGATGAGTGAAATTATGAAGTTAATAAAAGTCCATTATGATTATTATACTTTATATTTTAAAGTAAATTTAAATTTACAAAGTCGTTTCACGTTCGTTACATGATTTTGTTATCAGGACAGCTTTGTAAGGTAGTTCTTTTCTATTCGGGAGAGTGTAGACAGTGACTGGTAGTAGAAAGTTTATGGTGGTCCTGATGAAGACATATTCAAGTAGAAATAATGGTGCGGTAATATTTTCATTTTTAGGAGCTTGTGTGCTTTACCTAAACTTAGATTCTGAATATATTTGGCTCTGGACTTTTATTTTTCCACGTGGGAGGGAAGGAGAGAGATTGTATAAGAGGGTTGGTTGTGTCTTAATGGAACTGCCTGGAGAGGAAGGTCCACAGCCTCTCACTTAGATCCAATAGTGTACCACCCCCAGCCCCCGCCCTGTTATATTTTTAAGTGTAAGGCCAATTGGTAAGATTGTTTTGCAAATTCGTAAAGTTTGATGGCAGCTAACTATATGCCAGGGATGTGAGGAGATTCCCTTAGGTTGAATATGGGTTAAAATTAATAACTAATTTGGCTAACTTTGTAGGATTTGCTAAGCCAGATGTGACAAATTTATTTGGTGGCTTCTGTTCAAGTGCATTGATTCAGTTCCTTCTCAAAGGTAAAAGTTATGCATGTTTTAAAATTTCCTGTTTTGGTTTTTTGTTTTAAGAGTTTAAGATTAGCCTGTAAATTTGTGATTCTTCCTACTGCTTTTGTGGAATGAAACGTTTGGTGGCTGGTATTTTCCGTAGCTGCACCTCTTTGAATAATTCCCATTTTAGAATGTTTTGTAGTTAAAAAAAAATTAGATACTACATGTGTTAGGTTTTCATCATCTTTTTTCCCCCTAGTATCATAAATAAATCCCCTTTTACCATTTATGTGGATTTACTTCAGGTAGGTACATTTGACTCTGCTTGGGATCAGCTGCCAATGCTGGATTCGTTTTGAAAAAGGTTAATATTTATCACTTATCCTGTGACTCTGAAATACTTTAGAAACAAATGGCATTGAAGGTATTTTTTGTTTGTTTCGTTTTACCTTTCAGAGTCCCTTTTGATTTGGAAAGAAACACTTGGTAACAAATATGACTGAGTTCTGGCTTATATCTGCTCCTGGGGAGAAAACATGTCAGCAAACATGGGAGAAATTGCATGCAGCAACTACAAAGAACAATAATCTTGCTATTACTTCAAAATTTAACATTCCTGACTTAAAGGTAAAACGGCATGGTGCAAAGTAGTGTATGAGTTCATTGTGAAGAGAACAGTTGTCTTTGCTTACATTTTGGTAGAAATTAGAGATATGGGTTCCTTCAAAAAAAAAAAAAACTCATTTCTAGCCATTGGCTTAATTGAAAACTTATCTTGTTCTTTCTAATCTTCAGATTTTGTTTTTTAATTTGATTTTCTCTCGGTGTTTAAAATTTTTTTAATGTTTATTTACTTTTGAGAGAGAGAGAAGAGACAGAGGAGTGAACGGGGGAGGGGCAGAGAGTGAGGGAGACACAGAATCTGAAGCAGGTTCCATCCAGGCTCTGAGCTATCAGCGCAGAGCCCAAAACGGGGCTCAAACTCACTGACCGAGAGGTCATGACCTGAGCCGAAGTTGGACCCTTAACTGACTGAGCCACCTGGGAGCCCCTCTAATCTTCACATTTTAAATAATGAGGAACTTGAGATTTTAGAAGTAAACTACCAAAGTGAATAACATTTTTCTAAACTTTTGTGCTTTTCTAAATTGTAATTTGAATTGTAATGAGAAATGTTATGAAAATATTTGATACATTACATTCACATATATCTTCAGGAGTGAAAAATCTTAGTAATATACTTCAATATCACAGCAAACCCAGTTTTTTGTTATTAAATTCATGCAAGTTTCAGTAACGTTGCAAACGTTTTACCATTAGACCTCTTTAATCATACTTTGCAGGTCTACCTTAGTTATTTAATGTGGTTAATTTATTTAATATTTATTGAAGGTCTGTAGCCTAGCAGCCTCAAAGGGAAGCAGGTTATCAGTAATTTTACAGAATGGAAAAATCACAGTATTTTTATTTTGCTGGGTAACTTAGCAGGTAGTTATATAGAGCAATCATTTAAGAAATAACTTAAAATTACCGGTTCTTCGTATTTTGGGAGTTACGAATTCCTTTGAGACACTGATAGTCATGGACCCCTCCCTATTTAAGAGCTGCTGCTGTAAACCATGACTTCAAATGGTCCACCCATCACTGGGCAGTAGAAGCAGACGCGTAGGCCTGCCATTGCAGAATCTTCACCTCTTAAATGTTGGCTGTACCCATGAATTAGAGGATTATCCCGTGCATATAAATACCTTTGAGATGTCTGGCAAACTTTTTTAACCACACTTGCACATCATGGAATAAAATACGGAGAACTTAGGATTTATGGGCCCTTCAAATCAAGGTGTTGTATCACCTTGTTAAAAAAAAAAAAAATGGCAGGGGATGAAACCTAAGTAGTAAAATGCTGTATTTCCCTTCTAGGTTGGCACACTGGATGTCTTGGTTGGTTTGTCGGATGAACTGGCTAAACTGGATGCATTTGTAGAAGGGTAATGTATTTATATGCATTGACTAGAGCAAAATGAGCCACTGTTCTCAGGCTACCTGGACATTGGGTTTATTATCACATGCATAGTCTACTTATTGGAATGGTTTTAGAAGATGCTGACTCTTGGGCGCCTGGGTGGCTCAGTCAGTTAAGCATCTGACTCTTGATTTCAGCTCAGGTCATCATCTCACGGTTCGTGAGGTTGAACCCCACGTGGAGCTCTGCGCTGACAGCGTGGAGCCTGCTTGGGATTCTCTCTCCCTCTCTCTGACTCTCCCCTGCTAGTGCTCTCTTTCTCTCAAAATAAATAAAAATAAATAAATAATAATTTAATTTGATGCTAATAAGTAATTTATTTAAATAAATAAAATAATAAGAGAAAATGACTCTTTGTTTTCTTTGTAAATCACCTTTATGAAAGTACATTTTATATACAATAAAATATACCTGTTTGAAGTATGAAAATGGTGACTATCTTTAATATTTTTATTGAGATATAACTTACATACCGTGCGATTCACCTGTTTAAAGTGTACAACGTGTACCCTTTAAGTGTAGTGATTTCTAGAATAGTCGTAGAGTTGTGCAGCCATCGCCACAGTCAGTCACGGTGCATCTTCATCACTCTCCCACTACCACCATCACAAACATCCTATTCCTTGCCTCCCCCTTCCCCCTGCCCACTCTCTGGTGCTACAGATTTGCTTATTCTGGACATTTCGTGTAAATGAAATCCTCTAATATGTGATCTCTTGTGACTGGCTTCTCTTCCTTGGCATAATGTTTCACGATTCATCCATGTTGTAGCGTGTATTGATATTTCATTTCTTTTTGTTACCAAATAATACTCCACTGTATAGATGTACCATATTTTATTCGTCCATTTATCAGATAGTGGACATTTAGGCTATTTCTACTTTTTGAGAATACTGGTATGGATATTTGTGTACAAGTTTTTGTATACTCATATGTTTTCATTTCTCTTGGATGTGTACCTAGGAGTGGGGTTACTGGGTCATATGGTAGCTCTATTTTTAACATTTTGAGAAACTGCCAGACTGTTTTCCAAAGTGGTTACACCGTTTTACAGACCCACCAGCGCAGAGTATGGAGGTTCTCATTGCTTCACATTTTTGACAAACTTGTTACTATTCATCTGTTTGATTATAGTCTTTCTAGTGGGTATGAAATAGTGTTTCATTGCATTTTCCTTTTTGTAAAAAATTTTTTAACGTTTATTTTATTTTTGAGAGAGCATGAGTTGAGGGAGGGACAAAGAGAGAGGGAGACAGAGAATCTGAAACAGGCTCCAGGCTCAGCACAGAGCCGGACGGGGGGGCTGAAACTCACGAACCATGAGATCATGACCTGACCTGAAGTTGGACGCTTAACCAACTGTGCCACCCAGAGACCCCTTTCTCTGCATTTTCAATTTGCATTTACCTAATGATTAATGATGTGTTGAGCATTTTTTCATGCATTTACTGGCCATTTCTGTTTCTTTGAGAAATGTCTATTTGGATTCTTTGCCCATTTTTAAATTGGCTTATTAGCC
This sequence comes from Prionailurus viverrinus, assembly GCF_022837055.1. Classification (NCBI taxonomy): domain Eukaryota; kingdom Metazoa; phylum Chordata; class Mammalia; order Carnivora; family Felidae; genus Prionailurus; species Prionailurus viverrinus. The sequence continues at coordinate 49,017,013 of NC_062578.1, forward strand.
TTTTTATTATTGAATTCTAAGAGTTCTTTATATATTCTAGATACAAGTCCCTTATCATAACGTGACTTGCACATATTTTCTTTCATTCTGTGGATTGTCTTCACTTTCTTGATAGTGTCCTTTGAAGCACACGCAGAAAATTTTTTTTGAAGATTTTATTTTTAAATAATCTCTCTATCCAATGTGGGGCTCAAACTCACAACCCTGAGATTAAGAGTCACATGCCTTACCAACTGAGTCAGCCAGGCACCTCTGAAGCACACACACACAAAAAAATTTTTTTTAAGTATAATCTCCGTCTTACTTTTTTTTAACAGAGAACAGTTTTTCTTCAGTCCTTAAGGACTTAGCTCTTTACGTGGGCTTTGATGGAGGTTGTGGGGCAGCAGCAGCAGATCTAAATCGGGGCGATGGTGTTCGGTCCTTCCGTGCTTCGTGAGAGCGATTCCTGACTACCTTGTGAATGGCACAACTCACACAGTAATGTAGTTTCACATACAGCTTGGGAAGCACCTAGGCGTCGACACTCACTTCGGAAATGTCCTTGACTGCGGCAGCCTCTACTATATTCTGAATAACGAACTTCTTTTTTTTTTTTTTAAATGTTTGTTTATGTTTGAGAGAGAGACACACAGAGCAGAAGCTAGGAGAGGCAGAGAGAGAGGGAGACACAGAATCCAAAGCAGGATCCAGGCTCTGAGCTGTCGGCACAGAGCCTACCCAACATGGGGCTGGAAGTCACAAATCTTGAGATCGTGACCCGAGCTGAAGTCAGACGCTCAACTGACTGAGCCACCCAGGTGCCCCAGAATAACGAATTTCTTAATGGCCTTGTTCTTGGGCATGGTACGGGCACAGTTAGTGCAGAGAATAGGCTGCATGGGGCCACGGCCCTTTTTGGCATGACCATTATTCCTTCTTTCTTGGTCATCTTGGAAACCTGAGAGAGTGAAGCACAAAATTTTTCATTTTAATGTCCAGTGTATCTATTTTTCGTTGCTTGTGTTTTGTTTGTCTAAGAAACCATTGCCTAATTCAAGGTGACACAATTTTATAGCTATATTTTCTTGTAAGAGTTTTATAGTTTTAGCTTTTACGTTTTAGGTCTTACATCCATTTTGAGTTAAGTTTTGTAGATGATGTGAGGTAGGAGTCCCCACTTCAGGGGTTTTTTTGCATGTGGATATCCAGTTGTCCTAACACCATTTGTTGAAAAGACTTTTTTTTTTTTTTTTTTTTTTGAATTGTCCTGGCACCTTTGCTGAAAATCAATTCAACATAAATGTGAGGGTTTATTTCTGGACTCTCAGTTTTATTTTATATTTCTTTCTATTCCTTATTTCTGTCTTTATGCCAGTACCATATTGTCTTGATTGTTGTAGCTTTGTAGTAAGCTTTGAAATCAGAAAGTGTGAATTCTCTGTGTTTTTCTAAATTTTCAAGGTTGTCTTGGCTATTCTGATTCTTTGCATTTTTATATGAATTTTAGGATCATGTCAAATTTCTGCAAAGAAGTCAGCTGGAATTTTGAGGGGGATTGTGTTGAATCTGTAGGTCAATTTGGGGATTGTTGCCATCCTACCAATATTAAGTCTTTAATCCGTGAGCGTAGGTGTTTCTAAACTCCACTTTCAGTTACTTCTGAAATTTACTTTGTGTTTTAGCCGAAGATGGGTGTGGGTCCTTGATAACTTTTTGCATTTTGGTCAATTGGCAGAATCAGTCTATAATCCCTTTGACTCTTGGAATACAGAGCTTTTAAATAGGTAGGGTTTAGGTGAATAGGTACAATTTTGTAAAATACAGAATTTTGGAGAATCTTAGAAATGTGTATTTGATTGAAGCTTTAAGGGAACTTGAAGTCTGTGTAGAAGGATTTCCCATGTGTGCTATTAGGCTTTTCTGAATTGATAGAACCACCATAATGCAATGTTTCTGGTAATAGAGGCAAATATTGCCTCTCTATATTGATTTAACATACCAACATATAGTAAGTAAATAGACCAGAAGATATACTGATGGTCTTTAACACTGGAGGCAAAGAGGCCAATTAGGAGACAGGTTTAAAGTAGATTAGGCAAGAGATATTACACGCTTCAACTGAGGCAAGACACTTGGCATAAGAATTAGTAAAAGGATGAAAGAAAAAGTAACAGTACTTTACGGTTACTGATTTCATGTAATTCATGGTAGGGCAAATGTGAAAGTAATTATTGATGATATTCTCAGCGGACTGATTGATAGTATGAATCATCTCTTGGTTTCTGGATTACACATTTTTAGTTGAGGAAAACTCTTTGTAGTTGCCATTCCTGAGATGATGGTCTTCCCTACAGTCCCATCCCCACAGGTGGTGACAACCAAAGAAATCTGAAGAAGGGAAGTCCCTGGGAATGTAATTATCAACACTTACTTGGATTCTTGTTAATCACCTGGGTGGCTCTATAGGTCTTTCTTTAAATTGTCATTGGGATGTCCTGCATATAGTTTAAGGTTTGTTCACATTTTTTAGGGGAGGAATCTGGAAAGTATTTAGGGTAAATTCAGTCTGTTTGGTCATGGAATTAAAAGTTGCCTGTGCATTTTGTCTCCTCTTCTGCACTGTTATGCAACTTGTCTTCGTCAGTTTTCCTGAAACCTTTGAAGAATTTAAAAATCCTGTGGTTGTTAGGCCTTGGTAGAATTGACAGATGTTAGCTTTTTAGGTCTGAACATTGTGATAATGTGGAGTAAATTACAGTTTTTACTTACCAAGTAATCTAATGATAAGAGCAGCTTTTAAGGTTACCATGTGTACTCGGACATAGATAACTTTTGTGGAGATGCACAGGGAGATTGTGAAGTTCTCAATTACACATTAAGTGTATAAACTTGACACCAGGCCGTTCTACACTCTTGAACTATTTCTGTGGCAAACATATGACCATTTTTACATATTCATAGCAAATGGTTCTGTTTACAGGATGCTTGGGAAATTATATGGGAATAATGGTTTGTCGCCTTTGAAGCGATAAGTGAATTTTGGAGACATAGCCAAATGTGTGTACAAATCTGAGTTGAAGACTTAACAGCTTTATCATTTTTTCTGCAGTTCTGCTTGATTAGGTTTGAGGTCATTCAGCACAGGATTTTTTCTGGGCCTTATTGGTTCATATTGCATGGAGTTTCTTAATTTGTCTATCGGTTTACTCTCCCTGCCATTGAGCATACGGTCCTCAGATGAATTGTCAAAAACCCTGTTTGGACCGTGTTATACTGTACTTCTCTGCAAAGTCTGACCCCAGAGGCTGTCTATCTGCAGTCTGGCTCTGGGCCACCTTCCTCCCCCCCCTCCCCCTCTCCCCTTCTCAGCACGCTGGGCAGCCTGGATTCCTCATAACACTGTGAGGGCCCATTGGCTTTTCTGCCTCTCTTGATCCTGACTCGGAGGGTGCCCTGTAGCAAGAGTATACTTTCTTCCCATCTTAATCATCCTTTCAAAACCATTCCTATCCTTTATTGCCCTGCTCATGAGTCATTGTGCTTTTTTTTTCTTTCTAAAGTTTATTTATTTTGAGAGAGAGCACACAAGCTGGGGAGGGGCAGAGAGAGAGAACCCCAAGCAGGCTCCACGTTATCAGCACAGAGCTCCATGCAGGGCTCAAACCCATGAGCCGTGAGATCATGACCTGAGCCGAAATCGAGAGTCGGACACTTAACTGACCAAGCCACCCTGATGCCCCAGAGTCATTATGACTTTTTGATTCCAGTATCTTAAAGTGATCCCTTTTTCTTTTATGCTTCTCTTCTCTGTAACCTGGTAGTCTCAGTTGGCACTTAACCACACATTGCTTTGTATTTAGTCATTTGTATGTTTTGGTATCTTTTCAACTCGATATTTTGTCTTGTATGCTTTTGTATCCCACCCCCAGGGCCTAGAGGCAGACATGGAACCAGAGAAAGAACACCAAAGTCCAGACACTATGTTTCTAGTCTCAGCTCTGCCATTAGCTGCTTTTGTGATTTTGTGACTTTTGTGACTAAGTCATTTCTTCTCTTTATACTTTGGTGTCTTTACTTATATAAAATGAAGGGATTGATAAGGTGATGTGTAGGTGCCTCAGTAGTTAACGACACCATGGTTTCTCTTTAGCATTGTTCCTAATGGTTAATAGTAGTTAAATAGTTAAATAATAGTTAAGAAATAGTTAAATAGTTAAAAGTCTACAGTTACTCAGTTCAGCTTTGCATGTTACAAAACCTTGGTCCCTTCTATCCTTAAAACATTACTTAAGAAGTTATAACCCATTTGTTCTGTATTAAATAGATACATGTAAATGGATATATAGTCCAATTCATGTGTGTATGTAGTGTGTTCATTGTAAAGCATGGAATTTAGGTCTTTTTCCTGGAAACGATTATTGATTTTTTTTTTCCCCTCCCAAGGGTGGTTAAGAAAGTGGCTCAATATATGGCTGATGTATTGGAAGATAGTAAAGATAAAGTTCAGGAGAATCTGTTGGCCAATGGAGGTAAGCTAATGTTTCAAGATTTGATACTGACTTGTATAAGGTGAATGACTTAGCTATAAAAACAAAAAAAGAATGTAAAAAAATCTATAGATAAGGATATTAAATATAATAGAAAGCCACTAAAGATATAATTATTAGTACTGAATTTGGTGATATTCCAGTTACATCTTGTCCCCCTTAACATTTTGTGTAAGACAGTCTTACATACATAGTAGATAATATAGCTTATGACATAGATGTCACGTCCTTCTAAAAGCAATATTATAAAGATTTACCTGAGTTCTTTCCTGGAGCCAGTTGTTAACTCACATTCACAGTGTTTCTAGGTTATGTGTCTCAGCATTTTTCCAGCTGAATACTTGTCTTCTCTAGCTTTTATATTTAATAGCATCCAACTTCTAAAGCCTTGGAATAAAAATTTTTAATTTTAGTGCAGGGGAAATGCCTTTCCCCTCAAATTTGAATATGGCATTTCTTTCCTTAGTGCCATGGAGTAGTCTGCTACTGACCTCTCTGTAGCTGGAAGCTAATAGTTTGCTTGGTATAATAATGACTTTGTAAAGATAGTTTGACCTCACTGTTGTCATTTGCACTTGTATTTGGTGTTCTTTATGAAATGACACTTTATTTTAATTTAGGCTCATCTTTAGTGATATGTCATTATAATAAGAAGTAACCCTTTTCTTTCATTCTGTCCTGTATTGCCTACTGTGATGAATGTCACTGTTGTGATTTTGTTATATTAACATTTGTTGAGTAGAGAGTCCTGGAGTATCATGGGATGTTGAGCCATGATTCAGCAAAAGACCTCAAGGGAAAGTGAAATAGAGAAGTTTATTACTCACGGGTCCTGTGGGAGGGGGCACCATACGGGGAGATCAAGGTGCAGGCAGAGAGTGGCAGGACCTGGGGCACATGCCTTTATTAGGGTCTGCGGGTGGAGTGCTTTGGGGTTCCCAGGCTAAGTTGGGATTGTTCAGTTCAAACCAAAAAGAGTGGGGCTTTGGCAAACTTTGAGGGGGTCTTGTCTTAGGGAGAAGGCCCTGGGCAGTGGGGGAGAGTGTTTTATCAGTGGGAGTCTATCAGGAACTCACATTTCTTACCACTCTGCAGGCTCTTACCTAGAACTGCTCCCAAGGAAAAGGCTTCTGTAATTTCTAGTTCCCTGTGGGCCACTTGGCCACACAAAATGGATGCCGAGGCAGCAGTGTGGAGTAGTTTGAGTAAGAGTTAACTGTATTTAAAAACATTTGTTTTAAATGTTTATCTATTTTGAGAGAGAGAAAGAGAGCAAGCAGGGGAGAGGCAGAGAGAGAGGGGGAGAGAGAATCCCAAGAAGGCCCTTTATTGTCAGCGCAGAGCCTGGCGCAAGGCTCCATCTCACAAACCGTGAGATTATGACCTGAGCTGAAACCAAGAGTTGGATGCCTAACCCACTGAGCCACCCGGGTGCCCCTGATGCACCAGTTTTTAAATATCTTCATTCACGAATGGTGTTTTCTTCTCTGCTTTGACCACTGGCTAACTCCGCTCCAGTTTTTCAATCTTCTAGCAGATGGAGGCACTCGTATCTTGTTACATGGCAGTTTTATCTCTACCTTTATTCGGTCCTTGCTTTTCGTTTGCTTTCCCATTTGTCCAAGACTGCCTCACCTTTTAATTTTATCATAATTGTAATGTACATTTTTACACCCCAAATCCTTTGTGGAACACAATAGGAAGTAGATTTCGAAATGTTATTAAGAAAGGACATGCTGGGGCGCCTGGGTGGCGCAGTCGGTTAAGCGTCCGACTTCAGCCAGGTCACGATCTCGCGGTCCGGGAGTTCGAGCCCCGCGTCGGGCTCTGGGCTGATGGCTCAGAGCCTGGAGCCTGTTTCCGATTCTGTGTCTCCCTCTCTCTCTGCCCCTCCCCCATTCATGCTCTGTCTCTCTCTGTCCCAAAAATAAATAAACGTTGAAAAAAAAAATTTAAAAAAAAAAAAAAAAAAAAAGAAAGGACATGCTATATTGTGATGATCACTGAAGAATTGCCATCAGACGTAACTGATGTACCAGTTTTGAAATCTTTATTCACAAATCAGTGTAGTATGGTGAGTTTGAATGCCATATGTAGGATAAAACAGATTATGAAAAGTATCATACTTACATTGAAACTATTATATTACTGAATCATCTGATATTCTACTTCCTGCAATAACTTAATGGACCCAACTCTACCCTTTGAATGGACCAATTTTATGATTTTCCTAGAAAGTTTTGAGTTGAGGATAGTTTCTTGCTGTTTCTTTCCATGATCCAAGGCTTCAAACAAAATCCTTGGAAACAAGCAATTAGAACCCAGTCTCTCCAGGATCAAGGAGAGATAGGAGTGAGGAAAAGGACACCTTATCGCTTTTTAAAGGCCCTCAATTTCTATGCTTTGCAGGATATGGGGGAGCGGGGTGCATACTGGAGGAGGAAAGAATCAGTCCCAACAAGCATATTGAACATTTCTGGACTGTCAATATTAAGAATGAATTTCTAAAACACAAGTTCATAAACAGAAGCTTTCCAGCTAGCTGTTAACTGAAATGCATATGCAATATAGTCAAGGAAGTACCGTGCTTACAAAACCACAGACATCTTATTTGTCTCTGATTTTAAAATAATTCATTCCCTTATTGGGTGAGCAATGGAGAAAGTGGTGTGACTGCAGTACCAGCTGGTGCTAAGGATTTCAGTGCTTCCAGAAGATGCAGGCTAGAGAACTTCATTAGGCACCGGAGGGGCTCTTTTCTCTCAGCCAAGATGCCCCCATGGAAGTCACTTTTGAATTTCGTTTCAAGCTTATATTGTGCAAATTCTAGTCTTGGTGGAGGATAGTCTCCAAAAGTTTCTTGAGTCACTCTCTGGACTCTCTCTTTTTCGATTCTGTTTTCATGAATGGTCCCTGAATCCGTGTGCATGTCCAGCTCAAGGGTTTCTTGTAGAGGTTTGGTGGAGTTGTGAGTTTCAAAGGTCTGACTATACTGTTTGAAAACAATAGCCTTCAGAGAGTCCAGATACTGACTTCTGAGGTCCATTTTCACAACCTTACGGTGATTGCTAGCCACTGTCAGTGCCTGACCCAGAAGGGGTATATTGCTCTTCAGGTGGCAGAAGGAAGTGAAGGCGTAGGGAGTCTGGGAGTAATACAGCACACAGACAGGTTTGTACTGGTTTGACTTTCTATGCTGCGTTCCCCAGTCAATTCAGATCCGTACTGCATTCTCCTCAGCGTCTCTGAAGCTGACCCTCACATTTTTTAATGCTCTCCGAAGAATTTTCTCAAATGAACTTTTGAATTGTTCCATATCAAGAAAGGTCAGCGTCTTCACCTGGTTCTTTACTCATTTGAAAAACATCCCAAACTTTCTGGTGCCGATGAAATTGAGTATAAATGATGTCTACAAGGGCTGTGTCGTGGAGACTTGCACACTTATTCTCACAGAGCAGAACCAAGTCCTGAACGAGAGATTCCTTTCTCTGCCGGAAGTTTACGGTCTGCAGTTGATTTGCAGACAAAAAATCCCAGGCTTTGAGGATTTTCATCATTTCAGTCATTGGGATTTTCAAGATGGTCCTCATGATAAACGTGGCAACAGTTTCATCCATCTCTTTGGCAATTGGAACATGTGGCGGTCGTGGAAAAGTCGCCCCACAAGCCTGGGATGTGGCTTTCTCAAGGTTCCTGCCACACTCAAGGGCCTGATGCCACCCTGCGTGGGTCTCTTAACAGTCGGTTATCTCCAGCAGTGTTTCTTCTCGGCCAAGGGTTAACTGTATTTTTAATTTAGTGTTTCTCTAACCTCATTTCTTCTCCTTGCAAATAATAGATGCTGAATAAATACTTAGTAAAACAAAAATTTAGTGATTTATTCTTGCTCTTTGTTACAATAGTGATCCTGACCTAGTTGTTTACTATTTCTGTTAATTTGTGTTCGGGGCAGAAGGATAGAAGGTAGATATGTTAAGTTAGGATGCATTTACTGATCTTGTAGGTATTTGATGAACTAGGACATGCAGTCTAGTAGGTGGAATGGGGATTGACAGTCCACCTGGGTGGCCTTGCGTCTGCAGTTGCTTTTAGAAATCGCATCCATATTGACCCCTTAACATTAATGTAGGAAGAAATTGAGGAGAGAAGGATATTTTGATGTAAATTATTTTTGCCAGTTAGCCATTTGGTCTCCTTGACCTTGATCCCATTAGGCTTGAGAAGTAAAGTCATCTTGATTACTGAACTTTCCAGGGAATAGTTGTTGAGTGTCTCTTTGCCTTTACATTTTCTATTCTTTTCATTTGAATGTGAAAGGGCCTGTGTTTTGAAGATTGTTGTATAGACTCCTAGAAACGGTTGTTACCTGGTTTTAACAGGTTTATTTTCAGTTTATTTGGGTAGGCTGGCAAAGAAAGAACATACTTGCATCAAATTCTACTTATTGAGGAGTAGTTTCTTAATCTTTGTGTCTGTTTCTCCTACATATGAGGTATATCATGGGTATGAGCATATTCCATTTATTAAGTCATCACGTTAGAAGGAGCATTTATAAATATAAAATTCTGAGTAAGAAGAGATCCAGTCAGATGACAAAGTAAAAATGTTGATTAATCCATTACTGAATATAGTTCCACATTTTAAAAATCCGGACTCTCCAGCAGTGATGACGTTTTTACTGATTTTCTCGATGCAAATTTCAGCATTAAAATTTATTACTGTGTAGCAAACTATGAACGTTCTATTGCTTCTCAGTAATTAATTTATTTCCCTATTTCAGTTGACTTGGTTACTTATATAACAAGGTTTCAGTGGGACATGGCTAAATATCCAATCAAGCAGTCCCTGAAAAATATTTCTGAAATAATTGCCAAGGTAAGATAAAAAATGACACAGGTAGGACACACTGATTCATAGTGGCTTTATTGATTTTATAAGTATTTAGCTGTGAAATACTGTTTAGGTTTTGAGAAAGCAACTAAATTATATGTGACTGATATAAATAGGAGGTACCATTACTACAACTTTACCAAAAAAGAAAGATGTTAAAAAGTGTTTTACTTTCCAGTGTACATTATCCAAGTTGTGTAGTTTACTTACTTAAGTGGTTAACTTAAATATTACATCAACAGTGTTTAAGGAAAAAAAACTTTAAAATCCTATAATTATTACTGATACAAATTTGAAGGGTTAACTGAGATTATGTAGAACAGGAAATTGGAATCTATTAAAGATTTAGGAGTCATTCAGCTAGTGATAATGATTACTTTGGCATGTTTACATACAGTACTGCTTCAGACATTAAACTTTACGGGTTTTCTGACACCTTCAGACGTTCAGTATTGACCCTCTACACAGAAAAATGCCTGTATTCATGTACACATGATTTTATGTACGGTTTCAATGAGTACACAGATCCTGAAGCTCATCCATGAACTCACCGAGTTAAGAGTTCCTTTTATATTATAGTCATTGAACTTGAGAGAAAATATAAAAGTCTTACCTGAAACTCCAAACAAGGCAGATAGACAAGGATCTATTAACTGTTTGTCAACATTCTGACCTGACTGAGATGAAAAGTGTAGTTTAAATTACTTGGACAGACTTTCCTTTTCCTAGCTTTCAGTGACTTTGAGTAAGTGCTGTATAGTTAAATATAAATGAGTAGATTATCAAGGATTTTAAAGCTGAGGTAATCATAATATAATGAAAATGAGTAGTTTGATAATATAAAGTGGTGCTCTGACTATGACTGAAGTCTCCTTATTTTGGTCCAGTTATCAAGGATTTAATCATCATTTTCTGATACTATTACAGATGAGGAAATAGGCTCAGAGAGGTGAATTGACTTACCGTATTGCCACACAACTGATAATGGTAGAGCTGAATTGAAACTCATTCTTCAAATGTTAAATCTGCTGATTTGTATGTTCTCCCTACATTGTTAGTAGTTTTAGGACTCTTTTTGAAAAATCAGCTTCTGTAACATTTATAAATACATCTAACCACAATTTTAATTTAATTGAAAAAATATTCTATGTAAGAACAGTGGCATTATGAACAATAAAACTCTGTGTAGCTTCATTACTTTTGGAAATTAATCCTTCAGCCTTGTGAATTTAAAGCTTTTTAATTAATAATCTCTACACCCCGTGGCTTAGATTCCATTTATGGTTTAAGATGTAGTATCATAACAGTAATTAAAATATATGTGGACTAAAACACTATCTTTAGTAGAAAAGATTCATATGGAAATTACCAGGGTTATTAAAAATGAAGGAAGTTATTTTTTTAATCATCTTTTAAATTGTGCTTTTATATCAAAAAGAATGAAATCTTGCCACTTGCAACAATGTGGATGGAGCTAGGATGTATTATGCTAAGCAAAATAGGTTAATCAAAGACCAAACCATATAATTTCAATCATGTGGAATTTAAGAAACAAAACAGATGAACATACGGGAAGGGGGAAAAAAGGAGAGGGAAACAAACCACAAGAGACTCTTGACAATAGAGAACAAACTGAGGGTTGATGGAGGGAGGTGGGTGGGAGATGGGCTAGATGGGTAATGGGTGTTAAGGAGGGCCCTTGTTGTGATCAGCACTGGGTGTTGTACGTAAGTGATGAATCACTCAATTCTATTCCTGAAACCAATATTGCACTATATACTAAAATTTAAATAAACATTAAAAAAAAAAGTTGTCCTTTTAAAATAATAGTTGTTACATCAGCAACTAGTGGTATTTGTTTTTTAAAGTGTTCAGGTACAGCTACTTTATTTCTGTTAGAAAAATTTTGCTTATTTTTGTTTTTCATTTTTAAAGGGAGTGACTCAGATTGACAATGACCTGAAATCTAGAGCATCCGCATATAATAACTTGAAAGGGAATCTTCAGAATTTGGAACGGAAGAATGCGTAAGCATATGTGAATATTAAGAATTGGGCAAGTCCTGAATGAGCTATTGTTGGGGTTTAGTGAATTCCAGTTTATGCTATTTCTATAATTAAAATGGTGTTTTTTCACATCACGGAGAAAAATTTATTAATTCAGACTAGTCAAAACAGATGAAGCTGATTTATTCTTGTTTTATAAAACTTGTGAGTTGGGTCCAAATTTGTCCCTTTATCCATTTGTGTTTTCACTGAAAGATTGCCTAAAATTGTTTCAAATCGAATCATAGTTTAATTGCATAGCAATCACCTGCTGCTTAAAAGAATTCTATCAAAGAATTCTATTTGAATTTTATCAAAGAATAGTTCTATCAAAGAATGTAATTTGTCTGTTTATCTGTTTTCCAAGTTTAGCTTTTTTACATGTTAGATTTTCCAAAAATAGGACACGTTTGTTTTCTTGATCTCATTGTAGTATGACCACTGCAAGTGTAGCTTTAAATGTTTAACTATTCAAGTTACACATTCATATTCCAGAGGGAAAGTTGGTTGGATACTATCAGTGGTACAAACAGGGCAAGTCACTTTCATTATGAAATGTACTGGGAGACCAAATGAAGACTGATTTGATTATTGGGTTAACTAACCAAAATTGCCTAGGATCAGATGATACCTGGGGAGAGGGAGGAAGATCAGAGATTGTCCTTAGATGATGTAATTTTGTAATTATGATGAAATAGGTTTTAATTGGCATACAATGAATAACACTTGCCCAGTCAAGGTACTAGATATGTAATCAGGAGAAGAGTTGAATTATAAGAATTAAAGCAAACACAAGGGGAGATACTAGAGGCAAATATTGATAAATGGTAGCATTTCTTTGATAGTGAGGGTGGGAAATACTCAGCTAAATTTAGTCTTCTTACAAAGTAGAAACGTTACCTAAGACTAATCAGTCTCTTGAGGTGTACACATAATAGATGTGAATGTAATTAGCCTGATACTTCTTATGTTATGGAGGCATGATCAGCCTGATTATTTTTTTCTTACTCCTCAGAGGAAGTTTGCTAACTAGAAGTTTAGCAGAAATTGTGAAGAAGGATGACTTTGTTCTTGATTCAGAGTATCTCGTCACATTACTGGTCGTGGTTCCCAAGTATGTCTTTTAATTACTTTTGCTTGTTAAAATATTAAAAAAATGTTAGTGTCTGATACTGTAATTTGAAGTTTTCCATAGAACTCAATTGTAAAGGGAATATTATTACGTTGTCATTCATTCCATCAACTAACATGCACTCAGGTGGCACGTAAGTAGAATTTAGTTCATAATCTGATAATGGAGGCATCAATTATAAATTGAGATGCCAAATCAAATTTAGCAGCTTAGTAGAGTTGGCTTATTTAAAAATTAAATAATGCTAAATTATTAGATTTTTAAAAAAATATAGATTTTAGATTTTTCGGAGTAGGAAGCTTTTGTTTTTCTGAAAAATCTTTTCTTTTTTTTTTAAGTTTATTTATTTATTTTGAGAGAGAGGAGGAGAGGCAGAGATGGGGAGAGAAAGTACGGAGCTTGAAGAGCCCAACGTGGGGCTCAGACTCACAAATCTGTGAGATCGTGACCTCAGCTGAAATCAAGAGTTGGACGCCTAACCAACTGAGCCAGCCAGATGGCCCTTGTGAAAAATCTTTATGATTGGTTAGGATGAATTAAGCCCTTTAAGAAGCAAAGGATAGATTAGATCTGGGGTTGGCAAATTTTTTCTGTAAAGGGCCATATAGTTAATATTTTACACTTTGCCAGCCATAGGGTCTGTGTTACAGCTACTCACCTTTGCCATGTCGACTTCGTGGTTGTAGCTGAAAGCAGCCATACACTATACCTACAGAATGGATGTGGCTCTGTTTCAGTAAAACTTTGTTTACAAAAACAGTTGCAGGCTCCCGGCATAGTTTGCTGGGTTAGATAACCCTTTGAAATCTTTGGATTAGGTCTTCTGTGTTAATTAACATTTGATCATTGTTAATAAAATGAGGCCTTTCGATACTCATAGGAAGAATTAGAACTCTGTGTGCATGTGTGTCTATGAGAGAGAAACACTTAATGATTTCACTTCTGACTTGAACTGAAGTCTTGCTATCAGGGAATCTTTGGAGGATCCAAACTGAGGTGGAAAAGTTGGGGATTCTTCACAGTATCGGTGTACGAATTCTTCCTTTGCTGTGCTCTCCATTTTTTTTTTATCTGGTTATGAAATGGGGAGTGTTAGAAAATGATGCCTCCTGGAAAGGATGGGAAAGCACCTCCGTTGAATTTACTGTGGCTACACTATCATCTGACTTCTGCTTTTCTCCCCTAACTTCAGAATACTATAGAGCACTGATTTTTTATAATTTCTGTGTGTCTATGTTTTTATGCATGTAGGAAAATAACCTTTGTGCAGATAAAAGATTTGTCTCTATTTTTATTGAAAATTTGTTGAAAATTAAAATCAGACGTTTTTATAGTTTTCTCTTCGCTATAATTGAAACCTAGGACCTGGGGCACCTTCCATGATGAATTAGTCACTATCCTGACCTATAAATCCTGTAGTTCTTTATATTGCAAACATAACCTTCTCTCCCCACACCCCCAAAATCCGTTGGTCTGTAGAGAAAATTGTTGCACAATGTTCTGTGGAGCATGGTTTACTGTCACTTAATTTACTCAATACTTCCTGGTACTTTGTGCTTTTGGTAAATAGTTTGATCCAGCCCTTCATAATGGCCAGTGAACAGAAATGATAGTGATTTCAGTATGGCCTTTGAATTTATTTATTTTTAATGAGGTAATGCATTATTGACTCTGAAGTTTGAAGGTAATTTAGAATGTATACTTTGCTTTACTACCTTTCCAAACTTAGTTCTAGGATGTGCCTCTTTTGCAATAGTTACCGGATGTAAGAGAGTGGTGAACTGTATTTCTTGCTTCACTGCTCACCGTATTTGAAATTCATTCTCAGTAGGAAACTTGAATTTTGTGTGTGACATAGATTTGAAGTATACTTTAGTTGAATTTCCTGTTTGTCCCATATTTTTTTCTGTCTCAACAGGGCAGGAGGTAAGACTTGTTTTTCTTTTCCACTACTTACTGTACCTTTTTTGCAGGTTAAACCACAACGACTGGATTAAGCAGTATGAAACACTAGCTGAAATGGTAGTTCCAAGGTCTAGCAAGTAAGTGGTAGTCTTTGTAAAACCTGTTGCTTTCCTAGAATTCCTTTTATAGTTGGGATGTTGGGTTAGGAAATATCTTTTTACCTTTTCTTTGTGGGAAATTTATGGTTTCAGAACCATCTTTTTCACCTCATAAATAAGTTACGCCAACTCTAGTTATCACGATCATAGACCTGAAGGGGATTTTGTACAATATGATCGACTCACTCATGTTTATAGATGTAGAAGTTTGAGGCCGCAGAGGTGAAGTGATTTGCCCAGAGTCGCACATCTCATTAATGGCAGGGCTAGAATTAGAACCTGGGTCACTGGTGTGGTACTTTTTCTGCTGTGCTGTGCCACCTTCTGAAAATGTTTTGTCCGGTATTTATTGTATACCTACTATGTGTCTGCCATTCATTTCCTTGCAAAGGAAATGTACCAAAATGGCTGCTAGAGTACCATGTTGTTCTGTAAATACTCACCATCACTTTCCAGTGAGCATAGACTGTGTAATCTGTATTTTCCATTAAAAATTTTGCATTTTAAATGTATAGATTAATATACATTATCTAATTTGATATTTACAACAATTCTGTGAAGTAGTTGGAGCAGTTATCGCTCTTGTGGATAAAGAAGTAAAAATGCAAGAAGACTTAAATAGTTATCTAAGGCATATGGCTGCATTTGGCTGTATTAGTGTCCGGTGACAAAGTTAGGACTAAAAGTCAGGTTTTTTAACATTAGGGCTCGTACTGTTGACACTACCTTGTCATTTTTTCCTGTGTTCTATCATTCCACGTGAGATGTTCTCCGAGGAAGTATTAAATACAGTATATATGCATCCCCCAAGGATTCTTTTGTATGGATACCCCTCAAGAGGTGGCAACATGTGGTGAGAGGAAGGTATAGCAGATAGTAAAGAAGTGGTATTAGTGAGATTGGGCCCATGAAGTATTTGCTTTTCCAGTTTTTATATGGGAGGTGGCTTAGTATAATAGAGTACTGGACCCAGGGATTTGAGTTCTATTGCTGGTTCTGCTACCAACTTGCCGTGTGACCTGGGGTAAGGCTTAATTTCTCCGGGCCTCATTTTCTTTGTAAAAAGAGCATAGCACCTTCCCAGTACACATTATGAGGTTGTTTTAAGGCTTGGTAAGGTATACAAAACATGAGGTCATATGATTATCGTAGTTTCATGAATGTTGATTTTTTTGAGAACTAAACCACAAACCTCTGCTCATCACAAATTTTTTTTTTTTTTCCTATTTCGGGGAATGCTTTCTGTTCACACACCAGCCCTTCGCATGGCAAACTGAAGACCAAGGTGGTGTCTTCATATTAGTTTTCCACTGTAGCTGACAAATAACAACTGCATATACCTTTGTACTCTATAGGCCATTAAAGCCAAAGAGGTTGACTTGGTGTCCAAGAGGCAGGGGAAGGAGGGGGCTACGGACCCAGTGCATATGGAATGTCCTCACAAGTTGTATATATGCCAGGCCTAAGGTCCAGAAGAGTGGTGTGGAGACATGTTTCTGATTTACTCTGAAAGAAGGACTCTAAAAATATTACTTCAGAGAGTTACATCTTTTGAAGATTAATTTAGTAGTTTAGAGGAAAAAATGCCAGGTGGGAATGGTTTAGTGTAGACAACACCTGTCTTCTGAATGACAGATAAGTACTCCCTGACCACCAGTCGGTGGAAACATCTGTTCTACCTTTTTCTCAGTTCAAAAGACATTTGGAACCATTGCCATGAGGCTTAGCTTTTTAAATTTAGTCCGCAAGAACAGCAGCATCTCAGCCGGCACCGTGAATAGCACGATTCACTCGTGGGGGACAGACAGGCTGTAGTGGGTTAGTCTGGAATTTTGTCCATTGTTCGGGAAAGAACTCTAGGACTTGATGCTGGTTTTTTTTGCTGATCATAGTAACTAACATTTTTGAGTAGCTGCTGTGTGCTAGTAATTGTTCTAAGTGCTTTATTTTTAAGTCATTTGTGAGTAGTAATGCATTCACTTGTCGCTTTTTGGTACGTAAGTCTTTACTTGGGAGCAGTGAAGAGGAGAGTGGAATTGTGAGGTAGGAGAATGGATTGAAAAATACTGTCTTCAAACCTGAAGGAAACAATGTCACTTAAAAAAAAAACCTTAGAATCTTGCTATCTGCAAAATTTTCTACTTAACTCTTAAAATTATTGCAGACTTTGAGCCATGCCACTGTTGTGTAGATAAGTGTAGGGATGGATGTGTGTAAATGCCATGCAAAGTTACGGCCAAAGAAGTGGAGGCTGGCTGCTGTTCTGCTTCTTGTTGGAAAGCCTGCTCAAAGAGAGGTGTTTTTCACCACCTAAGTGGTACTTAGGGTTACCACTTTTCTTTTTTACGTACTTCTGCTTGTGAAGATACTCTGACCAGGTCCAATTGCTGGTTAGCTTTTGCCTTTTCTGTGTTTTTGGAAGCAGTACCACAAATGCATTGGTTCTTCACTGAGATTGGTGTTCAGAGGGCTAGAGGAACGTAGCTAGGAAAGCCTAGAAAAAACTTGTGCAGAGAAAAGTTTCCTTTGGGTTGTATAGCTGGGCTTGCAAAGATAACTTTTATGAAGAAAAGCAGGAGAGATGCCCCTGCAGTGACATGGGAAGATTGGTTAGGGGACAGAGAAGATGGCAGGTCTGAGTCTTAGGAGTGAACTAAGAAATCAGAAGTGGCAGGCAGAGTTCAGTGAGCTCCAGAAGCACGGCCACTCACATGGGTTACTGAAAGTGCCGTGAAACACCTGGAAAATGTTGACGTTTCCTTCAGGCCTGGTTACATCTGTGTGAACATAGTGCTGGTACTTCTCTGTAATAGAACTAAAAGAAGGGAGTGTGTTTGGGTCATTTATTTGAATCTAGTAGAACTTAGGCAAGCTGAGTTAAGCCAAACTGAGCTCCTTTTTAGGCTGTTCCTGGCCAGTTCCTAGCCAGCATCACATCTGGGAAGTGTTTACGTCCATGTTTAATCATGAAAAGATGGTACTTTCTTACCTCTTTCCTCTCCTTCTGGTTTTCATTTTGTTTCTATACCTTGGTCTCATATATCACTTAAGGTCACTGCTTGTTTTGGCTTGGTTTGAAATCCCTCCAGCTTCTGGCTTGTCAGCTCCTTGATCCCTGCCACTCACAGATCTCCAACTCCACTTGATTTTTGCATGCTCTTCCCTTGCCACATCCCTGACTTCTAGAAAGGCTTTACTTTTAGAAAGGCTTAAACCTGTAATCCAGCTCTTGACCCAGAGCCTTCTTTCTGTTTCTTTTTTTCACTGTGACAGAACCTGCTCTTTGACCTTGTCCACATCTCAAGTCCACCCCTTTACATTGACATTGTTGATTTCCTCCAGTCATGCTGCTTCTCCTGCTGAACCTGGACTCTGAAGTCATCACTTTAACTGTTGTCCTGCATGCACCATCGTCTCTGGACCCTGTGACTTCCTTGACTTCCTCCCCTCATTAGCCTGTAATGCAGCCTCCTGGCTTCTATGCCTGAATTGCATGAGTGAGACGGAATCTGGTAGCCCTGAGTATTGGCTAGTGGACTTGGGCTCTTCTGTCTTAGTGGGACACCTGTTCTTCTGTCAGCGCCTTTTCAACCACCCCCAGGGCTCTGGCCTCTGCCTGCGGCTTTGGGACCCTGAAATCTCCGTCTGTGGCCTGGTGATCCCCATAGTTTCGGACTTACACGCCTGGATTTCTCGGGCACTGCACATGTCTGTACGTCGGTAACTACCATAGGACATTGTCCCCCCAACCTCAGCCTCAGTCGCCCATCTCCCTTGTGTGTGTGGGAGCAAGACCTGCCTAGTTACCAAACCAGAACATGGGAGTCCTTCATTTTGAACTCTTCCCTCTCCCTCCCCCACCCCCGCCCCACCCCAATTTAACCAGCTGTGTTATTTCTACCATCCGTAGCATTTGGTTGAACCATAGGAAATTGCTATTTTGTAGGTCAAAAGTGGTCAGATACCAACAGTTCATACGGGTCCACCAACTTAAAGCTGTTCCTCCCCCTCTCCCCCCCCCCCCCCCCCCCCCCCCCGCCCCTCACTCCCATAGCTACTAATACTGCTTTAGTTTAGACTCCCATCTCTTGCCTGGCCTATTGTAACTGCCATTATCTGGGCTCCTTATCTCCAATATTTTCCTCTTCTCATCAGTCTCCTGCATTGCTGCCATTTTCATTTTTGTGGTGTACCAGTCTGTTACTGGCACGTGTGTGTACACACACACACCCCCTTCGTATCCTGTGTTCCAGCTACACTTCTTTCTGGCAGTTCCCCCAAATGCACCATGCTATTCCACACCTATATGCGTTTGCATATGGGCTTCTACTGGCATGTTCTCTTCTTTGCCTGTCTTTCAGACTTCCACTTGGCATCACTGCTTTTGTGAAACTCTTTAATGTTCTCTGAGGTAAAGTTGGTTTTTGAAATTATTTTTTTAATGTTTATTTGAGAGAGTGGGAGAGGGAGAGGGAGAGAATGAGTGGGGGAGGGGCAGAGAGAGGGGGAGACAGAATCCGAAACAGGCTCCGGGCTCCACGCTGTCGGCACAGAGCCCGACGTGGAGCTTGAACTCATGAACTGTGCAATCCCCAGCTGAGCTGAAGTGGGACACTTGACTGGCCGAGCCACCCAGGTGCCCCTGAGATAAAGTTATTAATTCCCTTTTTGCCCCAATATGTCACATATATCTTCTGATACACTGACAACTCTGTATCGTGTTACTTGTTTCTTTCTGTTTCCTTTATTAGACCCGTGTCTTGAGGTCAGAGAACCACTTTGTCTTAGTTTTGTTCCTTTTTTTTTTTTTTTAAGTTTAGTTTTGAGAGAGAAAGCACGAGTGAGGGAGGGGACAGAGAGAGAGGGAAAGAGAGAGAATCCCAAGCAGGCTCCACACTGTCAGTGCACAGGCTGATACGGGGCTTGAAACCATGAGATCCTGACCTGCGCCGAAATCAAGAGTTGGACACTTAACTGACTGAGCCACCCAGGCACCCCCTAGTTTTATTCCTAATACGTAGCAAGAGCTGTGCACATTTATAGAGAGACGCTGTACGTGCTCTTGTGGTGGTGGTGGTGTGTGGTTTTTGTTTTGTTTTTGAGGCTGAGTACATGTTAAATGATTGAAAGTCCATTGTACCAAGGACACGTGGTTGGTTTTTTTATACGATTTTAAGAAATCTCTTTCCTGGGGATAGGAAGGAAAAGCAAATATATGGTTTCTATTTATTTTTTTCTTAATAAGGTAGCACAGCAGGATTTAGTCCTAAAATAAGACTGAATTTTTATCCTGGCTCCCTTCATCATAAGGATTTTAAATACACCAAACAACTTCGCCGTGACCTAGGTCTCTACATGACAGAGGAGCCTGCGTAATAGACACCCTGCTCATGGTCTCAGAGCATGTCAGACATCAGGCGCTTTTGAAATGGTCTTTAAAACAGCAGAGTACCATATGAATTTAAAAGATCACTGTGACAGTGGTGGGATATTGTTAGGGGTCTGTAGTAGCCTGTCAGGTTGGATTTGGATTTCTTTTGATCACAGTGTGCATATTAGAGTCAAGCCTGGTAGACCAGAAGATCATTAAAGGTTTTGTATTAAGTTCTGTCCACTTGGTAGCTGCCTTGCTTTGGATTTGATAGTCACTGGGGGCAGGAACTAAGGGTAATCGTTTTGAGAGGGCACCTTTCATTTAAAAAAAAAAAAAATTTTTTTTTAAATTTTATTTTAAAGTAATCTCTGCATCCAATGTGGGGCCAAATCTCACAACCCCAAGATCAAGAGTCACATGCTCTGCCGACTGAGCCAGCCAGAGAGGGCACCTTTTAAAAGGAAGTTTAAATGTTCTAAATCCACAGTAGCTGAGTTTCTGTCTGTGTCAGTGATGACAGTAGCCATTCCTCCCAGAGGCATCTGCTGGGCCTATTGCTGGAGAGGAAGACTGAGAATCAGTGGCTTCAGTTCTTCTAGCCATTCTGCATTAAAGCATTGTAGTTGCCTCCTGAATTAACTGCCAATCAGGCAGTTCTTAGACTTCCTGGAAAAACTAAACTTTTCCCCCCCCTCCCCACCCCCTTATTTAGTAAACTATCTTTGAATTCCACAGGCACTCCCTCAGGCTTATAAAACATTTTTTTCTGATT
This sequence comes from Prionailurus viverrinus, assembly GCF_022837055.1. Classification (NCBI taxonomy): domain Eukaryota; kingdom Metazoa; phylum Chordata; class Mammalia; order Carnivora; family Felidae; genus Prionailurus; species Prionailurus viverrinus. The sequence goes on from NC_062578.1 coordinate 49,037,818, forward strand.
TTAGAAGTACCATGTTGTAAACAAAAACTAAACAAAAACAAACAAACAAAAAAAAAACCCGATACAGGAAAGATAGAAAGGAGAAGAGACCCCCGCCCCCCGACCCGCCACCCACCACCAAGTGATTCTCTTGCCCCACCATCATCACTGTTGGAACAATTCAGTGTATAGCTTCATAGACCTCATACATGGGATTCTGTACATAAGTAGCTGTAGGTAAGTTTTGAAAGCCAAATCAGGATCATAGTATACATGAACTGTGAAGTTTGCCTTTCCAATCAGTGGGTCTTTACCCCAGGCATTTCAGATGTATGTGGTAGTTAAAATTTCCCCATCATGTCTAGAAAAGTCATTCCAGTGATGTCCATGGGAACTGTGACTGGAGGAAGTTCTGATCTCGCTGCTGGGATCTTCTAGAGCCTAGAAGGAAGCCCTGAGATGCATAAAAAAAAATCTGAGATGCGTCAGAAGTTGTTTAGACCATTGCATTTGTCAGTTTTTGAGTTAAGATGTGGAGGGAGACAAAGGAAAGATCTGTGGTAGCAGGTACTGGCAATGCAGAGAAGGTGGGCCAGGCCTCAGTGGGCTGGGTTGGGCTGGAGAGAGAGAGAATTTGTTTTCCAGAAGAGAAGAAGGTACTTATTGCAAGAAAGCAGGGAAACTCTGGAAATAAACTGGCTCCTGGTTTTGCCTCAGCCGGCCTGGCACTGTTACAGATGGAAAAGCATGGTCCTTAGAGTTTGGACACTTCACTTGAGTTAATGTTGGATTTTGTTGGGTTAGAGACAGGTAAATGTAACATAGGGCTGTGAAGGCATTGTAAATAAAAAATCGTAAACACAGATGGTTAGCATTGAGGTGGTTTGGGAAGAAGGGCTGCTGCCCTTTACTGTTCCTCCTCCTCCTGTTTGTGAAGTCTGCCCTCAGTGTGAAAGAGAAGAATAAATATCAAACTTTAAATGGACTTTTTTTCCCCCATAGTGTACTCTCAGAGGACCAAGACAGTTACCTTTGCAATGTCACCTTGTTTAGGAAGGCAGTTGATGACTTCAGACACAAAGCCAGGGAAAACAAGTAAGATTATTATTTTTTGATTTTTAATTTGTTGATTACCTATATACACAGAGTGGACAATTTTGGTTTTCTCCCCACCCCCCAAAATTTAGATTCATCGTTCGTGACTTCCAGTATAATGAAGAGGAGATGAAAGCAGATAAAGAAGAAATGAACAGGCTTTCTACTGACAAGAAAAAGCAGTTTGTATGTGTTGTTAATATTCAGTATTATCAGTGTTAAGCAAAAGAAGAGGGCAGCACTGCTTTCTTCTTTTTATTTAAAAGAAAACTCTGATTTTACTTTTCAGACACTTGGTTTTAGTTATTTTTTCTATTTTGATAGTTTTTTTTTAAGTTTATTTATTGAGAGAGAGAGAGAGAGAGAGAGAGAGAGAGAGAGAGAGAGAGAGAGACTGACTCCCAAGCAGGCTCCACGCTGTCAGTGCATTGCCCGACGCAGGGCTCAAACTCATGAACTGTGAGAGCATGACCTGAGTTAAAATCAAGAGTCATATGCTAACCACTGAGCCACCCAGGCACCCCTGGTTATTATCTCTAAACAAACTTCGATCTATGAATAGTTATCTTGAAATCCATACCTTTAATTATTCCATCTAAATCCCTATCAGGAATTAATTTTAAATACAGTGTTAATGCCTCTGTAGTGAGCGATTATTTTAATTAAATAGTATTCTTTCTTTTTCAGTAAGAATTTTGACTTGAGGCAAATTTTTTTAATGCCGCAATCTTATACTGAAGCAATTGGTATTTAAACCACTGGAGAGTTCTAGTATGTTCTGGGCAAAATGGGGAAGGGGGATAGAATTGTGAAAACGGAAGATGGTGTCAACTTCCTTGCCATCTTTGAAGTGCTGGATTATTGTGAAGACAAAAAGCTTGTCTGGGAGGGGAAGAATGACTGAAAATGGATTTCTCTTGAAATGCAAGAAGAAATAAAAGCAAATCCCATTTGAAATTATTCCTAGGTACTTTATAAACCATATCATCTCATTTGGGATAAAACTAACCCTAACCAAGTAATGCCCAGTAAAACCAACTTGTTAGGAAGGACCAAAACCCTTTTAAAGAACAGATATTTTAACCAAAGATTTTTCACTTTGTCTTATGATCCTTTTTCCTTAAATTAATTGGTTGGTACATTGAATGAGTCTAATGATGTTGTCTAAATAACTTAGCTGAACTGATCATGTATGTCTTTTAAGTATTGAGAGGCAGTATTGAGTTATTTGAAAGCTGTTTCTTTGAAGAAGTGTTTTTATTTAATACTGGAAATCATACTGAATACTTTAAGTTCAAAAAGAACTTAATGTAATCGAATCTTTAAAAGTTTGGAATGTGCAGAGGTTTAAGAGATCTAGATGAACATCCCTGATTTTACAAAAGAAAAAATTAAGACCTAGGGATAGGTATTAAATGATTTATTGCAGGGTGCCTGGTGGCTCACTCGGTTAAGCATCTGACTTTAGCTCAGGTCATGGTCTCACGGTTCATGAATTCATCCCCGCCTTGGGCTCTCTGTTGTCAGCACAGAGCCCACTTCAGATCCTCTGTCTCCCTCTCTGCACACCGTCTCAAAAATAAACAAACATTAAAAAAAAAAAAAGACTTATTGCATAACTTTTTATCCTTATTCCTGAGAAGTTGTTTGTAAATTGAGTTCTATTTTAAATGTCTGAAATGTATTGCATAATATATCCAGGTTTTTGTATTTTGGTTTTCAAGCATAGGGCACATCTGTATTCTGTATCAGTTTAAATTACTTTCATTAAAATGTATGTCTTTTCCTGTGTAGTGAGTAGGTTCTGTGAATTGTCTACTGAGGTAATAGAGTAGTGACTAACCCTTTAATTTTATTGAAGATGAAGCATCCAAGATAATGAGAATAATGAAACATTTTTAAAAACGAATTATAATGTGATTTGATTTTCTTGTAGATTCTTACTAGATAGTCACTCCTTTAAAAATATTTGATTTGTTGGGCGCCTGGGTGACTCAGTCGGTTAAGCGTCTGACTTCAGCTCAGGTCATGATCTCCTAGTTCGTGAGTTTGAGCCCTTTGTTGGGCTCTGTGCTGACCGCTCAGAGCCTGGAGTCTTCTTCAGATTCTATGTCTCTGTCTCTCTGCCCCTCTCCTCGTGTGCTCTCTCTCTCTCAAAGAATAAACATTAAAAAAATGTTTAAAAAAATAAAATAAAAATATTTGATTTGTCTATTTTTAATTGCCATTTCTATACTAAATTTGTGGTAATTTTTTTTCCTTCTTTATAGGGACCACTTGTACGGTGGCTGAAAGTAAATTTCAGTGAGGCGTTTATTGCGTGGATTCATGTGAAAGCGTTGAGAGTTTTTGTTGAGTCTGTCTTAAGGTAAAGAAAGTTAATTAAGAAACTTGAAATTGAAGAGGTCATAGGTCCCTTTACATTGGCCTCTTTGTTATAACACACAGTCCAGTGATGGGAAATTGCAGCCGAGAAACCGAAGGGACAGCTATGAGGGAGAGATCGGCAGTATCACACGTGCATGTTAGTCTTGTCCTTAATACCAGGATTAGAAAAAGTGATCCATGCTGCTGTACTCCCTGATTCTTTTCTTGTGTAGTTAAGCTAAAAGTAAATTATACACTATTTAGCCAATGTTTGCTTAAAAGTAGATCTTTTGTATGTTTTATAGGTAGTTTAGTACACAGTGTATTGGTGACTTATTTGAAATCATTGTTTCATATTAACCTAAAATATTTTATTTTGAGACACTTAAAAATCTCAATCATCTTGTGATCCTCTGTACATTTTGCTTATATTAGAAATAGTTCAAAATACTTGCCTGTAGCCATGCTCACTCTTTGTAAATTTCATTGGTTTTTCAAGATGTGAGTAATTATGTTTATTATTATGAAGGTGTCTACTAAGTGTACATATTATTGCTATTTGCTGGGGGCATTCATAGATTACCTTAGAAACTGAAGACTAATTAAAAATAATTCCTAGTAGACAATTGGCTCTCATTTTAAGGAAAGATTTCTAGTGGACAGTGAGGACCAGAGAAGATTTGAGTTTCTTTGTATAATTAGCTGAACTTGCAAAGGTGATCATTAAAACGAGGTACCCTCTCTCTATTAACTGTGATTAAAGAAGAGTATGAGAATATTTGCTTTGAAACAAAAGTCTGTTTATATGTTTACTTGTGTTACACACTACACGTTTGCTTCCTGATAAGGTATGGCTTGCCCGTGAACTTCCAAGCAATGCTCCTTCAGCCCAATAAGAAAACAATGAAGAAACTAAGAGAAGTATTATATGAATTGTATAAACATCTAGACAGCAGTGCGGCAGCTATTATTGATGTAAGTACTTATTCGGTATTTTATTAGAGTAGGAACTGGAATTAATTTCAGAAAAAATTATTGGAAGGAGATAGAAAAGGGATAGTAAATATCCTATTATTTAATCTATCTTTAATTGCTTTGAGATTCTCCATTAATTTGTTAGCTAAACATAGCAAGTAATTTACATTGTTTACCGTTTTATACTAGTTAGAGCAGTGCTTTGCTTGTAAGCCAGTCATTATCTTGCTATAGATCAGATGTTCATAGCTGTAGAAATAAAGAAGCAACCAGTGATACACTTGTTTACAAAAGTTAATAAATGGCAGAGAAGAAGAAAATAAGTAGTTATTTTAACTGTATTTGGTAGAAGTAGCGAAGTCAATAGAGGAGCATTTTAAAGGGAACTGTCAGTTTTCTAAACGGGTGTCTTTATATCTTCTTTTAAACAGAGGATATAAACAACATACGTGTGTTTTTGTTGTTGCTGTTTAAAATTGTAGTGGGCTTTTATTTCATATTTTTTATTTCAAATACCTTGTTGATTTTCTTTTCGTTTTAAGGATGGTGGTAGTATGTCACTCACATTTGCATTAGTTAGAACCCATGGAAAGTCAGTTTTTCTTGATAGAAGAAAATGAAGGAAATTACTTCCTACATTATCAATAAAAAATGATGTCCAACTATTTGATACATAATTTCCTACCAGTGTATTCTTAAAACATGCATAAATAGTAAGTGATATCAGGGGTGCCTGGGTGACTCAGTCAGTTAAGCGACTGACTTTGGCTCAGGTCATGATCTCACAGTTCGTGAGTTTGAGCCCCACATAAGGAGGGCTCTGTGCTGACAGCTCGGAGCCTGGAGCCTGCTTCGCGTCCTCTCTCTCTCTCTCTCTCTCTCTCTCTCTCTGGTCTTCCCCCGCTCATGCTCTGTCTCTGTCTCCTTCAAAAATAAATAAAAACATTTTTAAAACATTTAAAATAGTAAGTTATATCATTAAAATTATGCTTGGTTTACTTCTGTTCAACATTTTATAAGCCATATGTCCCATAAACCCAATATCCCAAACCTGAGATTTAAAAATTTTTAAAGATTTTATACATTGGTAGGATTATGGTTAAACACCTACAGGCTTTGGAGTCAGTGCTTAAATCTGGCTTTACTACTTACTGTGTTTCCTCATTGGCAAAATAGGAGTAATAATGCCTAACTCAGATTAAATTAGGGTAAACATACAAACTTAGCCCACAGTAGGTGTTCAATAGGAAGGTGAATGGTAATACTTGGTTTCTTCTTTTTTTGATTTCTGTAAGTATTTCATTGAATAATTCTGATTTTTTTCCATAGGCTCCTATGGATATTCCAGGCTTAAACCTGAGTCAGCAGGAATACTACCCCTATGTGTACTACAAGATTGATTGCAACTTGCTGGAATTCAAGTAAAAAAGAGCTCCTTCCCAGACAATCCTGTCCTTGTGTTGGTGTATTCTAACAGAAATAGGTTACAGTATGACAGTACTTTTAACTCTCTATTGTCCTTTGCTTGCTTCTGACCCCCCTCTCCTAGGTGAGTTCTTCTGTAGTGGTCCATTTCTCAGTATTTTCTTGTTCAAGGAGAATAGATGTCTTGTTTCTTTTTATTGATCAGGTCTGTAAATGTGTACTAAAAAAAAAATCAGAGTTTATTTATAAACAGAATAGTTTATTTAAAGACAAGGTCTTTCCTCATTGTGGTATGCATTAATTCCATTTGTTACTGTTGTGCACAAAAACCTTGTTTACAAGGGAATGGTAAACGTTTATACCATTTTGTTCACTGTATTTAGTAGACATAACTGTTTAATAGTGACTGAATCATGATGTAAAGAAATGTGACAATATTCAGGTATGTGCTTTCTGAATGTTTCAAATTACAATCTGTGAGCACTGTTGACACCCACAGGAGAGAATAAAATGACCTGTGCAAAGGTGCATTGTGGTGTGTGTAACTTTGGAAGGACAGTTGAGTTTGTGAGTTTGATAAATGATATTGTAGCTAACTTGCTGTCCCACTTGCAGGGTTTTGTTATGTATGGAGTGTCGACCGTTTGTGTCTGACTCGGGTATGATTTAAGTGATTTAAGTGTGCCAAATCTGGGTCCCAGCACAAATGTAAAGATTATTTTTCAACGTATGACGGATATTTACATTTGGACACTAGACTTTGAGTTCGCTCAAATTAAGAGAAGGGCCAACTTTGAATAAAGTATAGCAAAACTGTGCGGTTTCGGTCATTTGTGTTGTGTAAGTCCTTATTTTGCAGGTTTCCTTCTTAAGATTTGTGATAAAAGTCTTCGTTTTGACATATATGTCATTGATGACATGGTCTGAAAAGAGGCAGTGTTAGTTTTAAAAATCTCTGAAATCGTGTGACTTAGTTTCACATCCCGAAGGAACTTTTAGAAGAGGGTTTTGTGGCAGTGCGAGCCTTCCTGTGCACTCCCAGGCTTGCACTTGGGTGAGAGAAGTTTCTGTTGTAAGGGCATTTCTAACCTATTCTATTCCTTCTAGAAATTAACCTTCCAAATACTTTCTACTTCAAAAATTTATATTGTTATTTCAAGAGAAATTAACTTCAAATTCAGACTTTTGTAAAGTAAACAATGAGAGATGACCCTTCCTGCCTCTCACATTTCTTCTTAAGGAAGTTTTTGTGTATTCTTCCAGGCCTTTTACTAGATTGCCACAACGTGTATATCACACACACGCCAACAGTTTATTTTTAAATAAAAGTAGGATCAGACTGCATATATTCTGTCACTTGCTTTTTTGCTTACTAGTAATATCCAGAATAGCTACAGGTCCATCTGTCTAGATGCTGTCTAGAGCCAGTTTCTTTTAACTGGCTGCATGGTTTTCCATCATGTATTTGTGCCATAATATAGCTGACTGGATGACTATACAGGTTATTTTTTGCTTTTGCTCTTAACAAACACTGCTGCAGTAAACATCCTTCTAATATCTTTGTTTACTTGTATTAGTATTTCCATATGCAAGACCTTGGGACTGGGGTTCACAGGTCATAGGTATGTATATTTAAAGTTTTGACACGAACTGCCAAGTTATCTGTCAGAATTCTAAATTTAAGACACATTCAGAATGCAGATTTTATTTTCAATTTTCCTTTGGATAAGAGGCAGCTGAAAATTTTTGGTTTTGATATCAGAAAAATTCTGGTTCTCTGCCTTCTGTTGCAAGCGTCGTTTTGAGTCTTAGTATCTGTACAATGGGCATAATCTGGGGTCGGGGACGTGTTTTGACAATTACAGTAAAAGATTGGTAGGCCTACGTGATGACTTTAAGATTTTACTTGGACTATAACATGTTTTGACCCATGTAGGTAGGGATTATTTCAAGTTTAAAATCCCAGCGTACATTTGGAACTTGGGAACTTTCACTATAATTTCTGTCAGGGATGCAGAGTGGCTGAGAGTGTAGCTGTGGAGCCCAGGCCCACCTCTGCTACTGATGAGCCCTGTATCTCCACACCCCGGTCCCTCCTTCATAGACTGGGGACAACCTGAGTGCCCACCTCATAGGGCTGCTGTGCTGACTGAAATAGATGCCCCCCTGCACACGGAGTGCTTTGAATGGTGGCTGGGGAGAGAGCTTATTAGATGCACGGACTCACCATCCTAGATGAGTGCCTGTAGCTTCTTTTCACCCATGTTTAATCTGAGAATTTCAAGATTTGTGACATTGTGGAGTCTGAAGATGGAAGGAAGTGTGTGCGTGCACGCGTGCGCGTGTGTGTGGTGGGGTGAGTAGAGTTTGTGTACGTAGCATAATGTTAAAGCAGTGTGGGTCTCTGAGCTTCAGTCTGCATTGAAGTTTTTACACCCGTGATGGCAGCCACTGTTCCTGGGAAGGGACTCTTCCTACTGTTTTGCCTTGTTTGCTTCAGAGGCTGCTGGTTCTCTGAGACAGAGCTCAGATGACTTTGACATTCATTAGACATTTGTTGGGTGTCTGTCAGAGACCATTCCGCCGGTGCTCTCGACGCTTGTTGCCTCACCCCTTCCCTATGTTGTTTGTGCTGGAAGGACTGGTGGTCCCCATTCTACTTGTGGAGGCTTAGGGGCAAAGCACTGTAGTGGTTTCTCAGATCTCACAGATTTTGAGTTGGAGTCAGAACTTGAGCTCTTGAAGAAGTCTTGAAGACTTCTGACTGCTGGGCTCTTTTGTCCATATCATGCCTCCCGCCCTCTACTGGGTCCTGTAGGAGTGAGCCAGACATATTCCTTCACCTTCACCCCAAAAGGTCACGATATAGAAAAGGCAATTAAGTGTAGTTCATGAGATAGTAAACTGCGCTGGTGTTTGGCAGGAACTTGGGAGCCCAGACATTTTCGTTGGTGACGGGTCATGATGTGTCTAGCTGTTGTATGCTAATTTCAGCAGCTCAGGTAATTCAACCTGGAAGGTTTTCCTACCGGCTGAAGTTGTTCTTAGGCAGACACCATGTGGTCTGGATGGGTCAGACTCCCATGCAGCTTTTTAAATAAGGACATACCAAGTAATACCTTTCAAGTAATACTTTGTGCATCACAAATACTCAGCAAATGTAAACTTTCCTTTGTTCTCACTTCAAAATTAAATAGTCCCAAATGTTGGAAATAAGATAACAAGAAATTGATCTAGATATGAGGTTATTCTCCTTTATTCTCTTTAGGCACCCTCCCCCCCCCCCCTTTTTTTAAAGAAATAACAAATGCACTAGGTTAAAAACCATACATACACATATTATAGAATAGCCTATAATGAAAGCCTTGCTCTGTAGAAAAAAAAAAATGGTTGTTTTTATCTATTAGCATCAGTAAAAGATGGTTTCTACTAGAAGATCTGTAACAATATTATGTTCTAGAGGAAGTACATTGAAAACTATGGTAACTTAGTTGTCTGTAAATTGAAGTTTAACCGTTTCAGTAATGTAAACTTGTTTAGGGTCTTTATTTTTCTAGCCTAGATAGCTTTAGATTAATATGAATGTAATTCTGGCCTTTTTAGAAAATATAACCCACCAGAACTATTTTATTTACCAGCAGATTCACCCTTAGAACAGATTTTCATCCGGGCCCCGTGACGTGGAGAAAAAGGGAACAAGGTAACGCCATGGAACTGATCGGCAGTAGGGGATAGCTCGTGGGATGGTTAGCTAGAGAAGAAAGTGAAACTGATGAGAAACGACAACGTACTTCACACCAAGAATGGTCAAGATAATGCAAGAAGAAGAACGTTTAAAATGAAGCAGTAGTGAGCAAACACAAACAGATTTCCTGACAGTTTGCCTAATAGTGAAATTGATTAGATCTGTAATGGTTGTTACTTGGGGAATTTAATAAGAATGCAGATTCATTGCCATACTCCCCAGAGATGTGGTAAGTCTTGCGTAGGTCCGAAGAATAATTTACATTAAAAAAAAATTTTTTTTAAATTTTTATTTATTTATTTATTTTAACGTTTATTTATTTTTGAGACAGAGCATGAATGGGGGAGGGTCAGAGAGAGGGAGACACAGAATCTGAAACTGGCTCCAGGCTCTGAGCTGCCAGCACAGAGCCCGACGCGGGGCTCAAGCTCATGGACCATGAGATCATGACCTGAGCCGAAGTCGGCCGCTTAACCGACTGAGCCACCCAGGCGCCCCGAATAATCTACATTTTTAACAAACACCCAAGAGACTCGGATGCTGGTGATCAGCCAGCTAAATGAGACCACCTTTGGAAGACCTTTCCTCTGAACCCCCAGATAGGGTTGTTGATTTAGGATTTGGGAGCATGTTGGGGTCTCGTTCAAATAGTGATTCTTCTCTCTTTCTCACAGACAATACTCAATAGGATCATTAAGGATAAATCAGCTTTGCTACTCTGCCACCTAAAGAAGCATTCTACATTATTATTAATCAGCAGAACCAGAAAGTTCTGCCTCCGCAGAAACTGATGAATGCAGGTGTCTTCTACCCTGGCAAGGCCATAGAATATCAAATTGAAATTTGCAAAAATAACCTAAAGTGACCAGAATCACATTTCTATCCTTTATATGAAAACCCACTTTGGGAATGATTTATCACTGCTTATAAGAGTGTAAAAGAACAACCAAAACAGATTTTCAGAGAATGGTTTGTATGAGGAAACAAGAGGATATTAAGAAAAAAGTGAAAACAGTTGGGTGCAGCAAAGATAATTGTTGATTTCAGACTGAAAAAGGAAAAACTGTATATATTTGAACTTCGAAATATTTTTTTTTAACCAGAGGATGAACAGAAACTATCCAGAATATCAAATCCAGAGAGCAGCTTTGATGTATTTTGCTGTTTCCTAGGTATGTGGATGACCTCTTTGGATGGTTCTGTGACAAATCATTCTTAAATTACCTTTTATCACCACCACAACTTGCCAGATCTTAACTATCTTGGTACATAGTTGGGTTGATTCTCAGAGTAGGTACAGGTCAGTCCAGTTTTTAAGGTGAGAAGCAGAAAGTCACTTTTTTTTGTTTTTTGTTTTAAAGAAATTGTGACTACACAGGTACTATATTTCACCACAAGAGGGCGCTCTGGTGCCATCTAGAAGCAAACAGGTAGTTTAACCCCCAACTCCCCTTCATGGTTTGTTTACGAAACATACAGTCAATTTAGAGAAGCCCGCAAAAACTAGGTAATGTTCTGATTTGGAATATTTTGTTACAAGCATTTATTCATATAAAGGTCTCAGAAAATTCTAGACAACTTGTATTCATTTTGTGACTTAATCCAACCTGTGTGTGTATGTATGAGGCGCTTTGTGCATAGAACCAGTGTTTAGAACCCAAATACCTTGAGGTGACTAGTGCCAGCCAGTGACAGTTTTCACCAAAGATAAAATGCAAAAAGTAAGGATATATACAACCTGCCTGTCCACCTGTGTGCACATATGTTCATTTATTCAGCAGACAGCTTTCTAGCACATACCGTCAATCAGGTATTGTTTTAGGTACCAGGGATGTGATGCTGGGCAGGAAAAAGGCACTGAGACTGACAACCCCAGATTAGAAAAAGTATTGTAATTACTGATCTGTGAAATCAAAAGTCTGAAAACATACTTGAGGAGATCTGTCCATAAAAGTCAACCTATCAACCTATATAATATCAGTCAGTGAGTGAAGAATAGATTTTTTTTTTTTTTTGCCTCCAAATATGACCACACAGTTAATCTGGTTCAGCACTGTCCACAAAAAATTTCTATGATGGACATTCTGTGTCTGTACCACCCAGGCTGGTAGCCTCCCCCATGTGAGCTGTAGTCCACTTGAAATGTGGCTGGTGTGAGTGAGGAAGTGTATTTTTTTTTCATTTTTTTTTAATGTTTATTTATTTTTGAGACAGAGAGAGACAGAGCATGAACAGGGGAGGGGCAGAGAGAGAGGGAGACACAGAATCCGAAACAGGCTCCAGGCTCTGAGCTGTCAGCACAGAGCCTGACGCGGGGCTCAAACTCACGGACCATGAGATCGTGACCTGAGCCGAAGTCGGACGCTTAACGGACCAAGCCACCCAGGTGCCCTGAGGAAGTGTATTTTTAATCTTACTTGGTTAATGTAAATAGCTACCTGTGGCTAGTGGCTCCTGCATCAGCCAGCACAGGCCCAGTTGGTCAGGCTCAGGTAGTGAGCCATTTTGCCTTTTAGTTTCCAGTGTGTCCCATGTCCTTTGGCTTTTTTTTTTGTTCCAATAACTGGCAGAGCCAGCCTAGCTTCTATTCACTCTTATTTCCAGACTTAATTTCCCTGCCAGCTTGAGAAACAAGGAAGGGATTGCTTTCTGAGTCATTGTTGATGTGCCTCAGATGGCTACACACACAGCTTTCACTTTGATCACAAAAGACAACTACGTGTACTTTGTGCCTGTGCGTGCATGAGGGTAAACTGGTTGCAATATTGAAAGACCAAAAGCTGTTTCTGATGGGAAATATTGAATCAGCAGAATTGGAAACACAGCTATGTGGTTCTGATGGGGACCTACTTTCTTCTGTCAGTCAGTGCTCACTTAGCACTCATTGTGTGCAGGGCATGCGCTATGCCAGGCTCTGTAGGGAGACCTCAAGGAGATGCTCAGCACAGGTTCTTGAAACCTGTCTCTTGTCTCTGTTGATTGTCTTTAGGAATTTAAGAAGTTCATAAAACAGTGAAGCGGTCCAGGTCTCTAGCAAGAAGAGGGACGGTGTACAGGGAAAGAGGTGAGTTATATACGAGAGGACAGTACCTGTCTGCGGGTTGTTTTCATCAGCGGTATGGTGGCCTGGGTCTTGCCTGGTTCCTGAGCCCAGTGGCACCATTTGCAGGACAGCTGGCTGAGGGAGGACAGAGTGCAGTCGGAAAGCAAGCCCCTCCCTCCAGCCCCGTGCTCCCACCTCTGCGGCCAGGCACTCAGGCATTCTGGAGGTTCTCTCTCCATGCCCCCTAGTCTCCAGCCCTTCCTTTCCCCAGTCTGTTTTGACAGCCTCCTAACTGGCTTTTTTGTCCTCTCTCCGCTCACCTTCAGATCACCCTAGAGGACTGTCCGGTCACTGCTCACAAATCCTGATCACAACGGGACTCACAAAGCCCCCTTTTGCATATTGGATTCTTTTCCTTCTTTTTAATTTAGCCTTTCTGTGTGTTTTTTGAAAGCGGGGTATTGCTTTAGGTTTGTTTTGATTTTTGTCTGGAGTTTCTTTGACGAGGGAATTTAGACCATGGGTGTTTGTTACGAATACTCTGGTGGTATATTCTCTCCTGGCCACATCTGCCGGGGCTGGGTCCGGGTGTGGTCCTGGGCAGCCTGCCACCCTGGGGCTGACTCCATTTCTTCATCTGTAGAAGAGGGATAATTATGATAACACTGTAGGATTATTGTGAGCATTTAAACCTCATGGTATGTTCAGAGTTTTGGCAAAGTACATGGATAGAGGAGGGGGTTCAATGTGCTAACAGCCATTTGGTTGTTAGTATTCTTTTTTATACTAGTTGGCTTTCGTTTCTTTTTTGGTCCTCCTCCAGCTTACGTGAATTGAAATTCGTTTCCCTTTAGGTACATCTATTTAGAAGGCAAATTCCTTCATTAAAAACCCACCAGGATCATGGGACTGGCAATTCCGAGGTTTATATACCCAGGAGAATTGAAAACCTGGATCCACACAGAGGCTTGTACACAAAAGTTTAGAGCAGCATTATTTATTGTAGCCAAAAAGTGGAAACAACCCAAGTGGCCATGATGAATGAATGGATAAACAAAATATGATATGTCCACACCAGGGAATATTATACTCAGCCATAAAAAGGAACAAAGTCCCGATCAATGCCACAAACACATTGGCTGAACCTTGAGGACATTGCGCTGAGTGAAAGGAGCCAGACCCCGAAGGTCACATATTGTCTGATTCCTGTACATGAAATGTAGTGAGTCGAGCACACTTCCTGGTTCATCCAGGGGATGGGCAAATGGAGTGTACCCTATGCCAGGAAGTGTGTCCGACTCTGCAGCCAAGAGCTCTGCACCTTGTCACTCTTTTGAAAAGTGTTTTGCAAACATACTTCATGCTGTCCTGCAAATGTCCGTGAAGATCCAGGCAGAATTTAACCATTCATAAACTTATTGATGTTTTTTTGTTTTTGTTTTTGTTTTGCAACTGCCCTGATTTCTTCAAGATTATGGTTATCACGTGTTTGTAAAGTAAGTTGGCATTTTCAGTCACATTCGATACATAACTGGCTAACGCTGTATCTGATTTAGTCACAGAGTAGTCCTTTGATAAGAGCCAACATACGACAACGGGACTTTTGGGGGATGGAAGGGACACTCTGGTTTCTTCCTCATTTTTCTGATATGTCTGAATTTCTCGCTTCCACACTCCTTAGAGGGGAAAGTTGTCTTTTTGCTTCAGACTGCCAGCCTTCTGCTGGGAGACAAGAGGCTGTGATCCCCACTCACTAACTTAATACAGGAAGTGAAAAGTATCACGCAAATTGCTGCCGCTCTAACTTCTGTCTTGCCTCTGCCTCTTAAGTCATTGGAGGCATTCATTTGGCTCTGCTGTAACGGACCCCTAACGTTCTTCCAGGAGAAATACTAGAGCTTTGGAGAGACACGAACCCTGGGGTGTATGAATGGACTGCTTGAGAAGTGTTAGTGTCGGTTCTGGAATGGGGCCTGTGTCATAGGTACTTATGCTGAAAGGAAGTGTCAAATTTTCCATAGTCCGAGCTTTCCAGAATCTAGTTGGCTGCTTGCCTCTGAGTCAGAATTTCTTTTCTAAAATAAATGATTTGGAACGCTCTTATCTTTACACGCAGACATAGCGCTTCAGTTCCTCCTGCCTGGGAAAGTTAGCTCTGCAGCTGAAATCCGGTACATGGTGTTGTCCTGGTTTAATCAGCTTCCAGAAACTCATTAAATCCCACACTAACTTTGTAAGGAAACAGCAGCGTGTATTAGACTCCTCTTTTGTTCCCCGCTTCGATGCCATTGTTTATCTTTTTTGCCTTTTTTTGTTTCCTAGTCTTACCTCCTATTCTTAATTTTGTTTGGTCAAAGGCTTTCTTTTAACATTCGGGTTCCATTTTGACTGTTTCACCTTGGTATTCTGCTTATTCTTTCTTCCTTTTTTCTTTTTTAAAAAAATTTTAATGTTATTATTTATTTTTGAGAGAGAGAGAACGAGCATGAGCAGGGGAGGGACAGAGACAGAAAGGGAGACACAGAATCTGGAACAGGCACCAGGTTCTGAGCTTTTAGCACAGAGACCGATGTGGTGCTTGAACTCACAAACTGCAAGATCATGACCTGAGCCGAAGTTGGACGCTTAACCGACTGAGCCACCAAAGCGTCCCTCTTCCTTTTTTCTTTCTTCATTTAAGAACCCCTTTCCAGTGAGCGTGCTTTTCTCCTGTAGGGATTGCAGTTGAAAAGAAAACCTAGTTGCCTGGAAATTCATGTCACTAGCCATTGCATGACCTTTCTTAAGTTGAGTGAATGAATGATAAGATCATAAAATACTTAGCGTATTCGTCAGGGTCTCCAGAGAAACACAACCAGTATGATACACGTGTGATCCTTGAACAACGTGGGAGTTAGAGGCCCCCCCTTCACCCCGTCCCATGCCGTCGAAAATCCGGGTATAACTTCTGATTCTCCAAGCACATGACTAAATTAAATCCCATAACTTAACTTCTGGTCTACTGTTGACCAGAAGCCTTGCTGATAATATAAACAATTGATTAACACTTCTGTTGTATGTTTTATGTATTATATACTGTATTCTTTACAATGAAGCAAGTTAGAGAAAGTGGTACTAAGAAAATTGTAAGGAAGAGAAAATGCATTTATAATACTGTACTATAAAAAAATCTGTGTGTAAGTAGACCCATACAGTTCAAATCTGTGTTGTTCAAGGGTCAGCTGTGTGTGTGTGTGCGTGCGCGTGCACACACGCGCGAGCGAGCACAAAAAGGACTTCTTATAATGAATTGGCTCATAGGATTATGGAGGCTGGAAAGTACAAAATCTCCAGAGTCAGTGCCCCAGTTTGAGTCCAGAGGCCAAAACTGCTGTAGAACCAGTAAGAGCTGATGTCCTAGCTTGAAGGCCATGAGCCAGGAGAATTGGCTCACGTGGGGGAGGTCAGCCTTTTGTTCCATTCAGGCCTTCAACTGATTAGGTGAGACCCATCCACATTAGGGAGAGCTATCTGCTTTACTCAAGTCCACCAATTAAAATTTTTTTTTAATGTTTATTTTTGAGACAGAGGGAGACAGAGTGCGAGTGGTGGAGGGACAGAGAGAAAGGGAAACACAGAATCCGAAGCAGGCTCCAGGCTCTGAGCTCTCGGCACAGAACCCGTCGCAGGGCTCGAACCCACGAACTGCGAGGTCATGACCTGAGCCGAAGTTGGACGCTTAACCAACTGAGCCACCCAGGCGCCCCCAAGGCCACCAATTTAAATGCTAATCTCATCCAGAAACACCCTCACAGAAACACCCAGAATAATGTTTGACCACCTACCTGGGCACCTGGTGGCCCCATCAAATTGACACTAAAATTAACCATCACAGGCAGCTGTTGCTTTCTCAGTAGCCTGGAGTTGGAGTTGTGTGCTGTTTGATTTGAACAGGAGCTGAACCCAGAGAAAAGGGACTGAAACCTCAGTTCGGAGCTATGACTTTATTTTGCAGGTTTTACGCCCCTCTGCTCTGCTCTTCTGGTCATGGACCCTCTTACCACGTTTTGTATGTGCTCTTTTTCTTGGTCATTGGTCAATGGCTTCTCATTCACCATAGGAATTGCTCCAGATGTCCTAATTTTTTAAGATCTTTCCCTAACCCCTGACCCTTTGCTTTCTGCTTGAGATCTGGCCTCTTCTTCCGCAGACGGGAGAAACTGAGACTTGGACAGGTCTGTTACCTGGCCTGAGATCACACGGCTATTGGATGGTCAAACTGGGATTTAATTTGGAGCGATTGGGCTTGTCAGTCCTGGGAGCCTCTTGGGAGCCAGGCACCAAGCCAGGCGCTAAATGCTCTCGTTTTCCCGATGTCTCTAACCTTGATGCCTTTGTCCTTCCCATTTCTGGAAGGGCTGCAACCAGTATTTCCCTGACCCTCCACATGCAACACTGCACTGATCTTAGCGTCCACTACCTGCCCTTGGTGCACAGGCCTCTGGCACTTGGCTCCTATGATTTTCTTTCCTGCTTATTTTCCCCCTTTATATTTGTGGTATGTAAACCTAATTCTGTTCTTTCATCCTAAAAGCTCTCCCTTGACCCTGTGTCCCTCTTGAGCTGCTCCTGATCCCTTCTTTTCCTTTTATTCCCCAGTCTTTATTTTTAACTCCACATAACTAACTCCTTAGCCTGCTGAGACCCAAGCTGCTGCTATCTGCCCATCCACTGAAACTATTCTTGGCAAAGCCACGGAGAGCATCCTGTTCAGTCACATGTAGCGGCCGCCCTGCTTGACTCCGTCGCATCTGTCACTGCTGACCATTCCTTCCCCCAGGAACTCTCGTTCCTCCTGGTTCTTGCGCGGCACTCTCCGTCTTCTGTGCAGCTGTTCCACCGTGGTCCTCACGCTCGACTGTGCGACTGTGCGTGAACATCGCCCCGAGGGCTTGCCGGCCCCACCCCAGGACTGCCGATTCAGCAGGTCCAGGGTGGGCCCAAGGGTTTTGCCTCTAACTGGACTCCGCTGATGCCACTGCCGCTCCAGAGACCACACTCTCGATGCTGACATTGCAGTTTTTCCAGAATGTTCTCTCATTGTGAGTTCTCCTTAGTGTCATCCTGTCTATCTCATGGATTCTGGTGTCATTTATTTTCTGAAACTCAGTCTCTCATTTCCACATCTCTCTGGTCTGGCAGGGAGATGTCCTTGGGGATTATCTTCAGTGGCATTTGGGTTGTGACAGTTCTGTGCTGAGTGGGGCAGTCCTGTGTCTTGCAGGATATTTGGTCCCACCTAAGCACTGGAACAACCAAGACACCCCCCACTTCCCCATCCCCCCGCTCCCGCACATTTCCAAATGCCCCCGGGGGTGTGGTGCCGTCCCAGCTGAGAAGCACTGGACTCCCCCATCCTGCACCTCCTGTATCCTAGCACACACCCCATCAATCAAGCAGAGACCTCTCCCTTCTCCCTCAACCTCCCTCCCTTTTAATTAGTCACCAATTCCATCCACTTAGTTCTAAAACAGCTCTTAATCCTTGATTTTAACTACTTCTGGAGTTAAAAGCACAGGTTTTAACATCCGGCTCCTTGGCAGGAGTTCAATTAAAATCCTCATTGGGCCATTTAGTAGCTGTGTGACATTAGGCAAGCCAACTAACCTCTCTGAGTCTCAGCATCTTCATAAAGAGAAGATAAGAATTCCTTCACAGGGTTATTGCGAGGATTAGCAGTGAGGTCCAAGCACTTTTCCCTGACACAGACGGGCACTCAGCAAATAACGGCTGTCCCTAGGGGCCTGATGGTTTCTGCCTTAGATCACTGCAGCTGCCCCCTGCCAGCCTCCAATCTCTGTGCCCCAATCCTTGCCCCTTGCTTTTTAAAACACAGCCTGGCCCGGCCACTCTCTGCTTAGGAATCTTCATGGATCCCTGTCGCACATACAGTTAAACTCCTTAGTGTGGCCTATAAGGCTCTTTTGATTCCAACCCAGTTTTCCAGCCTTAACTCTTGTCTTCCTGTCAACCTGCTTCCTCTGCTCACCACCAACCCCCAGCTTGCCCTCTCTCTCTCTCTCTCTCTCTCTCTCTCTCAAAGATTCACTGTCCCCACCCCCTCACATCTCCATGTTTCTCCTTTGCTTAGAAAGTGCCTGCTCCTTCCAGGCCAGCTCAAATGCCTTTCTCCTCCTCCCCCTCCTCCTCTCCTCCTCCTCCTCCTCCTCCTCCTCCTCCTCCTCCTTCTCCTTCTCCTTCTCCTCCTCCTTCTATTTCTCTCTGGAGTCTTTCCCCTGCACCTCCTTCCGTCCTTGTTCCCACTGTGAGATGCGTGTCTCTCTTCTGGTGTGTGTTTTGTCTACCTGATTTCCAGTTTCTCCTTCACTTGCTGAGCGTGATGTGGTGGAAAGGGCACGGGCTTTTTCCCATGACACCTTTTCCCTCGGGCTGCATGGTGACTCAGCCACCCCCGAGGGGGAGCACATTGGCACACGCCCCGCTGTGGATGAGTAGTGTTTGGGTTCCCCTATGTGCCTCACGGACTCGGATGAGATCATATCATTAAGGCACCTGATAGAGTTCTCAGGAATAGTTGGGCAGAATGCCACTGGGGGCTCTCCACTTCCCTTCCCCTTCCCCTTCCCCTCTGAGCATCACTCGCCAACACCATTCCTATTGTTCCAGTGTTCTGTTGCTGCCTGAACCAGTTACCACAAACTCAGTAGCTTGGATGACACGTTTCCCATCCTATGGTCTGATAGGTCAGCAGTTTGCCCCCGATCTCACTTGGTAAAATCAACGTGTTGGCAGGTTCCTTCCTAGAGCCTCCAGGGGAAGATCCGTCTCGTCACTCAGTTTGGGTTGTTGGCAGAATTCACTTCATAAGGTTGTAAGACTGAGGTTCCCGTTTTCTTGCTGGCTTATTGGCTGGAGGCCATGCTTAGCGAGTAGCTGTCTGTCGCTGGTCCTTGCGTGGAGCTCCCTAGAGCTTAGAGCCAGCCACAGGGCACCAAATCTTCTCACTCGGCCACCTCTCAACACCCGTTTCTGCTCCTGCCGTGTGATTGTAACGGGCTCACCTGGATAATCCAGGATAATTTCCCCATCTCAAGGTCCATAACCTTAATCACATCCATAAAGTCCCTTTTGCCATGTGAGGTAATACATTCACAGGTTCCAGGGACCACAGCGTAGACATCTTGAGGGGCCCTTATTCTGTCTGCTGCACCTATCCTCTCTCTGAACTCTGAAATATCACAAATGTTTTTCCCTTTCTTGATGATCCTGTGCGTCATTTTCTTCCAAAGAATCCTTTGTCTCTGTAATAGCAGGCACCTCTTCTTGGGCATGGTGAGCGACGTGGTTATTGGTTGTTTTTGGCAGCCCAGAACTGGTCCTCCTCCCCTGAGTGATGGTACCCCGATCCTCCAGCCCCTGTTCTCAGGGTAAGTGGGGTGGTGCTGAATCAGTCGGCCAGCTCGGTGGTGGGCCGTGACCACACAGCTTAAGAGTGATTGGGCCAGGAATGGGGACCCGACAGACATCAGGCTACTGAGACATTGATCGGGGACTTTTCCTGGAACTGTTGGACAAGAGGCCTTTCTCCTTTCAGTGGGACAGACTGCTGGATAGAATGGCAGCCCAGAGATGGAGGTGGCTTTCTTGACCTCACCAGGCTAAGAAAGAGCCTGCCAGAGAATGAGGCCAACCTGAAAAATCAAAGCAGACCTAAAAAATGGAGACCAATAGATTTGTGCTGACCTAGTTTGAGCCCCTGGATTTAGAATTTTCTGAAGCCTGATGTGCACCTGAACTTTTAAGTTATAATGTAGCAATAAATTCTCTTCCTTGCCTTAGCGGGGTCAGGTTGGGTTTGTGATGACCGTGTGTCGTGACTTGGGCAGTGAGTGAAGGTGGAATCACAGGGTTTATGTGTTCCGATAATGTAGCTCTGTCTTCTGGGTCTTCATGGAGATTTTGTTGAAAGACCTTATACTACTTGTGGGACCTGTTATTGTTTCTCTGGAATTTATGTGAAGGTCAACTGCTCCCACAAATTCGTGGAAGAAGCTCTCTTTAGTTATACATCTAGTGTCAGTGGCTGCTTATTCGTTTAAAAAATTGTAAGTAGTTCTGTGCCTATATAGCTGCAGTAGGAAGGCATGTCTGCTTCTAGGGAGATGTTGGCAAGACCGTGAATACTTGCACCCATGAGGCCAGCCAGGCTTTGAGGGGCTATAACACCCAGCCAGGGAAGGAAGGAGCCCTGTCTGCTCTGCTCCCCTCTGGCCTGTCCCTGAGGCAGTCTGCTCAACAGACGCAGCGCTCACAGCCAGACCTAGAAGGCCACTCAAGCGCTAACACATGCGTACGTCCAGGAATCCCCCAGTATTTGAGGAAAACCCAACATGCTGAACGGGGAGGCGCTAAACCCAGCAAATGAAAAAAATAACATGGAAGAAAACATGAATCTGACAAGTGGAGTAAGGCTTTTTGAAAAAATAATACGAAGATTCATGTTTATAGACAAAAAGCTAGGTATCTTAGGTATGGTTAAACACTAAAAGGTGTCGGTTGGTTTCTAAGAAATGATTTACCTCAATTTAATTTAGCATTTTAATAAATCCTCCAAGGGGAAGGAAAAAAAAAATGAAGTTAGAGTGGGAGAGAGCCAAAGCATAAGAGACTCTTAAAAACTGAGAACAAACTGAGGGGTGATGGGGGGGTGGGACGGAGTGGGGGGTAGGTGATGGGCATTGAAGAGGGCATCTTTTGGGATGAGCGCTGGGTGTTGTATGGAAACCAATTTGACAATAAATTTCACATATTAAAAAAATAAATAAAAATAAAATAAATCCTCCAAAAGCATGTTAATATAATGTGCCTAGTATAGTAGTTTGCACACACATGAAATAGATATTAGCTATTCTAATGAGAAAAAAAGCAAGTTGAACAGTATTATAATATGTGACTATATTATTAAAACAGAAAGCAAAACTCCACTTTTTTTATATAGACCTATATAGTAAATGCTTAGGAAAGGCCTGGAAAGAGTTATTGCTGGGGAGGCTCAGGGTGGGGAGTGAGGAATGGCCTGAAAAGATTTTTACTTTATTTTTTATTATTTTTAAAAAATATTTTTGAGAGAGAGAGAGAGCGTGCGAGCCAGGAAGGGGCGGAGAAAGAAGGAGACACAGAATCTGAAACAGGCTCCAGGCTCCAAGCTGTCAGCAGAGGGCCCGACACGGGGCTTGAACCCACAAACCATGAGATCATGACCTGAGCCAAAGTTGGATGCTCAACCGATTGAGCCACCCAGGGGCCCCACAAAGATTTTTACTTTAGCTCTATGTTGTGCAAATTTTACAGTGAGACTGTATTCAAGCCCAGTATTATTTTAATTAACACAGATTTTTTTTCTTTTTTGGGGGGAGGGGGCTTAAGTAGAGGAAGAAGTAATAAAATCCCACAAGACCTGCTATTATAGTCTGGTCTGTAACATGGGGATTTGTTTTATTCCCTCAGCCCCGGTATTATACGTGACTTTTAAAATATCCTTTGTATTAATCCTTGTTAATTTATAATCACCATTTAATCCAGTGTTTTTAAGATGTGGGCCAGGATTCGTCCAAGGGTGGTGAACCCCAGGTAGAGGTTTCCATCAGCACTTTCTTAAAAAAAAAAAAAAAAAAAAAGGAAAGAAAGAAAATAGGAGACAACAGAGCAGAACAGAATCGAATAAAACAAAACTGTGTGCTTCACAAGCTTTAAGGTTAAATACTGTTTTGTGAAGCTTTGTCACGTGAAATGTATTTCTCGCTGTGGCCTGTGGCCTCAAAAGTTTGAAAAATCACTAACCCATTTTCTTCTTGGGAGGCTGCTAAACAAACCTGAATATTTTTTTTCCCCTTTGGTGTATTTGCAGAGTATGTTGTCTTGAATTATTAAACACTAAAGAAAAAGAGAAGCAGGCACGGCAGATTCATTCTTGCCATTTTCTCACTAAGTTCAGTTTTTGGAAGAGCAGAACCGAGAGCAGTTGTAAGTGACAGAGAAACGTAGTCTGCTCCTTCTAAGTGCTCATTAGCACGGGTAAAGAGCCTTTCCAAATGAGGTTCAAGAGGCTTCTGGCTTCCGAATCGCAGCATTCCTTTGTAACTTAACGAGGAAACTAACCAGCAGCTAAATAACTGCTCTGTCAGCCTGGATTTCCTGTTACCAAACATCAAAAAGAGACATTTAGAATCATGAGTATTTCAGATTTGTGAATAAAGGATCAAGAAGTCCTATCACACACATGGAAGAATTTGGAAGGTGAATTTTCTGAAGTCACGGGTCTAGGATAGATACACAATTTGTCTTTGCTGTGCAACAGTATAGTTATATTTGTTCTTATAAACCTAACGCATGGTATTAAGCACACACACAGAATACGTTTAATAAGAGAAATTTCTGAACTCAACGCACATGACCTACATTTATACATGGAGACTTAACTATCCCCTCTCGCTTGTCTCCCTGATCCCAACCAGCTCATTTTGCTCATCCGCTTTTGGAGCTAAGGTAGCTCTTTTCTTTTTTCTCTCTCTTTTTTTTTTTTTAAGTTTTATTTGTTTATTTGTTTTTTTGAGAGAGGGAGTGCATGTGGGTGAGGGGCAGGGAGAGAGAGGGAGGGAGAGAGAATCCCAAGCGGGTTCTGCACCATCAGTGCAGAGCCCTATACGGGGCTCGAACCCATGAGCTGTGAGATCATGACCTGAGCCAAAGTCACACTTAACCGACTGAGCCACCCGGGCACCCCGAGTTAGCCTTTGATGCATCCACTGCACTGTGTGACTTATAACTGGGGTGTGGGAGAGCCTCAGTGTGAGGGAGGGAACAAGATCTTGCTCCAATATGTCGAAAGCCAAATTAATTCAGTTATCTTTCCTATCTGTTTTCTAAAAAGAGAAGATCTTAAATAATTCATGATCCCACATAACTGTGTTATTTTTATAACACATTACTCTGCGTGTGTGTGTGTGTGTGTGTGTGTGTGTGTTTGCACGTGTGTGCATGCACGTGCACCCGCATGTGGTGTAATACAATAATTTTTAGTGTCCTGTTTGGTATTCTGTTTTCACTTACCTATTGCATTCTTACTTAGTGTGCCTAATTATCTACTATTGATTTTGCTGCAAGTGTTTGGGGTATTTCCCTTTAATAGAAAAGGAAATAGACCTAGATATAGATGATCATGTTATTTGTTTCTATTTTTACTCAACGAAGCAGTGCTTCTGCTGTTTGGCTTTAAGAAGCGGTGAGTCCTAAATAGAAAAACAGCAGCCAGTCTTGCCTTATTTACTACTGAAAGAAGTCCCACCTGCCAGCATGCTCAGACCCAAGTTCTGTTTCCAATCCATATTATTCCTTGGAATATTCCACTTAGACTGGTGATTGGAAAAACTGTGGGTTTGAATTCACACTTCTCATGGTATTTTGCTAGTGACCATTCTGAGAGCAGGGCCTGGCGTGGCTAAAAGCCTTCATGTTCTAATATAATGGGGGGCGGGGGTGGCTAGGGAGTGCCCTTGTGTCTTGGCTTGAAGGGGTAGCAAGGAGTCAAATCCCAAACAAACCCTCCAGTTAGCCCTGCCTGTGTACAATGTCAAATATTTCCTTCCCCCAATGCCATCACCTCGAGGTGTCTAGGGACCTCCTCTCCTTGAAGAGGCTTTATGTGTGTTTGGAACATTAAAACATAAGTCAGAAACAGACTGACTCCTGGGCACAGACAGGTGCCCCCTGTCTAATGGTGGGTGGAAGATGGTCAATGGATGATGGGCATCCTGGTATTAGAGAGACAGGGTTGTGGATACACTGTTGGTTGTCTCTCAGCGTAGTCCAGATTCCTTTTCCTTTCATACCCTGTTAGAAGGGCTCACCACCCACAGTAGAGACTAAATATGTCAGATATTTCTGGCCTCCACTGTAGCTAGGGGATGGTATATGACCCAGTCTAACCAATGAGATATAAAGGGAAATCTGCTGAAGAGCATGTAGGAAAGATTTTCCTCCCTACTAAAAAGAAATATGCACAAGAGCCCTTCTTCCCTGTCTCCTTTCATTATGTGTTTGGATGTAGTTGCATGAGGATGTGATGCTTGGAGCTGTGGCAGCCATCCTGCATCAATGAGATGAGAAGCCTAGAAAAAACCCAGTCCTCTGAGATAGCAGAAGAGAGAGCCTGGGTTCTTAATGACAAATTTGCATTTTAAAAACTTGGGAAAATACTATTTCATCAAAACCATACATTTATTATTAGGGGTGCCTGGGTGGCTTAGTCGGTGAACATCTGACTCTTGATTTCAGCTTGGGTCATGATCTCACGGTGTGTGAGATCAAGCCCCGTGTTGGGCTCTGCGCCGACAGAGTAGTAGGACCTGCTTGGGATTCTCTCTCTCCCTCTGTCTCTCTGCCCCCTTCCCCATGCACGTGCTCTCTCTCTCTCTCTCTCAAATAACTTTAAAAGTAAAAACTTAAAAAAACTACCCATCGATCATCAGTTATTTTAAAAGTGCACCACATCGCTTGGCCTCTCCAGCACCTTCCACTCTCTGGGCAGTGATATGGCTGCTCTGTTACCCACAGGAGTTTCCCTTTGGGTGACTCTCCCCCCTCCCTCTCAGAGGAGCAGATTTAACCAGAGCCCTGGTGCTTTTCTCCCTTGGCATTTGTCTCCTTGGGCCTTTCTCTTGGGCATGTGGGCGGCAGCTGCGGGCTCCGACTGAGGAGACGGGCGCTTATTCTGGGGAATCACTTCGGTTTTACAGCACCCAGAGCGGCTGGAGCATTTCTTTACCCATTAGCTGTTATTGACCCATCGTGGAGTCTCTGAAGTTTTGACCTGGTGTGAAATCCTCGAACTGACAGGGCCTCTGAAGCACAGCTCGTTTCTGCCCTTATCACGAAACACTTCTGCCTTCAAACTGTCTTGGCAGAGGGACAAAGGGTTTTATGATTCCGCCACACTCTCTCAGCTTGGTTACTGGTATAGTGCTCTGGTTAGAAGTGCCCACCGGTTGCTCACCAACTACATGCTGAATCTGGATATTCCTGAAGGGAGGTCTGAGTGTGCCGAGCAAGTATATCATTCATTCTTTTCCTAAGTGGACATTTATTGAGTGCCTGCCGTGTGTAGTCACAGGAGCTGCAGGAGATACAAAGCGAAAGAAAAAATTCCAGCCCTGGAGAAGTTCATGGGTTTGTTTCTTTAGCAGTAGTGGAAGGATTCAAAATATCATTTGCTCTCCAGCTCAGGGGTCCCTCTTGGACCTTTCCTTGTGGACCGAGGATCTTTATGTCCTGCTGGGGCCAGAGGATGTGAAGGCAGCTGCCTAGGCTAGAGATGCTGGTGATGATCTAGAAACCTGAGTGGGGCCCAGAGAAGGTAAGTGCAGCCCCAGAGCCACCTGGTGGGTGGTCTGCTGATGGTGTTGGGGAAGGAGACCAGCCATTGCAGGGGTGGGGAGCGTTTGGGGATGCCCGAATTCCAAAACAGAAGAAAGGCTGAATTTCTGTGAAACAGGAACATCTCAGAGGAGATGGGGAGGGAGGGGTTCCAAGTTGGCAGACTTTCCAGAAAAGAGAAAGCTCTCTTTTTTCCTACACCTCTCACCTGGCATTCTTCCTCACCCCAGGACCTGGAGGGAGTTCAGACTCTTTCCATTCTGGGGCCTAAGGACAGAACTGAAGAGTTAATATAAGTAGCATGCTGAGAACGATACCTGGCACAGAGCGAGGGCTATTTAAGTGTCTGTCTTTTGTTGTTATGCTGCTATTTTCGTTCCCAAGTGATCAGACAGATGGACCTGGACCTTCCATTGGAAAAGCCACTCACTAGCGGTGGTCTGAATTCTGTGCAGACAACTTGTGGGCAGAGGGCCCATCTCTACACCCCGCCCCCCAGCCCTTACTGATGTCATGTGGCTAAATCCCTCTGCTGCCTGTTTTAGGAGGCTGGGGGAAGCTCCCAGACCCCATCCCTTCCTCAGAGCTGGGCCAAGTGGGGGCAATGAGGTGTCTGCCATGAGTAGCTCTGGTTGGCATCCATGTAGCAAAGAACCCCAAAGACACCTCAAGGTCCAGAGGTGCAGTGAAAGGAGGCTTGACTCTGCGAGGAGGTGAGGAGGGTGGAGAGGGGCTCTGGAGTATTCAAGAAGCATCGAGGGGTGCCTGGGTGGCTCGGTCGGTTAAGTGTCTGACTTTGGCTCAGGTTGTGATCTCGCAGTTGGCGAGTTCGAGCCCCACATCGGGCTCGCTGCTGTCAGCGCAGAGGCCTCTTTGGATCCTCTGTCCCCCTCCCTCTACCCTTGCCCTGCTTGTGCTCTCTCTCTCTCTCTCTCTCTCTCTCTCTCTCTCAAAAATAAATAAACATTAAAAAAAAAAGAAGCAGCAGCATTGAGAAGTCCCAGCTCGCCTCACTCTTGGAGAGCGTGCCCTGTTACTATGCAGAGGGAAGCTTTCTTTTCTCACCTTCTTAGTGGTGTGGGACCTGTTCTCATGGGTTAACCAATCCTCCTGAGCCTTAACCAGGACTTCTCGAAAGGCTCCCAAGAGTTTGGAAATTGGATGGAAAATCCTCTAAACCAAGTACTTGAGGGCGCCCCTGACAGTAGGGGGCTCCAGTCACCCACATGACAAGTGAAAAGTAAATGTTTCCATTAGAGGAGCTTTGTTTTGGTAGCTTGTGGAACGTAGAGTTTAGGACACATGCTTAAACCTCTTTTACTGAGGAAATCTTAAGGGACTGTCATTATAGAAAGTGCTTAAAAAGTAAAACAAGAGCGATTAGAGTGTCCAGATAGGTAGCACGAGATAATTATTGAACATTTTAGGGGCGCCTGGGTGGCGCAGTCGGTTAAGCGTCCGACTTCAGCCAGGTCACGCTCTCGCGGTCCGGGAGTTCGAGCCCCGCGTCAGGCTCTGGGCTGATGGCTCGGAGCCTGGAGCCTGTTTCCGATTCTGTGTCTCCCTCTCTCTCTGCCCCTCCCCCGTTCATGCTCTGTCTCTCTCTGTCCCAAAAATAAATAAAAAAAACGTTGAAAAAAAAAATTAAAAAAAAAATTATTGAACATTTTATAATTTTATCTTCAGCATTTATAGGGGGCTTAATAAGTGTCAGACTCTGTGCTTAGTGTTTTGCATCTGTTATCTGTTTTAACCTTCATAGTAACCCTGTGATGAAAAAATCACGAGTAACTAGATGCAGGGTCACGGTCGCTTGCCCAAAGTCACCAAAGTTTGCCTCGGCTCCAAAGCTGTGTTCTTAGAACCGTTAGAACTCACCGCTTGGGAAATCATTGGTTTCCCTGTGAATAGTCACAGGTGTTCTGGAAACCAGTCAAGGCTTTTATAGGAAGCCTCTTGTTTGGGACAAGAGGGCAGGGAGAGAATATTGACCATAGTCTGAAGAATAAGAAAAAAAAAAAAAAAAAAGGAAATGGTCTCATTTCTTCTGAAATCTAATGTCAGGGGGTCGGGTCATTTCAGCCAAAGTGGATTTTTGTCTCTGTTGACTTGGCCGGCCACAGGTGCACTTTTGGGGTCCATGTTTTCAGACGCAAAACCCCTTTCTCCTCCCTTACTGGTTTGGGACTAGGCCAGGAGGAAGGGAATGCCGATTCTGGGCCAGGCTGCTCTCCCGCTGCCTTGGGGCAGCGCCCCCGCCTCATCCACTCTCAGCCTGTGGGCCAAGTGGGGGAACGAGCCCTGCCTCCCTCAGAGCTCCTGTCAGAGACAAACGTGCCGCATCACTGCTGTTGGGGTGCCGCGGGGGACCCCAGGCCCTGAGCAGAGAGGCAGCTGTGTGCAGGACTGCAGACCCACTCAGCCTTCCTTTTAAGGAGGCCTTGTAAGAGGCATATTTTTGAGACTGATGCAAAATCCCAGGCAGCGACGTTCCTTCCAGTGACTCAGCCCAGTAGGTGGAAGTGACTTTAAATAATGACAGTATCGACCATCTTCCCCCTCCCGCAGTGTCACACAGCAGCAAACACAAACTCTCAGCCCCACACCCGCTGTGTCAGCTGCTCTACGCGAGAGCAGAGTGGCTGGGGTAAAGTAACGCATCTGTTGGACAATGTCCTCCTCCTCCCCGGAAACAAGCCCAGATAAACAAGAGTGACAAAAGGGTCACTCTGTACACCCCCCTCTCAGAGTGAAGCTAGCCATAATTCTAGCTGCCACCATCAGGGAAGAGGCCGCTTGAGTTCATTAGGAAGGGAAGCCACCCAGTCTCAGTTCAAAACATTTAGAAACTGATAACGTCTTAGAAAGAGACTGCGGTAATTGGACCGGCAGCGTCACACGTCTCTGTAGACAGAACAAAAGGGACGTTGGCTCAGGAAAGGGGGCGCAGGTCATGCTGGGTTTGGATCTAACAAGCTTCTCTGTGTTCCGCGTAGACGTTGATTCACTGAGCCCAAACAGTGCCCAGCTACGGCCCCTGCCTTGAGGTGTCCTTGACCCTAGGTGCCTCCAGAGGTGAGGGGTCAATTGGGGACTTTATTGGGGCCTCTGGAAGATTGCAAGGACCAAATAAGAGTCAAGGTCCTCAAGCTGGCAGTGGGAGGAGAGGAGGATGGTTTCTTAGCAGCCATAAGATGGGAAGGGTCCGAGGGAAGCCTCCAGAATAGCATTCTGCATCAAAGCCCCTTGCTCCATATCCCTCAACCTTACTCACTCCAAAGCCGGAGGCCCCGGATTGGGTGCTGGGCCAAAACGGATTTATTTTGTGTGCATCATTTTAAGGAATATCCAGTGTGTACTGTCAGAACAAATACAAACTAAAAGCAGATTCAATTCCTCCTGCTGAAAATAAAGGAAGAGATTTCCCTTCTCTCTCTCTCTCTCTTTTTTTTTTCCAAGCATTGATTTTAGGAAACTTGCCATTATAAGTGCCTTCTCCCATCTTTGAAAGATGCACATATCATTTAAGAAAAAAATTTTTTTAAATATTTATTTTTGATAGAGACAGAGCACAAGTGGGGGAGGGCCAGAGAGAGAGGGAGACACAGAATCCAAAGCAGGCTCCAGGCTCTGAGCTGTCAGCACAGAGCCCGATGCGAGGCTCGAACTTGTGAGCCACAAGATCATGACCTGAGCCGAAACCAAGAGTCAGATGCTTCACCGACTGAGCCACCCAGGTGCCCCGAAAAATACACAAATCGTTTTGAAGACTAGATTGGCATTTTGCCAATGCTGTGACCCAGGAGTGTCTCTGTCGGGGACCTAGGCCCCATGTCTTTGAAATGTGAACATCAAGGGAGACAGTGCTCTGTCTTAGGCGGGAGCGTAGGAGCCTAACTTCAGTGAGCACCTCCCTCTAAGTCTCAAGATAACCTCCTATCATGAAGTCGGAAGGTCGTTTCTCCTCTGGATAAAGCCAGTTAGCTAGCACACAAGGTCCTCAACTACCAGGTAGAGTTAGAATGCACTACGTGTGACCAATGGTGCCATCACTTCCCCGTACTTGAGGACTAGTGATGGTTTGTCTTGAGAACACGTATGGAACGGGTCGTGTCTGCCTGGCTCTATAAAAGAGTGAGACTTTGTTCTTTCTCTGCAATTCGCAGCACATTGTGCTGCACATCACATTCTGGCTTAATGCTTATTCAGTAATAAAACGGATCTTATTCTGTACTACCTTTTGGAGAGAATTTCTGGGTTAAATACCTTATGCCTGTTCTGTGTCTGGCCTCCCGCACTCAGTCCATATTTATAAGTACAGCATACATCACCTTGGCCTTTTATAGCTAATGTTCTCCTAAAGGACCCAAACATTTTCCAAGAGATGACCTTAGAGCTCTGTGAAGTAAGGATCAGATATATCTACTTTCATTTTGTGGTGGTTCCGGAAGGTGTGGGGCTAGTCTGAGACTGGAGAAAGGTCAGGGAACTGTTTTACGAGGGAACTGTTAAATCCCTCAACTCCAGAACATTCCGTATCTGCTGCCGTCTTACCCATCCCACAGGAACCCACACCATTTGATTTTCACTGTATAATAATCTTATAATTTTCTTTTTTAGAGGAGGGCTCTTTATTTTTCTTTGAAGTTCTTAAATTCTATTTATAATTTTCTTATCTAATCACCTGCAGTATTCACATTTCTCCCCAATTCCTGGGCACAATCTGCACCATCACCTTTGACGAATTCTTAACAATGCAGCTTGCTCTCCTTCTAGACATGTGTGCAAGAGAAAGACTTGTACAGTAATGTTCATAGCAGTTTTGTTCATGGTAGCCAAAACCTGGAAACAACCGAACGCGTCTCAACAGGGGAATGGGTAAACTAGCTGTGATGTATCCATACTGCGGAATACCACTCAGCCACTGAAATAGACTATGGATACATGCAGTCACATCAGCGAATTTCAAAAACATGACACTGGGCTAAAGAAACCAGACGGAACAAGAGAAATCACACATACTGTGTGATTCCACTTACATAATGTTCTATAATAAGCAAAACCAATCCGTTGTGACAGAAAGCAGCTCAGTGCTTGCCTAAGGTGGGAGAGGGGGAGGTTGATGTTAAATGGGCGCGGGGAACTTTTTGGGACGGCGGAAATGTTCTTTATCTTGATTGGGGTGGAGGTTGCACAGATCTATCCATTTGTCAAAACTCTCTCTCTCTCTCTATATATATATATGAAATGGGTGCAGTCAGCTGTATGTAAATTTTCAGGAAGGTTTATTGAAATAATAATAGGGGCGCCTGGTGTCTCAGTTGGTTAAGCGTCCGACTCTTGATTTCTGCTCAGGTCATGATCTGATGGTTCGTGGGTTCAAGCCCCTAGTTGAGCTCTGCACTGACAGGGAGGAGCCTGCTTGGGATTCTTTCTCTCTGCCTCTCTCTCTCTCAATCAATCAATAAATAAATAATTAATGAAAAATGTTTTTAATTAGAAAAATCTAAAACATAATCAATGTTTCTTTATGCACAAAATCTGAAATTAACAGAAGACACACAAACTGAGGCTCACTTTCTCAGCCACGGCGGCCTGGTTTGCACGACGCCAGGAGCACAGCCCGTCCGCAGACTCTGGGAACGTGTCACAAGCTCACAGCTGGTGTCGAGGTTACCCTGGCCCATCTCCGGTCTCTGAAAGGACACGAACAGAGGCTGGCTGACAGTAACACGCAGCTGGGAGTGGCGGGTCCCCAGAGCTCTTCCTCGGGGAAAGTCTGCCCTGTCAGAAGAATAACACGCAATCCACAGCTGGCAGGCAGGGTTCGCGATGAATCATGCCGCTTCTGTAAGAACGAAAGGGGTGTGATTCACACGTGTCACGGTTGATGGGAATATTAAGGGCTCCTTTCCCCAAGCGAGGGGGAAGCGGAAAACTCTCTTTAAATATTACACTTCTTTTCTTAAACAACTGCCATTTCAGCTCCTCCCCACTGACTCATTTGGGAGAAGAAATACGTGGCAGGTTTTGTATCGGTGAAATCAAATCCTTCCTCGGAACAGGACAGTGTAGGGTGCAGGGAAATCACCCAGATCTGGTCCCCATTCACCAAAGGTGGGGGGGGGGGGAGCCCGCTCTCTCTTTGTGACGTGAGCCATGCCAGGTGAGGGCGGCGACATTGTCCTTCTCTGACTGGTCTTCTCACCCTCAAGGGTCGGGGTGGGGGTGGGGGGGGGAAGATGGGCCTCAGTTGTAACTTGGTGTTTAACTTGGTGTTTAACATCATGAGCCAGCAGATGCCAGAATGGGATCCTAGGGAGATTGTTAAAAAGGCTTTTGCAAATCCATCAGAGACGTCCATCCACCTTAGGAAAGCTTGGGAGAAGAAAGAGATGAAGCAGGGATGGGAGTGATGTGTGTGCAAGCCACGGGACACCCAGACTCCTGGCCTCCGGAACTGTGGGAGAACACGTCCCAGTGGCTGGAGCCCCCAGCGGGTGCTACCTTGTTCTGGAAGCCCCAGCAAGCTGGTGGGAGAAAGAGCCCGTGTGTGTGAAGAAGGGTGGTGAGTCCCACGTAGCTGGAGGTGATGTGTGAGGAGAGGGCCTCCACGATCCCTCCGGCTGGGCTGTGGGCGGCTGTGACCAGCAGGCTGTGGGGGGTGGGGGGACTTCCATGGGGGAGCCTCCCAGCCCCGTGCTGGCCTTTCGCCATGGAAAGAGCATTCAAGAGTCAACCAAGAGATGAAGTGAGAGCACCGGGTCCCTCTCCTCTGTCCGCCTGGAGCTCCGGAGCTCCCATTTCCACTTTCCTGGTAACATGGAGGACGAGCGTGACCATGCCTGGCCTGTGCGTCTCTCGGGGTGCCGGCAGGGAACAGAGGAAACTGTGTTCGAAAACTGTATCTTGGGGCACCTGGGTGGTCCAGTGGGTGAGCGTCCGACTTCGACTGTGGTCATGATCTCACGGTTTGGGAGTTGGAGCCCCGTGTCGGACGGGCTGCTGTCCGCGCAGCGCGCACCTCAGATTCTCTGTCTCGCTGTCTCTCACTGCCCTCCCCAGCTCGTGCTCTCTTTTAAAAATAAACAATTAAAAAAAAAAGCCATCTTGTGGGGGTACCTGGCTGGCTCAGTCAGAAGAGCACTTGACTCCTGATCTCGGGCTTGTGAGTTCGAGCCCTACATTGGGTGTAGAGATTACTTAAATGAATAAAACTTAAAAAAAAAAAAAAAATCTTGTGACTCACATGCACCAGGGTGTTAGACGCACCTTCTGTTGTCTCAGAGTTTCAGCAGAGACCCCCCCCAAAGGGAAAGAGAAATAATGCTTATGTGTGCAGGACTCTCTAAGCCATTATGAAATCAGCTTGTCACAGCCCCGGAGACCCCAGAAGAAGAGGCTTGGGGTGCAGCGTGAGATAGCGGACAGCAGCTCTCTAGGGCGGGAGCCGTTGCACTGTGAGGTGCCGCTTCTGCCCCTTTGCCTGTGACGGTCCCCAGCCCCTTCCCCACAGTGAGCCTGGTGAGACTCTGAGGCTTGAGAGCGCCCACAGAAACCAGTCAGGTGCCCTCTGGAGTTGGGAGGGACAAAGGGACTGACCCTGAGCCACATTTCAAACCATGAATGCAGAGCCTGGATGGAGTGGCCCATGGTGGCAGGACGAGGAGAGAGCTCAGAGTGGGGAGCTTCTCATAGCTGCATGAGGACCCCATGGAAGGGAGCTGGCGCTAAGGTACCTTTATTAGTTTTTTTAATGTCTATTTATTTTCAAAAGAGCGAGAGAGAGGCAGAGCGCTAGCAGGGAGAGGGGCAGAGAGAGAGAGGGAGACACAGAATCCAAAGCAGGCTCCGGGCTCCAGCACAGAGCCCGATGCGGGGCTTGAACTCACAACCGCGAGATCATGACCTGAGCCGAAGGCCGACGCTTAACCGAAAGATCCCCCCAGGAGCTCCCTGAGTTACCTTTAAAGGGACTCTGCCTTGAAGGACCATCTGCAAGGCAAAGTGACCCCAGCAGAGTGACTCAGGATGGGGCAGAAGTCAGGGGCCAGGAGGGTAGTTATGAGTGGTCAGGTCAAGGAGCAAGCCCTGTGTCTAGTATTCCCTCACAGAGAGACCTCCGAGGAATCTGCAAAAGCTCCAGGTGGGAGAGAGTCAGCCTTGGGGCAGGTTGCACCCCTGAGTCCTGGTTCCTGACACGGCCTGTACTGGTCAAGTACCGTCCTGGGGCTTGCCGCCCTTACCGCTCTCCCCTCCCTGCTCCGAGTCTGGGGGAGGGGCAGGACAGTATTTGATGGAGGTGAGGAGTGGGGGAGAAGCCCACCATGCTCTTCCTCTTCTGTTTTGAGTTTTTTTTTTTTTAATTTTTGTTTTTAATGTTTATTTATTTTTTGAGACAGAGGGAGACAGAGCGTGTTTCAGGGAGGGGCAGAGAGAGAGGGAGACACAGAATCTGAAACAGGCTCCAGACTCTGAGCTGTCAGCACAGAGCCCAATGCGGGGCTCGAACCCACGAACCGTGAGATCATGATCTGAGCCGAAGTCGGACGCTCAACCGACTGAGCCACGCACGCGCCCCTGTTTTGAGTCTCTTAGCCTGAGTCGGTCCTGAACTTTAAATTGGTTGTGGGATTATAGCTTTGATAGTAGACTGAACTGGACTTTCCAATAGCTGAAGAAGGAGCCTATTCACTAATCAACAGAATGACTGGAAAAGCTGTGGGACTTTGCTTAGAATTCATCCAGGGACAGGGAGGAACAACTGGTCAGCAGTTGCTTAAAGAAGCAGTGGTCAGGAAGAATCGAGATCTTTTTCTGTTTGTACCATATTCCCTCCTACTCTTTTAACAGAAGTTGTAGTTAGATAAATGTTAACCTTGGAACCTCCTCTCCTGGAAATAAAACAGAGCCCACTCTCCTTATTGTAGCTAAGGGGCTATTACATAAAGGGCATGTCATTAACTTTATTTAGGTTGAATCTCAAGTTAGCAATAAAAACATAGATTTCCGTTAAGGATTTCTTTTTGCATTGAAAGAAGAAGAGATGACTGTTCCTTCAACTGTACTTTGCATGATGTTTGTGAGATGACTGGATAAGATTACAATTAAGTGAGATAGGTTTTTAGGAATCTTGAAATGGGTAGGAATGCATTAAACCACAAAATAGCGTTACAACAGCCGTATAGTTTACAAAGAATCTAATGTATCTTGAGTACCGCAAATTCTATGCTGGAATCTGATGATGTTTTACTGCTGGTGTTAGTCAAGACTTCTTTGGTGGGGAGTGACAGAAACCCAACTCCGACGAGCTTAGCTGAAGGAGAATGCCTTGGTTCATATAGCTGGGCAGTCCAGGGGTGGGTCTGGCGTCACACATAGCTGGTGTAGGGCTGCTTCTCTCTCCCAGCTCTGCTAGTGACGCTTCACTTCATTCAACAAACTCTCCCCCGTATGACGGGCACAATGTCTCCCGGCCCCCTCCATCTCTCATGCTCAGCAACCACAGTAGAAAGCGCACTCGTGTCAGCTGTGTCCGAATAGCCATAAGCCCCAGAGACAACCCAGGTCACATCCTCCCGTGAATCGACCTCTTTGGCTAAGAGACGGGAAGCTCTGATTGGCCGGCTTGGGTCATGTGGCCATCTCTATAGAGAGAGGCTGCTGTATAGAAAGAGGTGGACAGTCCATTAGGACCTCCCAGAAAGGTCA
Source organism: Prionailurus viverrinus (assembly GCF_022837055.1). Lineage (NCBI taxonomy): Eukaryota > Metazoa > Chordata > Mammalia > Carnivora > Felidae > Prionailurus > Prionailurus viverrinus. The sequence goes on from NC_062578.1 coordinate 49,073,589, forward strand.
AGAAAGTACTAGCGGAAGGGGATGGAATAGCATGCTGTCTTGGCATACGGCAAGCTCCATTTTCTTCCTTATCCACAGAGACTATTCAGTTGGCATTGTCTAGGTCTGGAGTTGAAGTGACATCCCTTCACCCTGTGCCCCTATTCTCTGACTCCACTCGGAGTCAGCCGACCCATCTGAGCCCAAGTCCTGCAAGTACTGGCCTGGGAAGAGGACCTATTTGGAATACGTATCAGACTTTCTCCTTCAGGTATCAGACTTTATTTTTTAAATCCACCTATCATTTATTTATACATTATTTGTACTCGTTTTGAGCTTTCTGCTAGAGCAACTCATGTAGTTTCTGTTTTCCTCATTGACGCCCAGTTGGTTGATACACGTCCCTTTGGGACTGATTTCCATGTGTAGGGTTGGCTGTGAATGATGAGGTTTGTTCTTGGATCCGGGACACCTCCTTTCGGGGCTCTGACTCCCAGATGCTCCCTGCGACTATGCAATACCCCAGGCTGCACACCACCCTGCCAGCCTTCCATTCTTTCCTCTCGATCGCCCACACCCTTGGGGTTGCATTCCGATAGGTAGCAGGACCTGGTCACGGGTGTTGGGAAGATGGCCCAATCCCCTAGTATACTAGCTAGTTGAAGTGTTTCCCTCCCAGATAACCTGCTTCCTTGGTTTATATAAATATGCTTCTTAAGGTCTTTGGTGGGGGTGCCTGGGTGGCTCAGGAGGTTAAATGTCAGACTCATGGCTCGTGGGAGCTGAGAGCGTGGAGCCTGCTTGGGATTCGGTCTCTCGCTTTTTCCTCCCCTCCCCCACTCTCATGCACGCGCGCGCGCTCTCTCTCTCTCTCTCTCTCTCAAAATAAACAAACGTAAAAAAATAAAAAAAAAGAAGCCCTTTAGAGGATGTCAGAAGTGGAGGAAATCACAGTCCCAGGGGCTCACCAGTCATTTCCATGCACACAGGCATAGACATCTCCTCTGCCCATGCGTGAGGCAACATGAGGGTGCTCGTGCGTCCCTTCCTCCTTCGACACCTTCCCATTTAGGCCCGTGGGAAGGCTGGAGCACAATCAGGCTAATGCATGCTAGCATTGGTTACTATGACAAAGCAAGGCTGCCAGAGCCTCAAAGACATTATGTGTTAGAAATAGAACAAATCATTTTTAGCGGGTGCAGATAAATTAGTTTAATTTTCTCCAGCAGTCAGTTTAAACAAAATTTGGTAAGCTTTGTTTTGAGTAATTGAATGCAATTTGAGCTGTGAGTTGTGTGTAACTGTTGTACATTTGATAATGAGCAACTATCCCCGTGTCCCCTTTCTGCGGAAAAGGATTTTACGTTCTGTGATTCTTGCAGATCCCCCATATCATGTCTATTTTCAGGCTCAGCTCCTAAATCTACAATTAATTCAACCAATCCAGTGCTTTAAAATATTTCTAGAGGGGCTTCTGACTGGCTCAGTCAGTTAAGCGTCCGACTTTTGATTTCTTAGGCTCATGTCATGACCTCCCAGTTCATGAGTTTGAGCCCCACTCTACGTTAGCAGTGTGGACCCTGCTTTGGATTCCCTCTCTCTCCCTCCCTCTCTGTCCCTCACCTGCTCACACACTCTCTCTCTCTCTCAAAATAAATAAATAAACTTAAAAAAATCTTTCAAGAGGGTGCCTGGTGGTTCAGTCAGTTGAGCGTCTGACTTCTGCTTGGGTCATGATCTCATGATTCATGAGTTCAAGCCGCATGCTGGGCTCTGTGCTGACAGCTCCGAGCCTGGAGCCTGCTTTGGAATCTGTGTCTCCCTCTCTCTGCCCCTCCACTGCTCACGCTCTGTCTCTCTTTCTTAAAAATAAATAAACGTTAAAAAAAAATTTTTTTTTTAAATCTTTCTAGATAGTATATGGAAGTCACAAAACACACAGCAGGTGCTCAATATACGGTAACTGTGATAATACTGTGTCAGACTGTTTTTTCCAAAAATGGTCATAACAATCTTTCCCACACCACATATTCTTTTAGAACCTTGCCACCCCCCTATCAAAAGGTGAGGACTGTGCTCCCTCCCCTTGAACCTGGATGGGCTTGTGTGACTGCCTTGACCAAAAAAGTATGGAGGAAGTGATGCCTTGAGACTTCTGATGCTACGTCAGGAAAGGTCAGGTCTCTGTGTCTGTGTCTGTGTCTCTGTCCACTTTCCCTAGAGCCCTGAGCCTCCATGTGAGAAGTCTGGCTACTTGAAACCACCATTCTGGAGAGTCCATAGAGCAAACATGTATATATCTCATGCTATAGAGACAGAGTGTGACGGTTGGGGAGCCATTCAACCATCAGTTATTTGTGTCTTCTTGGCCCCAGGTGCCAGACATATGGGAGAACCTTCAGGGCGGTTCTAGCCCCCTCACCATCTGACTGTTAGTACATGAGGGACCCTAAGGGAGAATCCCCAGATCTGCGAGGAAATAATAAATTATTGTTGTTTTAAGCCCCTAATTTTTGGGCCGCTTTGTCCTGTCACAATGACAGGATATTTAACATTTGGCAAGTACTGACTGAGTCAAGTACTGTGCTAGGTGCTTTGCAGGGATTACCTCATTTAATCTTGACTGTCCCTATGAGATGAGCATTTTTCCTTTTAATTTTTTTTCAACGTTTTTTATTTATTTTGGGACAGAGAGAGAGCATGAACGGGGGAGGGGCAGAGAGAGAGGGAGACACAGAATCGGAAACAGGGTCCAGGCTCCGAGCCATCAGCCCAGAGCCTGACGCGGGGCTCGAACTCACGGACCGCGAGATCGTGACCTGGCTGAAGTCGGACGCTTAACCGACTGCGCCACCCAGGCGCCCCTGAGATGAGCATTTTTTACTCACCCTCAGAGAAGTTGAGTGACCAAGGTCACACAACAGTGGATGACAGTCTGTTCTAGGGTCCAAACACCCAACCACTAAGAACTGCACATTCCCTTTACTCATGACTTTTCTACTGGGTAGCAGCATCTCCTCTGACCTCGCACACACGTTGCTCTGTCACCCAGTAGCAGAGAAGATGAGTGTTAGCAGAGGAGGGGCCAGTGGGGCCTCAGAGACCCGAGATGATCCCTTCCAGCCAATGCCTAAACCCCAGTGTCACAGTTTTATTCCTTTAGCTTTAAGACCGTGTGTGGTGTTGTAAAAAATCCCCACTGGTGGTGGCAGTGGTGGGTGGAGACGTAATATGTCCTCTTAGTCATTTATGTTTAGGCTGAGTTTATTGGAAGCTTTCTTGTTGGAAGATTTTATTTTTTTTTTTTAACGTTTTTATTTATTTTTGGGACAGAGAGAGACAGAGCATGAACGGGGCAGGGGCACAGAGAGAGGGAGACACAGAATCGGAAACAGGCTCCAGGCTCTGAGCCATCAGCCCAGAGCCTGACGCGGGGCTCGAACTCACGGACCGCGAGATCGTGACCTGGCGGAAGTCGGACGCTCAACCGACTGCGCCACCCAGGCGCCCCTCTTGTTGGAAGATTTTAATGGCAGCTGGGGGTAAGGGAGGGAAAGCGAAAGAAGGGAGGAAGGGAGAGGGGAGAGAAGAAGGAAGGGAAGAAAGGAAGGAAAGAAATAAAACAGTGAAAATGTGGGACAGATACCCAGAAGGGGTATCAGGGGTTTAGGGGCTGGAATGCCAGGGACCAAGATGCATTCCTGTATGAATGTATTCATTGTCATTAAAAAATTGTGTTGAATATCCACAACATACCAGGCTGTACATTGAATGCGAGGCATCGGTACCTCCTACCCTCATCTCAGAGGAATAGAAATGCTTACGACGTATTACTGGAAGCTTACAATGATTACAATGCGTACAATGCTTGCTTCTCGATAGGCAGAAAGATCAGGGAAGTCTTCCTGGAGGAGGTGACAGCCGAGGCTTAAAAGACAGCGGTTAACCGGGCCAACAGGAGGTGGAAGGCATCAGGTAGAGGGAAGAGCGTGAGCAAGGGCATGGAATGGTGGATGTGGGGGCCATGTGTGGTTCTGAGGTGCTGGAAGGTCAAGCACAAGTCAGGTTGTGCTGAGGGATGAGCCTGGCTTGAAGGTCACTTACAGAGTTTGAATTTGGTCCTTGGAAGGTGGGTGTGGAGCCAGCAAAGTGTCTTCAGGGGGCTCTATGAAATCACTCTTGGCCAGCTCTCCCTCCTCACTTCTGACAAGCTCTGCCCAGCAGGATTTGTTGTTCAAATTCTACAAATTGAAGACATCCCCTTAAAACCAAACTTGTTCAAATGCTAGTGGCAAAATCAGTGGGGAAAATGACCTAGCAGGGTGAGGAAAATGTCCCCACAGTGCCTGCAAGTCTTCATACGTGGGATCAGCCCTCCTGGCTGGGTGTTCTCCTGGAACAGACGGTGTTTTTACTACCACCAGCATGTGTCTCAGGGCAGGACTTAATTCACTTTCACAGCATTCAAACACTTAGTTAGAAAACCAGAAGCAACAGTGAGATGAGGAAGGAAAAGTTGGCCCATGTCACGCTGGGTCCAGAGAATCAGCCACACACTGACCCTGGGAGGGCTGGGTAGAGGGAGGTAAGGCCCCAGCAGTGGGCCCTATGTGATCGGGGCAGGGTGGGGGGTGGGGGGGGGGTACCTGAGAGCTTTTCTCCTCCCAACTTCCGAGGTGGCCCCCATGGTCTAGGCCACATTCCTGCAGTGATCAGACATGTGGCCAATGGGATGGGCCTGCTGAAGAGGCAGGTGCTGCCCTCCAGTGAACTTGAACCTGGGAGGGAGTAAGGCAGGAGCTGCTCTAGCAGCAAGCTTCCAGTGCCAGAGCCTGTAATTCTATCTCCGCTGTAGTCAGTCCAAGCTGGATTTTCCAGAAAAACCAATAGAAGGGGCATCTGGGTGGCTCAGTCGGTTAAACGTCTGACTCTCGGTTTCGGCTCAGGTCTTGATCTCACGGTTTCTTGAGTTTGAGCCCCGCATCGGGCTCCGTGCTGACAGTGTGGAGCCTGCTTGGGATTCTCTCTCTCTCTTTCTCTGCCCCTCTCCCACTCGTGCTGTCTCTTTCTCTCTCAAAATAAAATAATTTAAAACAATAGAAAATGTGAGAGAGGGGTGTTATGGGATTATGTACAATTTACATGTCACAAACGTGTGTGTGTGTGTGTGTGTGTGTGTGTGTATGTGTGTGAAAACGAGAGAGAGCGATGGCTTCTGGGAAAAAGTGGTACCTGAACTGAATCTTGAAACACCGGTGGGAATCCACCCAAGCTGTTCAAGGCAGAGTGGCAATCTGCAATTACATCCCGCTTTCAGAGTAGGTGAAATTCCAGAAGGCTTTAGAGACTCTGCCCTGGATTACAGTGCTTCCCCAAACATCTGTGGACAGGAAACGTTTCTAGAAGATGTTACTAGATAGACGTGCAGAGAGAAAACTGAACAACATCGCTCTACTTTCTGCATTGCTGGATTTCTCTGGGGCTTTAATATGCTAATGAGCATCAAACAGCCAGATCCTTCTTCTGCTGAGCACAAATTACGCTCTCTGCGTTGAATAGTTTTGGAAAATGTATAAAGTGCACTTTTCTATGAGGTGTGGAGCGATAAATCATTCAGCAACACATCCTGCCATCCTGGGTGTAATTGGTGACCCGGTTGTAAAACCAAACTACATTGTGCCGAAGACAATATGAATGTGACCGAGTGGGTAAACGACAGCGTGTTAGATTACTGGACACTTGTCAGTAGTTCGTGCACAATGCAGTCTTTCTCTGTGTCGCATCTGAACGCCTCTCACCCAGGCTTTATTCTGTGTCACTGGACTGCAGTAGAGACGACCTGGCTTAGCAGCATGTGCCATGGACAGAGGATACTTATTGGCTCCATTCGTGGAAACCTCCAAGAGCTGAGCCTATTTTTTATTCATTATGCTACGGGCTGTTGCAGAGACCCAGCAAGAGGTGGCACGGAGGGACAGGCAGTGGCAGTCTCGGGGACTTGAGATTTCATCCTCAAGGTAGTAGGAAGCCTTCGGAGACCCTTAACCAGTGGCATGTGATGATCAGGTAGATTTCATTTTTACTTTGATTTCATTTATTTATTTATTTATTTATTTATTTATTTATTTATTTATTTAGAGAGAGTGAGAGGGGGAGAGAGAGAGAGAGAGAGAGAGCACGAGGGAAGGGCAGAGAGAGGGAGAGAGAGAATCCCAAGCAGGCTCCACACTCGGTGTATAGCCGAACCGTGAGATCATGACCTGAGCCGGGACCAAGAGTCGGACGCTTACCTGACTGAGCCCCCCCCCAGCCCCCCTCCCCGCTCGGGTATATTTTAGAAGGCTCATTCCCAGAGAGAGAGGATCTGAAGTGGGGGCTGATGCCGGAGACAGAGAAACTAGTTAGGAGGCTTTTTCAGTATCGGGGGAAGCCGTCATTTAGGGGCTGAACTGAGTGAGTGGTGATGGGAATGGAGAGAAGGCACGACCTCAGAGACCCTCAGGAGGCAGAATGGACTGATTTGGCTCTGGAGCAGCTGTGGGGCAGGGACGGGGTGAGGGAGAGGGAAGCACGAGTAAGAGGGCGCCCCACGACTTCTGGTTCATTCGTTCAACAGGATGGACAACCGTGGCCTGCAGTTCCCGGACAGCCTAATGTGGGAGCAATGCGCCACAGAGCTCAGTTTGAATCCCGGCTGTCAACGACTTAGAACTACGGCCCTGTGCCAGTAAGTTAGCATCTCTGTGCCTTGTCTTCTTCATCTGTAGAATGGGATGACGGTACCCCTGTCTTGCCAACATACGATGGCACATGGTGTGCTTGAGCAAGGGAAGCTACTGCTACTGAGAAAGCACAGAGGAAGAGGGGACGCGGTTTAGGGAGAAAGACCTTGAGGTGACTTGGGCGGCTACGTGGGGGCGTCCGGTAGGATAGTAGATAGACGAGCATGGAACTCGGGAGGAAGGCCTGGGCTGGGCAGAGAAACCGGGGGCCATCGACCTTTCGGAATGAGACTAAGGCAAGGCAGTGAATGAGAACAACCCGCCCGAGCACAGAGAGGGAGGGGAGCGGGGGGCCTCCCAGAGAGAGCTGGGAGCACCGCCATTGGGGAATGGCAGAAACTCAAGTACAGGAGCCCCCCTTATCCGTGGTTTCAGTTCCCGCAGCCCGCCGTGTCCAGCTACAGACCACCCTCCTCACGCATCAACACAAGGTCAATGGTAGCCTCAGGCGGCATCACAACGGTTATGTCATTCCCGTGCCTTCATCTGGTCACGCGCGCGTTTTATCATCTCCCGTCACCACAAGAAGCGTACGTACGGTAAGATATTCTGAGAGGGAGGAATACCGTGACTTTTATTACAGCGTATTGTTTTTTATTTTTAATTTTTTTTTTAACGTTTATTTATTTTTGAGACAGAGAGAGACAGAGCATGAACGGGGGAGGGTCAGAGAGAGGGAGACACAGAATCTGAAACAGGCTCCAGGCTCTGAGCAGTTAGCACAGAGCCCGACGCGGGGCTCGAACTCACGGACCGCGAGATCATGACCTGAGCCGAAGTCGGTCGCTTAACCGACTGAGCCACCCAGGCGCCCCTATTACAGCGTATTGTTATAATTGCTCTATTTTACTATTGTTGTTAATCTCTTACTGTGCTTCATTTACAGGTCACATAGGTATGTCCGTCTAGGAAACAACGCGGTGTATGTAGGGGTCGGCACTATCCGTGGTTTCAGGTGGCATTGGGGGTCTTGCAGCGTGGGCCCCACTCATAAGCGAGGGGCTACTGTAGCGACGTGAGGAATCACAAGGAAGCACCAAGTGGAGTCACAGGACCTGGATTTGAGTCTCAGCTCCATTGCCGACTGGCTGTGTGATCCCAGGTAACTCATACAACCTCTCGAGCCTCGGTTTTCCTCATGCATAAAATGGGAACGCTACTGATAATAGGCGCTTCAGGAGACTGTGGTGAACTAAGGTACGTGAGCTTGTTTTTTAAGCTAGAAAGCCTCACCAATGGTTGCCTGGGATCATTTTTCCCCCCAGACTGAAACAGCCTGGTTTTAAAAACCAGGTAACATTAAGAGAGCCTCTGACTCCGGCCTCACTTGCTTGGCTCACTCACTTAAATTGGTTCAGCTCACTTAAATTCCTCCCCGGTGGTTCTGAAATCGCTGGGCCCGAGGTACCGGCAGAGAGTCTGTTTTGCTCTGAGCAAGGAACTCCAAGCCTTTTCTGGGGACATGGCCCTTTATGCACAGGCTCTCCCATTTTCACCCACTTGACCCCACTACCTTTTCTACACCTGGTGGGACTAGGGGTGGAATGTGCTCCCAGGGTATCTGACGGGCCAACAGCTCCCCAAGCCTCCTCAGGCATCCACGTGCCGGAGACCCTGCCCCTCTCCTGTGCCGAAGTTTGGACTCCGGGGCACAAGATGGGAGAGGGAGGCTTGGGAGCAGAGTGAGGGTAGCTGATGGCACACCTCATCCCTGCCAGGGGCAGAGGTGCCCGGTGCCTGGGAGAAGCTGTTCTGCCTCCTGCTGTTCTCCAGCTGTGTTCAGTTCCCCTTCTTTCCGGCCTTCCCTGTAAACTCCCACTGGTTAGGGCAACCCGAAGTATTGCTGTGTCTCTCAGCTTAGAGGAGCCTGATTGCCATGGGAGGATCTCAAGGTCCCTCCAGAGGGAGTGGAGTTTGCTCAGAGTAAAGTGCATCAGCTACTCTATTTGGAAAATGGAAACACCTGTTAAGTCTACTGACCAGGGACTGGTAAACAGGACCTTGGCATCCACACCACAGTGAGATCCTACAGCTGGAAAATAGCACAAGGAGGCCCGTTAGGTACTGATACGGGGTGCTTGCTCCACAGGACATTTTCCTCTGCAAAAAAGTGTGAGGTTCAGAACAGTGTGTGTAATCTGCTGTCACTTGTGCAGCAGATCAAAGACTAAAATATCTCTGGAATATCACACATAATCTAACGGCACTAGCTGTCCGTGAGGAACGGAGCCGGGTGGCGGTGGTGAGGGAAGGAATTTTCACTGAACATCCTGCAGTGACTTTTCTAAATCGAGAACACTGAAATTTAATCACCTGCTTAAACAGTCCAATCAGAAAAAAAAAAAAGCTCAGAACTGTGGCTTGTGAGGTTGAGCAGTCCTGCGTTCAACTTTGGCTCCACGATATATTGCTGTGCATTAGCGAACGAGTGGCTCAACCTGTCTGAACTCGGCTTTCTTATCCGTAAAATAATAACAGTAACGCCTGCCTGATAGGACTGTCATAATACTCTACCCTTCTTGGCCCATAGTAGCCATTCAACTTTGATTGGCTATTGTTGTCATTGCCAATTTCCTCACAAGGCACTTAACATTTCCCCTTAGCTTGCCCCCTGCTCCTTAAGATACACGATTTCAAGGCAGTGTTATGTTTTGTTTGCATTTTTTGTCCTTTTTCTTGGTTCGTTTTTGTCCAATACTTTCCCCAGGATAAGGGCCTTGCGGGTTGGGCCAAGTAAATTAGAATCAGCTTCTGTTGTACTCAAAATTAGTCCTCTATTTGAAATGAGCGCATTATTTGGACCCAGCCTATGCCTATCTTCCTTTGCAGTGAGTTCTCCCAGTCCCTCCTGTAGTCTCCTGACAGCCCACTGTGGATCTTCTAAGCACTTCTAAATGCCTGGTGAACACAGTCTACGTTAAGCTATGACATTGGTGGTTATTATGGTCCCCAATTCCCATCGTCTTCAATCACAGTATCGTATGCACTACAGTCATGGACATGTGACCAGGATTCCAGCACAGTGACGGCTCCAAGGGCTCAGGGGCTGGATAGACGAGGTCCCTGCTGCTTCTAACAGGAGAGAAACAGCATCCAGGCCAACTTGGTCCCTGTGCTGGCACTAGGGGGTGCTCTTTTGTTTAGCTATTTTCTTAAGTTTCCCTTTAGGTTTTTGAATGGATGGGCCTGCTGTGATCATTTCTTGATGAATGAGTGAACAATAAAAGCTGTAGGCATGTGATTGTGGAAAGGAAAGCCAGGTCTGCGTGTCTGGTTTTCTTTCTGTGGGGAGTGAGGGTTAATGCAGATTCCCAGGCTCAAGTGCCAGAAGCTCCGTGAGCCTGGAATGGGGCCCAGGAATGTGCATTGTAGTAAGAACTCAGCCGATTGTGGTATGCGTTCCGAAGGCCAAATGTGGGTAAGCAAGACAGGGTTTTGTTGTTTTTGTTGTTGTTGTTGTTTGTTTTAATCTCCTTTTCCTGTCTTTTCATGAAGATGTGCCTGCTGACTGTCACTCATGCTCATTGTTGCCCCTCCTTGGCCTGCCAATCTCTGCGTGTGTGTGTGTGTGTGTGTGTGTGTGTGTGTGTGTGCGCGCGCGCACGTGCGCGCGCTCACATTTGTTAGATCTTCATCTGTGGGAATCTTCCAGGTTTAAACAGGGCGGGGGCGGGGGTGCTCTCTTCTGGAAGGATTTGCTTCTGTTTCTGCTGAGCGCTGCTAACTTGGAACCACTCAGACCTCTTCCACAGTTGTGGCCTAATGGAAGAGTCCAAGGTTCGGCTCCCCCTCCAGGCTGCTGGCTCAAGGGTATCTGCATTGCGCCTCAGCTGCCACCATTTGCTCCGGGGACAGTTCTGTTCTCCTGCCTGATCCCTGCTTGCAGCTCTAAGTTCCACTTATGGTTTGCTCCTTTTTTTTTGCGGGGAAGGGGTCCCTCAGCAATTTCCCTGATTTCCTACAAGCCCAGTGTTGCATCAGTAAGTATGCTTTTATCTGGGATGTAGTCGTTTTGCAGCAGGAGGGTTTCCCCAGCCCCCCCACCCCCCGCCCCGGAAAATTGAATCCAGCACCTTACCAGTGGACATCTTTATTTTCAAAGGTAGACGTGCTTATTCCTGTGAGATGAAAGGTTAATACATCCATTGTGGGAGAATTACTCATCGAGCAGAGGCAGTTTGGCATCCCACACCGTGGGAGGGTTGAAAGAACCAGGAACACGCCTGGAGATGCTGTGTGTGTTACTCCTCGGATAACTGCCAGTGTCTTGCATTGGGTTCCACTCTGGGTATCTTGTTGAGGCCTGACCAGGCAAGAGGCAGGGTCGCAACAAATTCTGCAATGTTATTTGTGTCTGCGTCTATCTTTTTGTTCCCTCTTATTCCAGGGAAGGAGGTGTTCCTCCCATATCAACACCTGTCCCCACCCTGTGGGCTTTGGATCCCATCCCTCTGATCTCCCCAGGGACTTCACTCCTTCTGGAATCCTCCCTCTGCTGCACCACCAGTCTCTCTCTTGGTAGACAAGTCTCATGCCAAATGTGCTCCCTGTCCCATCTTTAAAAAACCCACCCTTGACCCAAGCTACCTCACTTTTCTGTTCCCCTTTAGAACCAAATATCTCAAAACACTTGTCTACACATGCCACCATCACTTCTGCACTTTCTGTTTACCTTCATTTCTCTTTGTTTTCTGTTTTTGGTGGGATGGTCCACACAGGTTTTTTTAAAGAATCAAACGGGGTGCCTGGGTGGCGCAGTCGGTTAAGCGTCCGACTTCAGCCAGGTCACGATCTCGCGGTCTGTGAGTTCGAGCCCCGCGTCGGGCTCTGGGCTGATGGCTCAGAGCCTGGAGCCTGTTTCCGATTCTGTGTCTCCCTCTCTCTCTGCCCCTCCCCCGTTCATGCTCTGTCTCTCTCTGTCCCAAAAATAAAATAAAAAATGTTGAAAAAAAAATTTTAAAGAATCAAGCAGTTCCATAAGGCTTATGATGAAAAATAGTCCCCTGGTCTGCTTCCCGCATCAAAGACAGCTACTTATAACTCCTTTTGCTGATTCTTTCTTTCTTTCTTTCTTTCTTTCTTTCTTTCTTTCTTTCTTTCTCTCTTTCTTTCTTTCTTTCAAGTTCATTTATTTATTTTGAGAGAGAGAGATGGAGAGAGAGCAAGCACAACTGAGGGAGGGGCAGAGACGGAGAGAATCCCAAGCAGACGCCATGCTGTTGTTGTGGAGCCCAATGCAGGGCTCAGTCCCATGAACCTGAGATCATGACGTGAGCTGAAATCAGAGTCAGACACTAAATCAGCGGAGCCACCCAGGGGCCCTGCTGATTTTCTTTTTGGCATTTAACTCTCTGTTTTTTAAATAAAATGCTAGTATCTTGCTACTTCTTGATCCCGCAATTTTAGGCACTTTTATCTACTTCCCTTAGAGAGAGTGAAGATATGACTCTCATTTTTTGCATCATTCCTTCCTCTTCCCTGCAGCACTCACATATACACTTACATCAGGGTGAGGGCATGGTGACGTTATAGTTTTGCTTCGTTAAAAAATCAGTGTTTCTTTTATTATGATATTGAGAGCTGAGGCATGTCACAAATCTAGATGACTTTTTCTTTTTTATACACCCTTTAATTTTCCTGGGAATGCCTTTTTTCATTTACTTAGTTTTCCATGTACTCACCACCAGTTCCACTAAAGGCTGTCACTATTTAGCTCTCCTCTCAAAATGTTTAGATTCAGCTATCAAATTTGTTTATCCTCTTGAGGAAATCTCTTCCACAGCCTTCTGACCACCTTCCTCATGTAGATCGTCTCCAGTCTGTCTTCCTGAGCTGTTGTAGGTGGCACTGTCTCTTAGGAGGTTCCTTCACTATCAGCCTGGGATTCTCTTCATCTTTTTCTTCGATCCCAAGTCCAAACTCTTCTCCTTTCCTATTTTTGTGGGACATATCTTTCAGTCACTTCTTGAGAAGAGTGGATGGGTGGTAAATTAGGGGGGACCTTGCAAGTGAAACTGTCTGTCTTCTAAGCTTTTACTTAATAGATGGTTGGGCTAGGTATAAAAAGAATCTAGGTTGAAAATAACTCCTTCAGAATTTTGAAAGCAACATTGCCTTGTGATCTAGCCTCCAGTGTTATGATTGAAGAGTCCAAAGACATTCTTTTTTTTTTTTTTTATGTCTATGTATTTATTTTGAGAGAGAGAGCAAGCACAAGTGAGGGAGAGGCAGAGAGAGAGGGAGAATCCCAAGCAGGCTCCATACTGTTAGTGTAGAGCCCAATGCAGGGCTTGATTCCATGAGCTGTGAGACCGTGACCTGACTCAAAATCAAGAGCCAGGCGCTCAACTGACTGAGCCACCCAGGTGCCCCAATACATTCTGATTCTTAATCCTCTGAATGTCATCTATTTTCTCTAGGGAAGCCTGCAGTCTCCCCTCTTTGTCCCTGGTGTTCTGAAAATTTACAATGATGTGCTTGGGGGTAGGTTTACCTTCATCCATTTTGACAGTTCAACTCTAGAAAATTTTCTTAAATTATTTCATTGACGATTTCCTCCCCTCTGTGTTTTCTTATCTCTTTCTGGCACTCCTATTATTTGGGTACTGGAACTCCTAGACAGATCCTCTAATTTCCATATTTTTTTTCCTATACTCCATTTTATTGTTTTTTTGTTTTTGTTTTTGGTTTTTCTGTGTTTGTTTTTTTTTTTTTTTTTTGGCCAAAGTTTTATTTTTGTAGCCCTTCTACTGAGGCTTTCATTTCTGCCTTCATAAATTTAATTTCCAAGGTCTTTAGGTTGTTGTTTGTTCTCTGAGGGTCCTATTTTTACTTGCAATCTGTTCTTCTTTCCTGGTTGCACTATCTCTTCTAAAAGCTAAAAGCTGTGAGGATACTAAATATATCATTTTCTGGAAGTTTTCTTCCTCTTGTATAGTCTTTATTTTCTCCAAGTGGCTTTCTTCAGATATCTTTTAATAGCTGCCTGCTTATGCTTGGTAGTGGGGGCAAAAAAGCTGATTTGAAGCTTTGTTCACATGAATGGAGCTTGTCAACTGTGAGCTTCAGAGGAGGGCAGTCTGCCCTGGCTATTTCCTTGGGTAACCCTGATGCAGGTATCTTGCCTCTGGGCTGGGCAGTTTCCCAAGAGAATCTTCCCTGTCTGAGTTCTGGAAGGTGAGGAGGGGAGGAGTCTTGAGGAGTCTCAGCACACAAAAGCATACAGGCTCTTAATCTTCCTGCTTGGTACCCCAGTCTGGAGACTCATGGTCATATCTTTCCAGAGAATGAACGAACCTGTCTTCTGCCAGGCCTGGGGAGAGCAGTAAAAAAGACCATTCAGGACGTGGTTGGGGGGGGGGGGGGGAGGTGGTTGCAAGTATGATTACTTTTCAGACTGCTTTCAACCAGTTTCCATTGCTCAAATGCCAATTCCCAGTCCTCTGACCTCACCTCTACTTTTAAAGTTTCCTGGTGCCACCATTCCCTGAGACTTTGAAAATGTAAATTGTGTTAGTTTGAGGCTTCCTCACTACTGACTCAGGATCTGGCTTCCTTCAGTCTGCTTAATCAGTTACAGCTCATCTGTGTGATTTTTAGCTTGCAAAACATTGTGGTTGTTGTGTGTTCGTCCCTTCTCACCATCCTTTTGGGTTTATGGTAAAGACGATCACATTATTGTTGTTTTTGTGGCGTTTCAAGAGGCAGTAAGGTTGAATGAGCATGTTCACTTGCTCATTAACCCACCCACTCTGGCTCCGCCTCCACTGACATCTCTCTCACCAAGGTCACCATTGACTCCATGTTCCGAAACCCAACGCAATGTTCTTCATCCTTGACCTGCACAACTTCTCAGCAGCTTTTGTCAAAACTGACTGCTCTCTTGGCTGGTCCTCTTCTCTTGGCTTCTGGGATGCCACCTCCCACTTCTCTGATTTCCCCTTCTCCGTCCTCTTCTCAAGTTCATTTTCCTTTACCTGTCCTCTGAAGAGTGGTTTCTTCACGGTGGATCCCAGGCCACCCCTTCCCCTCTCCCTCTGCACTCACTTCTCTCTCCTTGCGGAATCCCACACTTTTGTTCGTGGCTGCAGCACTGACCTTCCTTTGATGTTCTGTCTTCTCTTAACTCCCAGACATGCTTAACTTCCAAGTGTCTAAAACAGAACTCCTGATTTTTTTCCTCTAAATTAATTTCTCAGCAAGTCTTCCTTACCCACCCTGCTAAGCAAGCAGAAATCAGAGTCATTCTTGTTTTCTCCCTCTTCCTTACCCTTGACACCCAAAACATCAGCCAGCCTTCCTGACTCTGCCTCTGTAATGTGCCTCCAGTCTATCCGTTTTTCCTCATCCTCCCTGCCACCTTCCTTTGTCTGTAAGCTGCTGTCATCTGTCTCTTGCCTTGATCATTGCAACAGGCTCAAAACTGGTCTCCCTACTTTTTCTCTTGGCTCCCTCAAGTCAGTTCTCTACACAAGTGCTCTTTAAAAAAAAAAAAAACCCAAAAAGCAGATTAGTGTCTCTTCTGAGAAAAATACTTTGTGTTGCTCTTATAACAAAGTCCCGCTTGTTACCATGTCTCCACCAGATGTCTGGCTTTTCTACTGGGCGCCCTTGTCATCTCCCTGGGGGTCTCCACGTCTCTTCTGGGTGCTGCAGTCTCCTGATAGGCATGGCAGAGCACATATCTCTCCTATTTTTCTATATGTTTCATTGCTGAGGGCAGTGCCAAAGCGGTGACATCTATGCCCTAATATCGGACAGCTTTAAAAATTTTTTAATCTTATTTATTGAGGTATAACTGACACGTAATATCACATCAGCTTCAGATGGACAGCACAGTGATTCTGTAATTGTACGCATCGTGAAATGCTCACCACAATAAGTCCACTTCACATCCATCTACTCTCTTAGCAATGTCCAAATATGCAATACAGTGTCGTTACCTGTAGTCACCATGCTGTCCCTGACACCCCCAGGACTTATTTATATTCTAACTGCAAGTTATACCTTTTGACCATCTTCACTCGTTTCGCCTACTCTCCACCCCAACCTCTGGCAAGCACCACAAACAGCTCTGAGTGGGAGTATTTTCTAGTTTTGCTTACAGCCTCCTCCTTTCTACAGGCTTTGGGTCCAACAGGTTCATAGAGGGGGAGGGTTTGGAGGACCAGGGGCATCAGCAGGGCAGGCGGTGAACTGAATAACCGCCATGAGGCTGCACTAAGAACCTTCTTTCTTTCTGACCGCTCAGACCTTGCTTTTTGAGCAAGCTTGATTTCCCCAAATCTTCTTCCCAGGAGGTTTCTCAGTCTCCGAGGCAAGTAGAGCTCCCCGGAGCTTTGACCAGAGAGGTTTAGATATTTAGCCTTAACTCGTTCCTCACCATGACCACTGACTTTTCTTTCGTTCTCTAATCACCCCCCACACCTTGTCCCCCTAAAATGTCCCCATACATTTTTGAGGACCCAAAAGAGATTCACTGTTCTTTCTGTATAAGGCTTATCCAGTAAGGTGGGGTTTGTCCTCTTTTCTTCCCCCCCCCACAGTCCTAATGCTATTCTTATTTGAGATGCTTTGATAAGAATCAAACTGCCTGCTCTCTGGCCTGTGGTGGCAGCAATTCCGAGATTCCTCAGTGCGTTGCTTGCTGTTAGCTGAGAACTTGAAAGGCGCATCAGTTAATTCAACCTAATGAAAGAATCTGTCAGGAGGTAAAGTCAACAATGCGGATAATCAAAACATTCCACCGGCCCACACATAATTTTTACTAGCTCGTTTCCTCCCAGTGCTGCCGGGGTAACACCCTATGCAATGTAGATAATAAACATAAAAATCAAATCATTGTTCTTATATTCATGGCTTGTTCCTGGATTTGGTCACATGACTATTTATGAGGGAGTTCTAAAGTGTGGATGGAGTGATTTTTCACCCTATTTCCAGTAACCTCTATTTTTCTCAATTCCGAATAGGATTACTGACAGCATACACACGGCGTGGACCTGGAACATTTCTCCAGGCCCTTAATCTTCCCTTTTCCCCTTGTGAATAGTAGGAACACAGTGTAGCTTTTCCACAATGGGGTTGCCCTCGGAGAAGACCCCTCCCTAGATGCTTGCCTGGCCCCATGTGAACAGCTCTCAAACGGAAGACCGGCAACGTGACCAATGTGTGCACTTTGGTGTCACGTGAACCTGCATTGAAATCTTGGCTTTGGTGTCACGGTTGACATCGGACGAGTCGCTTAACCTCTGTAAGTCTTAGTGTCTCATTATGAAAATGGGGCTTTTAATAGCACCTACCTCCTCATGCTGCTGAGGACTAAATGAGCTAATCCATATGCAAAGTGCTTATTACACAGAGGCTAGGGCATAAAAGAGCTCCATAAAGTTAGCTACAATTAGTCATAGGAGCTGGGTGGAGGACCGCTGCCTCCCCCGCGCCCCCCCCTCCCCGGCCCCCGAGTGGACCTGTTCCAGTTTGGGAGGCCTGTCTGTGTGCACCGAAGGTCCATCTGATCCCCTGTTTATCAGAAAGGGCGTCTTGCAGGGATGGCCACCCTCCAGAGTCCCCAGTGGTTTCCATGGTCGTCTCTGGACCATGGAAAGGTCAGCTGCACCTTTGCAGAAAGCTCGTCCTGCCTGTGAGCTCAGTCTCTCTGGCCAGAGGTGGAGACCCAAAGGGAGAGGGGCCTCCACACTTTTGGAGCCCCATTAGGGTTAACATAGCTTGTTCTCACTCTGCCTTGCTCTGAGGATTCCAGGGCTTTAAGGATATGGTAGGAGAACATGTAAAGTCAGCCCAGCAATGTCAAAAGCAGGGTAGAAAGATGGGGCGCCTAGGTGGCTCAGTCAGATGAGTGTCCAACTTCAGCTCAGGTCATGATCTCACAGTTTGTGAGTTCAAGCCCCGTGTTGGGCTCTGTGTGGACAGCTTGGAGCCTGGAGCCTGCTTCCGATTCTGTGTCTCTTTCTTTCTCTGCTTTTCCCTTGTTTGTGCTCTCTCCCTCTGTCTCTCAAAAATAAATAAACGTTAAAAAAAAATTAAAAAAAAAAAAAGCAGGATAGAAAGAAGTCCCGGCTGTCCCAGTCAGTCAAGGAATAACAATAACAAGAATAAATCATTTCTATTTTTTTTATTTTGTAAATGTTTATTTTTATTTTTGAGAGAGCGTGAGTGGGAGAGGATCGGTTTCGGGGGGTGTGGTGGGAGACAGAGGATCTGAAGTGGGCTCTGTGTTGACAGAGGCCGGGACTCGAACTCACGAACCCTGAGATCATGACCTGAGCCGCAGTTGGACGCTCAATCCACCGAGCCACCCAGGTGCCCCAAGAATAAACATTTTTAAAGCTTGAAACAATAGCTAGCCTCTGTTGAACACTAGCCTCTATTGTTAAGACTTGTGTTCAGAACCTTCCATGCACTGTCCCCTCTTCTTGACAACCCTATGAAGCAGGTACTGTGTTTACTTCCAACAGTGCCTCTGGTCTCACAATGAGTAAGCATCGGAGTCTGAATTTGAACACAGGTTTTTTTGGAGGGGGCGGGGAATGCGACGAACATTCTAAATCCTTGATTTCGTGACCCTCGAATTCAGGCAGAGTCAGATCACCCCCCTCGAATGGGTGGTGTATTGGGAGCTTCATGCATACGGACAACTTCTGTCTCCAAAATGCCCCACGGGCTGCCTCAGCTCCTTTTCCACCAGCTTCTGAGCTGCCGGCTCTCTCACGAGGCAACATTTTCGCCCGGTTCTTACCAATGAAAGGCCTGTGTCTGCCCTGCTCTTTTTTTCCCTTTCCTCTCTTTACTATAATCAGGAAGCCACGTTTTTCAGTTAGGATAAGGCAATTACTTTTCTGCTGACTGAAGACTAAGCAGAAGGTAAACCAAACCTCCTTTTCACGTTAATTTTCCGGGGACAGGATTGGGAGATGGCCTGACTACCCTGCGTCTCACCCCTCTCTTATATCTACCCCTCATCTGATGAAGGCATCAGTCACAACAGCGACAACCAAAGTGGCATCGACAGTGTAACTGACTGTGGTCCTTTTTGCTCTCCTCTGGGAAAGGATGAATAAAAGTCACCATCTGTTTCCCAGAGCTTTGCTGTGCTGGGGTCTAACTTTATACACAAGTACAGTTAACAGCCTGCCCCACCCTAAGGAACAATAGAATAAACATGAAAATTAATTTGTAATTTTTCACTTGCCTGGGACTCTTTTTTTTTTTTTTAATTTTTTAATGTTTTTTATTTATTTTTGAGACAGAGAGAGACAGAGCATGAGCAGGGGAGGGGAAGAGAGAGAGAGGGAGACACAGAATCTGAAACAGGCTCCAGGCTCCAGGCTCCGGGCTGTTAGCACAGAGCCTGATGCGGGGCTCAAACTCACAGACCGTGAGATCATGACCTGAGCCGAAGTCGGACGCTCAACCGACTGAGCTACTCAGGCGCCCCGCCTGGGACTCATTTTTATTGACTCTGACTGGGGCGCCTGGGTGATGATCTTGCGGTCTGTGAGTTTGAGCCCCGCGTCGGGCTCTGTGCTGACAGCTCGGAGCCTGGAGCCTGCTTCAGATTCTGTGTCTCCCTCTCTCTCTTCCCCTCCTCCACTCACACCCTGTCTCTCTCTCCTTCAAAAATAAATAAACATTAAAAAAAAATTTATTGACTCTGACTAAGTAGGCAATGCACCTTTAGTAAAGGGAATTGAGTAAGATACCCCACGTTTCTTTAATGATTGGAGGTCCAGATTAACTGTTGCCGTTAAGCAAACAGCAAACAAAAAATTGTCTGTACGTGCCTTCTTTTCTTTCAGAGAAAGAATCTCAATTATCTGGGCTACTCTGAGCTACGTGAACATTGCTGAGAACAGTCAAGAGCCCCAAGAAACAGTTTGCCCCCCTGCTCCAGCCCACAGTCAGGGGTGAGGAGAACATTCTGTTCTTGTCCGTGGGCTTTGCCCTAAAAACCCGAACCCTGCACTCCTGGACTCCTGGCCTTGTGAACTAGCCATCCTCTGCCAGCAGCATCGGGCAGAATCTATTCCATCTAGTTGAGTCCTCTTTTCGTCCGATTATATTCTGACAGGTGCCTGCTGATTCTCAAACTACTTTTCAGATTCACATGCTGTCAAAATCTTCCTGGGTTCAAGGTGAAGTTTCAATCAGGGAGACCTGATGCTTGGTCAGGTCTTAGTAAACACTGTAGATGGCACCATGCAAACCCATAGAAAATGCTCGTTCTCCCAACTCTGCCCTTCCTTTGCTGTAGAGCGAAGTAAGACTCCGTGTGTAGGGACTAAGAGCTAGGCTCCAATCTTCCTCTTCCTGACATTTAGACCAACCTTTGGCAAATGTCTCAACCTTTCTTTGTTTCAGGTGAAGAGGAATTACAGAAACATTATTATTTCATCCAGTGTGACGTTAAAGGACATGGAGGGCTCTAAACGGCCTTAAGAACACGCAGTGCTGGGGCGCCTGGGTGGCTCAGTAGATTAGGCGTCTGACTTCCACTCAGGTCAGGATCTTACAGTTGGTGGGTTTGAGCCCCGCATCAGGCTCTGTGCTGGCAGCTCAGAGCCTGGAGCCTGCTTCGGATTCTGTGTCTCCCTCTCTCTCTGCTCCTCCCCCTCTCATGCTGTTTCTGTCTCTGCCTCTCTCTCTCTCTCTCTCTCTCTCTCTCAAAGGAAAAAGGAAAAGAATATGTAGTACTATGTGGATGTTTTACCAAAACCTTCTCTGGGTTTTTGGAATTCTCTTTGGAATTAGTCCTGTGGGAATATGCCTCTGTGGATCTCTTCTCGCCTCTAATTCAGTCCCCTTTTCTTCAAGCTGTTACAGTCTACAATCTGAAGTTCTGCCATTTTAAAAAATCACACAGCAGCCACCTCATCATCACCAGACTTTCCTCTCCAGGCCATTTTCTGGAGAATGTGGCTCATATTCCCTGGTGAGAGAACAAATCGGTTATTCATTACATCTTATCAATGAGCTAGGGCTACACAGAAAGGAAGTCTAATGAAATCAGAAACTTGGAAATACCAGCAACTGCTTTGTCCCGGGTTTTCATCTGGGGTGTAACAAAGTCCCACAGGACATTCCTCCAGGCTCGGAGATGAATGCTGAAGGCATTGAAAGCATTTGCTGAATCTCTTCAAATTAACTCCGAGGAGCTGACCTGGCTTCTCCTGAGAATTATTTGGTTTAAATATTAATGGGGGAGAATTTACAACGTTTAGTTTCACACGTCTATATAAATGTTTTGTGGTAACATATGCAATTAATTATTTTCTTTTTTCCACATGTGCAAAATTTTCTCTTTCACTCTCTCTAACCTCTTAATCCAAGTCAAAAACTCATTTATCTTCTTGCTGTTGTAATATTTCAGTTTCTCTTTCTTGTTTTCACTCTGGTTGTCGTGTTTACCCGGCATCTGTGTATCACCTCAACACCAGGACCACAGATCTCCCCCCGGGATGCATTCTTCAAAGGTGAGAGGTGAGTGAATGGGCCCATGTTCAATGACACCTGCTGACTTTTTCCCCCCCATCTGTGAAGAATGGAATTAGATTTTGTGCTTTGGGGTGCTAACTTTGAGCTCTTTTCCTTTACAACAAAATTACAATTTGTAGGTCAATGAGGATGTGTCAGCTAGTCAAGATTGGGGAACCGGAGGGATGCTCAGTGGAAACTACTTTAGAATCTTCCAGATGGAGGGCACGGGGGAGCCTACAGCTCTGGTTCGCTCGCTGAATCTGGACTCAGGGGATCCTTGCTGAAGTTTGGCATTCAGGACTAAAGAGATTTACCTGGAATCTGCATCCTGTTGGCCAGAATTATTGCTGCTTTCGTTCCTCATTTGTATGACTTTTTCACTTGGCAAATTCAAAACATATAAAGCAGTGAATCTGTCTGTATTCTTCTTTCAGATGACTGATCCTGAAGGCTTAGGGTCCTGCACAGCTTCTGTTCTGTCCTAGACTGTGACTGTCTCACTCAAGGTCTCCTTTCTTCAGCTCACTACACTTGGGCAGAGCCCTGTCATGCTTGGCCAGATAAATAAGATCTGTAGGTAGAAGGGCTTTGGTCCCTAAAGCCCTCTGCTCCAGTTTCCATAGAAACAAGGCAAGGGTGATACCCACCACAAGGGCTCTTAAAGCCACACATACTTTATTCTGAGAATCCCATCGCGTTACAAATACCACTCAGCAATAGTTTTTATTTTTTATTATTTTTTTTTTCAGCAATAGTTTTTAAAGGCATAATCTACTTCATTGCTCTGGATGGCTTTGACTAACTAAGGCTTTCAATTCCCTGTTGCAACCCTCCCTCCTTTAAAATAATTATTTTTTGTTGTTGCTTTTAAACTTGATGGAAAAAAAATGACCAGTTCATGCCAGTTGAGTTATAGATCCTGAACAGATGGTTTAAGATAATTTATTACATGTTACATATTTACATTTAATTTATTAGATTTATTCCTAAAGTTTGGGGAGAAAATTTAGTACCAACTAAAAGAGTTATAATTAAAAGAGCACAGAGACAGGGTGCCTGGGTGGCTCGGTTGGTTAAGCATCCGACTCTTGATCTCAGTTCAGATCTTGATCTTAGGGTCTTGATCTCAGGGTCGTGAGTTCAAGCCCTATGTTAAAAGAGCACAGAGACAGCAGTCAGAGACCCCAAGCACTGATCGAAACTTTAGCTCTCTCAGAGATAACACTTTACTTTGTGACTTTGGGTGATACCACAAACCTCTCTGGCCATGATTTCCAGTTGGTAAAATCAAAGGACTGGATCAGCTGATCTCTAACTTTTTCTAGGTTCAAGAATTCTTTGAATTTGTGGTGTTATATAGTAGCAGAAGAGATTCCACGAAAAAAATAGAATGTTGCTCTGTCGACAATTATGTCAGAGTAATAAGCACTTTGTAGGAAGGTTGCTACTAACATCATACAGGAAGGAAAAGGGAAGGAGGGAAAAGAAAAAATACCACTTACCAAACTTCTGCTGTGTGCTAAGAAATTCAGAGACATTATCTCATGTGAAAACACATCATTTCAGAGATTCCCTCCTTAACGGACAGAGATGCCATTTCCGCTTCTGGCCCCAAATGTGCAGGATAGCTAACACTGAGTGAATGCTTTCCGTGTGCCAGGCACTTTTCCAGGCACTTCGTGCATACTTACACAATTTATTATCCCCATTCACAGATGAGGAAATCGAGGCACAGAGAGGTTAGGTAACTTGCCCAAGGTCATGGTTGGTAAATGGCAGAGCCAAGCTCCAAAGTCAGAGAGTTGGGCTCTAAATCTGTGCTCGTAACCATATCCCCATATTGTCTCTTTTCATTCATTCATTGAAGAAATATTTGATGAACACTGACTATTGGAAGGTAATGCCCTAGACTTCGTCTTATCTACTGGATGCTACATATTATAGACAATGGAGTCTACATTCTATATGTTATGTAGGATATGATGAATAACATGCCTATATTCTATATACTTTATAAGATGCATTAAGCTGTATACACTACTGTCTATATACAATGGGTAATAGACACGATTTATTATATGTACCAGCAGTGTTTTGCCATAATAGGTATTTAATAAATATATGTTGAATTAATGAATACAATACTCATTCAACATCATGTTCTATTCTGGCAGAGCTGGGTCACTGAGGGTTTATTCTTCCAGTTCTTCCCCTATCCTAGCCCTCTCCTTTAAGGGCAGGTGTTCTGACATCTGGTGTTCTGACTTTTTACCAGGTGTTCTGACTTTTTGGGGACAGGTAAATTCATTGGTCCACCCAAGTCTGAGCTCTAGTTTGCAACAAGGAGTCGAGAGTACAATAGGAAATGAAGGAAGGGCTGACAGCTGGGCGGTGGACAAAGGAATGGCAGGGCTGCAGGTGGGCTTGGAGGGAAGCCAGGCATGCCTCCCAGCCCCATCCAGAGAGGGTTTCCCTCATGCTGTGAGGTTCCTGGTCCTCTTTTGCTTTCTTGAAAACAAAGTTCAAAGTCGCAGAACTGGGAAGGTGTTAGTGATAAGCCTAGCCCAACTCTCTCAGAAATCATAGGCCCCACTCGCTACTCCCCAAACAAGGTAACAACCAGGCAAGGCCTCTGACTGTTCCTTAGCGCTAATTTTTAGTTGCAGTACTTTCTCCCCATTTTGGGGGTGGCGGGGGGAGCGGGTTGTCCTGAGCTCTGCTGCTTTTGAAACAAGCGGACAGACCGCTTGGGATCCCTTCCAAGTGCTTCAGTTCTCCCCAGGATGGATGGATGGACGGATGGATGGATGGAAGGAAGGGAGGGAGGGAGGGAGGAAGGAAGGGAAGGAGGAAAAGAGGGAAAGAAAGGAGGGAGGGTGGGAGGGAAAGCAGGGTGAACGGATAAATGCATGAATAGATGAATGGATGAACAGAGGAGAGTGTGCATAGATGGATGCGCAGGACCCTGAGAGCTATAACGCCAGCCGGCCGGGCCGAAGCCCTCCTGAGACCCCCGCCCTCCTCCATTACTCTGGCCGCGGCTCCTGAGACCCCGGCCGGCCCCGGCCCTCCGAGGGAGGGAGTGGAGGACCAGGGCGAGGGGAGGGGAGCGGGGGAGGGGAGGGCCTTGGAGACCGAGAGGAGGGGCGCACGGGGAGAGGGCGCGGCGCGGGGGGCGGCGGGCGCCGCGGGGGCCGGGCGCCTGGCTGCGGCGCGGGCGGGCGCGGGCGAGCCCGGGGACGCGATGTCGCCGCCGCCGCCGCCGCCGCCTCCTCGCCGGCCCGGGCTGCGCCGCCGGGGCTGAGCCACCGCCGGAGCCGCGAGCCGAGCGGCCGCCGGGCGCGCCCGCAGCGCGGGAGGATGGGCTGTGGCGGGAGCCGGGCCGATGCCATCGAGCCGCGCTATTACGAGAGCTGGACCCGGGAGACCGAGTCCACCTGGCTCACCTACACCGACTCGGACGCGCCGCCCAGCGCCGCCGCCACCGACAGCGGCCCCGAGGCGGGCGGCCTGCACGCGGGTGAGCGAGCCGGAGCGCGCCGGCCCCAGGCGCCGGGAGGCCGGGGCCGACAGGGAAGCGGGAGGGATGCGGGGCGCCGGGGGAGGGGGGACGGGCGGGCAGCCAGCCAGAGATTTCTGTGCGGCAGGTGGGGGGCTGGGAGGTGGTGGTGAGGAGGACAGACCGACAGGACCTGCGTGCTGACAGACCCACGGACCCAGGCCCAGGGAGCGGGGGGAGGGGGGGCAGCGCGAGCCCCTTGGAGAGGCTAAGCCCAGTCCCCGGGGCCACGGGGAACCCCGCGCTCTGCCTCCGCCCGCGCACACTCAGTGCGGGGACCGAAGCGTGGGGCTGGGAGGACACCCACCCGGCACGCACACCTGCGCGTCAGCCCACCCGCGCGCGGCGCGCCCTCCAGCCCCGCTCCCCGTGGACCCTCTCGGGCCGCGTCTGCCACCGCGGGCAGCCTGCCCCTCTCTGCCGTAATTTATAGACGAGGCGCCTGACCCAGATTGCCTGGGTGGAGTCTTCCTCGTCGCTTCCCCTTCGCTCCCGCAGGGCTTCGAAAACCAGAATCCCAGAACCACCCCCCCGCCCCATCACTAGTTATGCACTTAAGCTGACTTCTCAAGCAGCTGTTCCAGAGCGAGGACTTCCCTCCCTACCCCAAGGTGCCTCGGTGCTTTATGTGGATTAGAACTATAAATTAAATACGCTTACCATTTCCCCTCCGGCAGAAATCTAATAGAAGGATCTGCAAAGAAGTTTTTCTGGTCCAGTCGCAGATCAGATTTTTTTTTTTTTTTTTTTTAAGCAGACACTAATAATTGTAGAGTAGAGATGAACATTGACTCTTGCCAGAGACCGAACCTTTAGTCATCAATGTGTTGGTGTAAAAGGAAGAAAACCTCACTACTTATTAAATGAATGTTGTCAAAAGCCAGATCGTTAGTGGCATAAAAATGTTTTAACTATTTACTGACTCCTTTAGGTTGTTGGCATTTTTGAATAATGAACTCTAAGATAGAAAATGAGGTTAATTTGAAGCATAATATCTATTGTAAGGAGGAAAAAATGTGAAATGCTCTTAAAAATTCAATAATACTAAACTCCTGCTTCCTACATAAGAGCTGCCACTTTAATCTTAAGAATCAGTCTCTCCATCTTTTAGGACCAGAACTGTCTCATTTTTCACATGACCTTCGTGATTCCCTTTTTTTTTTTTTTTTAATTTTACTTTTTAATGTTTGTTTATTTTTGAGAGAGGTGGGGGGAAGGGCAGAGAGAGAGGGGAGAGGACAGAGGATCTGAAGCAGGATCCAAGAGCAGAGAGCCCGATGGGGGGGTGGGGGGGGGCTTGAACTCATGAACTATGAGATCATGACCTGAGCTGAAGTCAGACCCTTAACCAACTGAGCCACCCAGGCACCCCAGTGATTCCCTTCTTTAAAAGGTAAGAACTGTGGGTACAAGACTTAAGGGCAGTATTTGTCTCTAATGTTTCTGACTCATTGTAGCAATCATAATGGTTACTTTGTGTTGCTGGTGCTTTCAGCAAGTTTCCAAATGATGTGTTGGCTAAATTCAGGGTCAGAATGAGGATAAGACATAAACTTTCAGAGGGACCTGGTAAATGTTGGATTTAATAGCATTTCCCAAGGAGGAGTGGTACTTCTCAGCAGAGTCAAAGGCCAGAGTTGCACTCCAAGGAAGAATGGTTTTCAAAGATCTAGTGTGAAAAAGAACAAAGTACAGTTTCAGGGAATGGTTGCCTTGGTGAATGGGAGTATGTGGTGCATGTGTGTGCATGCATATGGGTATGAGATGGTTATTATGGGATGGCTAAATATTCATTTCCAGTGCTTATTCCTTTATTAGTCTGCCATCCTGACTCATATCCCATTGTGCCTCATGAGATCAGGTCCCTGCAACAGGTGGGACCTAGGACAAACAAGTTTATTTATGATGCCTTGCCGAATGTCAGACAGCCTTGCCCGATGGTGGTCCTGAAGACCTTCATCATTCCAGGACAGGACCCTAAAATTGGCAAGACTCTTAAATGGGAAGGATCACTTCAATTCACTAGAAATTTCCATCAGCCTCAGGGGAAAGGGACGTTTCTGAAGATCAAGATGAAATCAAGGCTTCCTTTGCAGTGCATTGGCATTCCCTAGGGCCTTTAGAAAAGTGGCTTGTTTCCTGTGAATTTTTCAGACTGGAAACTGGGCATCTGTAGTCAGAGTGGGTCATCCAAGGAAGCTACAAATCTCCTAAGTTTCAGCCACCCTGGGAGATTAGCCAGGACCCTTTATTCTTTTCATCCTCCCTGCTCCCCCTGCCTCACCCACCCCCTGCCGGCGTTCCACCCATGAATTCAGTCCTAGGCTTCTGGAGGGCACCTTAATGCCCCATGGCGACTGTATTGTGATAGGAAGCCAGAAGGTACCGTTTCCTGTTTCCATCAATCTTTGTCTGATGGGGGACAAAAGGAAAGACTGGATTTAAGACAGTCCAGATTGTAAAATCAGAAAAATGTCTTCATTACTAGCATTCCAGAGCTGAAAAGGGTCTCTGGAGGCTGGCTACCTATTCATGGCAGATAGGATTCAATTAAATTGCCCCAGTTTGGACATTCTCTCAACGACTTCACAGCAATTATTTATCCCTTAGTCCTCAAGAGTCTTGTCTTTCTGTGCCCCTGGTCACTCTCCTTTAGCGTCAAGTTGAAGCCACCTTTCTTCTGGCCACCCCAACCTCAGGAGCCATGCGGGTGGGGAGTGGACTAATTCATCTTTATACCTTCGGGCTAGCACACTGTGGAGCACATGTGTGACCTCAGGTTGGGATATCACGCAGGTTTTCTGAATGAATAGGTACTTTGTCTAAAGGTACCCTGCATTCCTATCAGCTCTTTCTAGATTCCCTCCCTCCTCCTTCTCTCTTCTTTCAGCCCTTGCTACTGAAGTTTGCCCACTTGGATCCATTTAACCTAGATTCTTCAAAGTGTCTTTGTCATCCCACAGATGCTCTTTAAAACAGCACCCTATTCCATGGAAACACCCAGCCCAGTTCAAAGATTCCATTTCTTCCATAGCACCCCCCCCCAACTCTACACCCATGTCTACTGAAAAGTCCCATTTAAGCATGTCTGCTTGTACATCTCACTTCAGTTTCTCTTAGTCTAATCCAGACTGAGGCCATATTCACATGATAGTGTTCAATAAATATTTGTTGGATCGATTCTGCATTTTACTGCAGGAAGTGGGCGGGGCGGGGGGGGGGTTGTTTTTCTGCCAGTCCTGCAAAGGAAAGTTTCTTGCCTCCTCATTACTCACAAAGCGGATCCGGAGCCTCTGGTTCCTATTTTTGGAGATCATCTCCAACAGCCAGCAAATTCAATTAGGTTTTTAGATTCTGCTATTAAGTAGCCTGGAATCGAAGACTTAGCCAAAACCACAGTATCTGATACCCATTGCTTCCCTGTGTCGCAGAAGCCTGTCTGTCTGTCACAGGAGGAAATTAAATTTATCTGACATGATTTAGTCTTCATAAAATCAGTTTGCTGGATTGATTTTTACTTCTGTTGTCTGAGAGGGTCTCTCAGAAAGGGAGTCTCTGAGGTTGCCTTGCCCCAGCCTGCTCAGCCATTCCATACGTAACGTCCTAGATTTACCTCCATCTGATCATAAGTCCCTTAATTGCCCCTTTTTGTACTGTTAGGTATTTTCCTGGTTTCTCTAGGGAGCAAAACATTTCAAATGTCTCAAAAGCCCTTCTACTTTCCAGTTTTAAATTACTATAATACTATAATAATTTAAATTACTATAATAATTACTTTAGTAAATGCAAATAAATGGAGGATTACAAAATTAGAGACTCACAGCAAAACGGTTTACCTAAGTAAATTGATATACGTAAAATAAAGTGAAGGGCACTGAATGCTACCATCCCCTAATGGATATTGATGACTCACCAAGGGCCAGGTGCTGTACTCAGCAGCACTTAACGTAAATCATCTCACTTAATCCTAACGGCCGAGAAGAGGTAGGAACTGTGACCCTGTTTCTTTTACTAGCAAAGGCATGTGGCATAGAGTGTGTGAATGACCTTTCCCGGTCCAGTACTGGGATCCAGCTCTGCTGAATCCCACAGCCCGTGCTCCTAAATACCGCTTTCTTGATTGATGGGAGATTCACTGCAGACTCGTTGCTTTTCCAGTTGATGGGACTCAAAGTCTAGTGTGATCTCTGGATATTCTAGTCTGGTCTCAGCACGGTTTTCTTCTGCAGCGTCCTTGAGGATGGGGTATGTCTTCCCTGGGCAAGGAGGCCTCCCCATACTTTTGTGGAGCAGTTCCCCTTGCAAGAAACTCTTCCTGCTGCCTTGTAAGTTCTACCTGGTGAGCTCCAGGCCCTTGTAACCAAGTCTTGTACAGGCAACTTGCAATATTTGAAGAAACCTGTTGCATCTCCTGTGGCCACTGATTCTGCGGCCCCCAAACACATGCGTATCTGTCAGTCATTTCTCAGACTTGTGGGGACCTGACCACATACCTCCAAAGACGTTGTCTGGCTTGTCAAAGTCCCTCCTGATATAAGAGACCCGTTGTTAGCTCCAAGCTTGTGGTGTTAGCTGAGCAGCGTGGGGCAACATGTGGACACTGAACCTCTCCTGATGCAGGTAAAATCAGGTTAGGATTTGTTTTCCTGCGGCTGTTGTTGCCTATTACCTTGATGACTCACATTAAACGTGTGATGAGTTAAAACCCTTAGGGCTTTCTTTCTAGTTAAATTTAAGTCCTGTGGCATCTAGTTAAATTTAAGTCCTGTGTCTGTGCTATATATCCAGCACCAACACCTGGAACAGCGACTGGAACATAGGTGGCACTCAGTAAATGCTTGCTGAATGAATGGTTTATTTCTCCCATAAATCCTGCATTCATACTATTGATTTCAGGAACCCAAAGTTGGGATTTTAAAATTTATTCCTATTAAAGTATATCTCGTTAGTTTCAGTTTAATGCTTAAATGTGGTGACCTTGATTCATGTTGATAGTGCCATTAAGACAATATTCTAGGGGCACGGGGTGGCTCAGTCAGTTGAGTGACTCTTGATTTCGGCTTAGGTCATGATCTTAGGGTTGTGGGATCGAGGCCCACATAGGGCTCTGTTCTGACAGTGGAGTCTTCTTAAGATTCTGTTTCTTTCTCCCTCTGCCCCTCCCCCACCCCGCTTGCGCACGCTCCCCCTCTGCCCCCTGTCCGCTTTTCTCTCTCTCTCTCTCTCTCTCTCTCTCTCTCAAATAAATTTTTTTTAATTTTTTAATGTTTTATTATTTATTTTTGAGAGTGAGAGAGACAGAACACAAGTGGGAAAGGGACAGAGAGAGAGAGGGAGACACAGAATCCAAAGCAGGCTCCAGGCTCTGAGTTGTCAGCACAGAGCCTGACGTGGGGCTCAAACTCACCAACTGTGAGATCATAACCTGAGCCGAAGTCAGACTCCCAACCGACTGAGCCACCCAGGCACCCCTCTCTGAAATAAATTTTAAAAAGAAGACAGTGTCTTAGGTCTTTGTTTCCCTGTGTTGACAGACGAAAGATAAAAGACATTTATTTGCTCTCTCATTCGTTCAATATACATTAGGCACAAAGTTGATTAAGATTTGTTCCTTGAACCATAAGAAATAATATAGTGGAGACAGACACAGAGGTCACACACTTCAGGGCAGCATGGTCCATACTGGAATAGCATGGGGGAAAGATGCTGGAGGAGTACAGGGGGCTGAGTAGTTCGATCTGGGTGTGTGGTGGGGGGTATACAGTGTGTGGACAGAGCCCTAAGGGAGTGTGCATGGCAGACGAAGCAGGACTGTCCCTGCAGGACTTCACCACCAGGGAGGTGAAGGGAGCTTACCCTGCTTCCTTTGTCCAGAGCAGTACCAGTGGAGAGCCCATCTGGGGCTTTCTGATGGCTACGGCTCCTCCTTGCCCCCCAGCTCCCTCTGTCTACCTGTTACACCTGTGGTTATATTATTAATTAAAAAAATTTTTTTTAATGTTCATTTATTTTTAAGAGAAAGAGACAGAGTGCAAGCAGGGAGGGACAGAGAGAGAGAGGGAGACACAGAATCCGAAGCAGGTTCCAGGGTCTGAGCTGTCAGCACAGAGCCCCAACGCGGGGCTCGAACCCAGGAACCACGAGATCATGACCTGAGCTGAAGTCGGATACTTATCGACTGAGCCATTTAGATGCCCCACTTGTGGTTATATTTTTGTATAATTTATTGATAAATGTCTGCCCCCTTAAGCATGATGAGCTTTACTAGTTAGGTAAGGGGTCTTTTTGCTGACCCCTGGATCCCTGTGCCTAACACCGTGCCTGGCTATAGTAGGGCCTCAAGTGATCTCTCTTTAATGACTAAATCTCCCAAAATGACTATGTGTTCATTTCTTTCTTCCGGTAGAACCCACAGATGATGTTTTCATTCCTCAGAAGTTCCATCCGCTCATCCTTCTTGGGTTCTCATCTACCTGATGAGTTGTATAGTAGGAAAACATGCCCACCCTTTTCTGCCCCCTTTGCCAAACACCAGCCTCTTTGTTACAAGGGTTGTTTTGCAACAATCGCTACGAAAACAGGTGGGAGCAAACGCAGGCGGTTCATAAAGTTTAGGAAGTCTCACGTGCCCTGTCTCTTGGGCAGAGTTATATATATCCTGCCACAGGCTCTCCAGGGACCTTGTCCAGCCCCGTGATGGCACCAGCCACACTGCACTGCTGGAGCTTACTCATGCCTCTGTCGCTCCAGTCAGCCTGTGAGCTCTGCCAGGTTGGGCACTGCGTGATTGGTGGTTGCAGGCCTGGCTCTAACAGTGAATAAAATGAATAGTTGGATGAGTGATCCAGCTAAACAAATGAAGTTTTGTCTTCCATCCTCTTTCCTGAGTCTGATCTTAGATGATTTTGTCTTAGAAATCAGTTACTGAACTGTGTCTGTGTTAGATACTAAACAATCAATTCTGACTCTAACCCGAGGTGAATTTAAGGTTCCAGACGTGGGCCCCGCTTGGAGGAAGACAGGCCCCTCTCAGCTGGCAAGGAGTCTTTTCCTGGCTTATCCTGTAACTCACCAGTCGACTCCTCAGGCTTAGACCACTAGTGGTCCTGCCTTTGCCTTGGGATCTATGTACCTGCAACACCTTCCTCCTGATGAGGCCGTTCTGTCCTTTAGTGCTGTTGGATATCTGTTCGTGGCTGATGGTACCTGGGCTTGCATCCCAGGAGCCTTTCTATATCAGCTTCTACCACCCTCAGAAGACCACTGACTTCTACTGCAAAATCCTATCCCTGCAGGGACTCCTACCGAGATTCTCTGGCTAGTCCGAACACCTCCTTGGCTTCCGTCTGGAGAGGAGACTAGATGGGTGTATCCCCAGCCTACATTATGATCTAGTCCCTTCCAGCTTAGCTGCCGCCAACATTCACCTCCTTACATGCTCTCCTCCCTCTTTGCCCCCCAACCACCTCCATCTGTCTGTTATGGGCTCAACTATCTGTCCCCCAAATTTCTATGCTGAAGTCTGAACCCCTGGTATATCAAATGTGACCTTATATGGAGATAAGGTCTTTACAGAGGTTAAAGTGAGGTCATTAGGGGAGCCTGGGTGGCTCAGTTGGTTAAGCATCCAACTTTGGCTCAGGTCATGATCTCATGGTTTGTGAGTTCGAGCCTTGCGTCGGGCTCTGTGCTGGCAGCTCAGAGCCTGGAGCCCACTTTGGATTCTGTGTCTCCCTTACTTTCTGCTCCTCCCCTGTTCACGCTCTGTCTCCCTCTCCTTCAAAAGTAAATAAACATTAAAAAAAAAATTAAAAATGAGGTCGTTAATATGGGCCCTAATCCAATGTGATTGATATCCTTATACAAAGGGAAATTTGGACACACTGACACACAGGGAGAATACCATGTGAAGATAAAGGCAGAGGTTAGGGTGATGCTTCTATAAACCAAGGAACACCCAAAATTGCCAGCAAGCCACCAGGAGCTAGGAGAGAGGCACGGAACAGATTCTCCCTCCCAGAAGGAGAAGGAAGCTTCCTGATCTCAGATTTCTAGTCTCAGACTTGTGAGACAATAAATTCCTGCTGCTTAAGCCACCAGTTTGTGGTACTTTCTTACAGCAGCCCTAGAAAACTAACATAAATGTATTGATGAGCTCTACCATTGTGAACACTTGGAAATAAGGAGAGAGAGGGTTTCTATTGTCACTAGCTCACTCTCCCTTCGGTGATTGGTCGATTGGGTCAATTACCTGGTCATTTAAATTCAAATAATTCCTGAGCGTCTAACACGTGAGATTTTTTCTTTGGGACGTTAGTTTACATAACTCCCTAAAATAACCTCCTAAACCATTGTCATCCCCATTTACCAGATGAGGAACCTGGGGGTTCAGTGAGGTTGAGCAAGGTCACCCACCGGGAAGTAGGAAAGCCCACATCGGAATTCAGGGGTCCTGTTTTTAAATCCAGGGCCGTGTCTGTTATGCCATAGCTGCTCAGCATGGATTTAGTGTCCTCCTCCACCCCCTCTGCCTTGAGCTGTTTCGAAAAACTTCTTGGAGTGCCGGCCTCCTGCCAGCATTTACAAGGCCAAGGACACAAGTCCTTGAGGAGGGCTCCATTGCCCCCTCCCTGGGCTGAGCTCCCTGAGCAGGGCTGCAGAGAGAGCTCAGAAAAGCATCCGTCATCTGAGGGGCTCCTTAAAGATGAACGGTCTTTGGGCAGAATAATATACATGTTTTCAGCTTTCAAATGCAATGGATATTCCTTAAGAAACTTTAGGAAGTACAGAGAAGCACACAAGGAAATAGCGCCTCCGTCAGCATCTGGGTTTCACCCTCAGGTCCTGTATCTGGGTTATGCAGGGCATCTTTGACCTTCTGTGCGGACCATGTTTAAAGTTTGAGGGTATAGGAACAATTCCTCAAATTTCTTGAAAGCTCAGAGGCCAAGAAAAAAAAAAGTTGTTTTGTTTTTCTTTGTGTTCAGGAAAATATTTGGAGGTAGTGGCAGCCAAAGTCTAGTTTGAATGGAGGAAGAGGTGAGGGTGGGGAAGGCCATGGGTAAGTGAGGGGATTTTTCTCCCTTTTTTTCTTTTAATACTAAGCAAATACAGTTGAATTCAGGTAAATTACATACAAGGCAAATGCATACTGTGACTCCACTGTTTGCCATTTTCCTACATCCCTCTGCCGTCCCCCACAATTGGCTCGGGCAGAGTTTTATTTTTTTTTTTAATGTTTTATGATTTGCTTTTGAGAGTGAGAGAGACAGAGCACACGTGGGGGAGGAGCAGAGAGAAAGGGAGACACAGAATCGGAAGCAGGCTCCAGGCTCTGAGCTATCAACACAGAGCTCGATGTGGAGCTTGAACTCATGAACTGCGAGATCATGAGTCAGATGCTTAACCAACTGAGCCACCCATGCGCCCCCCCTTAGATTTTTTTTTTTTAATTTAGCTCCGTCTTGTTTACAAATAGTACCAATTTCTCCAAGATTCTGGGATTATGTTGTCTGTTAGTCTTAATTTTGGGTGATTGTAAGTCTTGGTCTTTTTCTGTCTTCATAGGCATTTCAGGGGGCATTTGGGCAAGATGGAGTGGGTAGCTCGTAGCCAGATGCCCTTCAGCCCCAAAGTCCAACCCAGAGCCTGTTGGCCTTCTCCTCTATGCCACTGCTCCAGCCTGTGATCCATTCTCACCCACGGGACTACCCAGCCTGATCTGCTGTCCATTGACCATTGCACATGCTTCCTCCTCTTCAGTGAGCCCACTTCTGACACCCATCATGACCTCCAGTCCCTGGACCTTTCTGGGCTCTCTTCTCTATCATCATCTTCCTTCTTATTTTGCTTGAAGGTTATAGTTCACTGGTTAAGGAATTCGACTTTGTCAGCAGATATTTACCAGCTTTGTGACCTTGAGCAAGTTTCTTAGCTTGTCCAGATTGCAGTTTCCACGTTAGGGTGGGAATCATTGTTGAATGAATGTGTTCACAAACGTGAAGTGTGAAGTCTTTCAGTGCTGCCATTCTCGTATCCAGGTTCTCCCACCTCTTCAGTATTGCCCTGGGCTCGCCATGCCAGTTTCAAACCTGGGGTTTGCTCTTCCCCTGTGCTCCTTACATGCCTGTTTCTGAGCTGCCTGGCATCGCTGGAGCAAGTCGTGCGTACTGGTGATCGCACCCAAGGGCCATTCATTCTCTAGAGCCTCAGTGTTCTTGCCACTTGTTTGCAATTCTGTTAATTCCTTATTAACATGCTGTGACAGTCCCCGTGTGATAGCTCCTGACACAATCCTGTTCTTTCCCTCTGAACACTAAAAGAAAAAAAAAATCAAACACTTGCTACGAATTCTCCCATCTTTCCCTCGAATCACCTGCTGTATGTCCTTCCGGGCACCTCAGTATTTTAAAACCGTCTTTAGCCCCCTGTCCTCATCTCTGCCTGTTTGGATTCTAAAGTGCACTGACGAGGTTGTTCCTTGTCACTGTAGGTGAGGACATCACAGGCCATCCTGTTCTGCAGGGTGAAGGTCTACTGTGTGGTCCATCGGCCGTCCCTGAGTCCAGGCCACTATCCTGTTTTACTTGCACCTCAGCAATAGCCTGCTTCTGTTCTCGCCCTGGGCAAGTCATTATTCATGTTAGAGGGAGAACAATCTTCCAAAAACATGTATCAGGTCTTGTCACTCACTTGTGAGTGACCGCTCTGGTAGCTTCCCAGTCTGTCATATGTAGAATAAAACCCCACTCCTTTCCTCAGCTTCCATGCCCCTGTCCCAAACAGCTTCTCCAGCTTTGCCTACGCTGCTCTCTCTCTCTCTCTCTCTCTCTCTCTCTCTCTCTCTCTCTCTCTCTCTCTCTCTGTGTGTGTCTCACCGTGTTCCAGCCATGCTGGCTTCCTCTTTGTTCTTTGAACACCCTCACCGCTTTCCTGGGGCGCTTGCTGGAATGTGCCCCCCCACCCCCTCTTTCCCCGGTTGACTCCACGTCACCCTTCAGCTCTCAGTTCAGATGTCACCTCCTCAGAGACACCAGCCTTCCTCAGTTACATCTGATTATTTGTTTCTTTTGGTCACCAAGCCTGCCATTGTCTTGTTCATTTACGGTCTGTTTCTTCTTTACTCCGTCACTCCAGGAGGTAAAGGGACTGCAGATCACATTCACTGCTGTAGCCCAAGTACTTAGCCCCCTGCCCAGCACAGAGTGGGCACTTAATGAATATTTGTTGAAGGGAGCCCTCCTCATCTTTTGTGTCAGTAAGGAATTGCATGTGGTGGCGCAAATAGAATCCAGTTTAGCAAGGAGAGGCTTTCTTTTTTGCCCTCCACAGAAGTCGTGGGCAGCTGCACTGCTCAGGAATGCCATCAAGGACCTGGGCTCTGTAAGTTTACTGCTTTGCCATCTGCGGTGTGTGTGGATTTCTTTCTCATAGTTGCCAGGGGTTGTAGCATCTTACTTTAGATAGGAAGAAGGGGGAAAACCAGAAAGGCATGCTCTACCTGAGTCTACTTCTTTTTATCTGAAAAATGACAGCTTTCCCAGAACCCAGTAAGTTTTGCTTGAGTCTCATTGGCCGGAACTGTGTTATTACTTGGCTGTCCCTGGCTGTAAGACAGTCTAGGAGATCGGGACTTTCAGTTGGGCACGTACACCCTAAAGATATATCGTGATCCTTTTGGCAAAGAAAAAAAGGGGGGGGAATGCATGTTGGGTAGGCTGCCTGCAGGGCAACTATGCCTTTCATCCTAAGGCTATGTGAGAGAGGAGAGAAGATTAGAAGGAGAAAGGGGAGGAGGAAAGAAAGGAAGGGGAAAGGGGTAAAGGGAAGTGGGGGGGGGGAGGTCAGCTAGAAACCAAAGCAGCATAATACTGGTATTAAGATTTTGCCATACTGCTACTACAACTAAATGGTGTTTTTAGCATGTTTTACCATGTGCCAGGTGAGTTCACAAAGGTTGATACTTGCTGAGAAAATCACATGTGCTAATAATGAACTAATTCTAGAGCTAATACAAGAACTTAAACTTAAAGCTTCCAGAATAGTCTTTTAACATCAAACTCTGTGTGGTGTACCTAAAATGGGCATTGGGCTCTCCTTTGTTTTCTGCTTCATTTTCCAGCAAAGTTAATGCCAGCCGGAAACTGATGTGCCAGCTGATGTTCTGTGGCACCAATTTCCAATCAGCGGGAACATTTGTGGAGGCTCGCTGTGCAGGGTCACACTGATGCTCAGGCTGGGGGCTTCTGTTAGAGAAGCAACAGACGGCCGGTTGGCTAATACAAAGACTTGGCGGTAAATCCTGCAGAAATCTAGAAAACCCACCCCACTATTGTCTCCAGGGCTTGTGGACTTTAGGGCATGAGGAAACTGAAAGGATTTGAAGAAAACAGCAGGGCTGTTTGGGAAATTGGTCGTCATAACAACAGGGCACTGGCTACAGTGAAAGCGGCAATTGCCCGCACGCCCTTCATAAGGGGGGGGCGATTCAAGTTGAAGCACGAAACCAACGCCTCGTTAAATGACTACATGCAAGAATTGCTTTTCAGGGACAGTCTTCGGAGCAGCCAGGCTCAGATTTGCTTGGCTGTGGTGATAAGTGATGGGTGTGCAAACACAAATGAACACAGCCACTGCCTCATGAGCATGGCTCCCATTAAGTGCGTGCCCAGCATGTGCCAGGCACTGCATATTTATTCCCCAATTCTCTTACCCCTGTTTTACAGATGGGAGAAGTCAGATTGGCGAGGGGACTTGCCCAAGGGCTTGAAGACTGTAAGTGGCCGAGTGAGGTTTGGAACCCAGCTCTGTCTTATTCTGAGCCCCGCACTCTTCCTCTGGGCCAACCCCCTAACTGATCACTAGCTCTGGTCCTCATTGCCTTTCAGCTGGACATTTGCAACAGCCTTCTGACCTGTCCCCCGAGCCCCAGTCACTGCCACTCCAGTATCTTTCACATCATTGCCGGGTGAATGTTCCCGAAGCATAACTGGGATCATTATGGGGTTATTCTCCTGCTCAGAGCCTTTCATGATTTTTCATTGCCAAATGACACTGCAAATGTCTTAGCCTGGCATTTAAGGCTTTCTCTCCAGCCTGGTCTTCCACCAGCTGTTTGCAGGTGCTCTACACTTATCACGACTCAGGGCTGACTTTTGCCTGCAGCACCTTATCCTGTTGCCCCACCCCCCCATCCCTGAAAGCCCCACAGCCCCTGTGTGCCTGCCTCAGTCGTGTTCCCTTCTAGTGCACACGCAGTGCACTTATTCTGTTTTGCATCTTCTTATTTATGGCTATGACCCCTGTCTGATGTCATACCGCGTACTCTTACAGACTGTCGGGAAGTAGACTGAGATGGACTTTTACTGGGGAGAGCTTTAGGGAGGAACACCTGTGAGGGGTGAGGGAGGCGGGACTGGGCTAAGGGCGAACTTGAATTGCTGGGGGCTCTGGAGATATTGTAAGGAGAGGCGCTGTCACCCTATACCAGCCAAGTATCAGCTGCAGTCTGCCCCCAGCAAGGGGAAGTGACCTTGGGTAGGGCCACTTCCTTCCACAGAGGGCAGTTCCTCCAGAGGCACTCAGCTGTGAGCCTTCAGTGGTCGCCTCTCCCGGCCGGCCGCTTGAGGATCTGGTATCAGTCCTGCAGGGAGATCCTGGGAGGGACCACACTCCTTATTTCTCAGTTGGCTTCCCTGGTGGCTACACGTCACATTTACTTGAGGAACATAAACAAAACTCCCCACCCTGAGACTTTTGCTGAAAGCCAGCCGGTTTGACAAGTTCTCAGGGCAGAGTGAAATTCCCTTGGTCAACGTGGGGCCTAAGACTCTGCATTTCTAACAGGGGCCCAAGTGATGCTGATGCTGCTGGCCCATGGACCTCTCAGAGAAGCAGGTCCTAGATCACAGGTTGGCAAACCTTAGCTGTAAAGGGCCGAGTGGTAAACACTTTAGGCTTTGTGGGCCACGTGATCTTTGTTGCAGCTATTTGGCTTTGCTGGTTTTAGCACCAAAGCGGCCACGGGCAACACAGAAATGAATGACCGTGGCTCTGTGGCAGTGCCCATTCCTGTCCTAGGTGATTCCGAGGCTCAGCCAGCTTCAAGAGCCAGTGTCTTTAACCCTCAAGGCAGCGTGGAAGAGAGAAAAGGACTGGGCTTGCAGTAACTAGCTCCAGCCCTCAAATGCACCTCTGACTAGCTTAGCACATACTGAGCCCTTAAACAATGTCGGTGGAATGAGCAGATAAATGGGACTAAGTGGACTTCTTACCTTGAAGGCAATGTTTTAAGTATTTTCTTTTTGAGAGAAAGGGCGTGAGTGGGGGGAGGGGCAGAGAGAGAGAGGAGAGAGAGAATCCCAAGCAGGCTCTGTGCTGTCTGCCCGCACAGAGCCCGAAGCGGGGCTCGCACTCACAAATCGTGAGATCGTGACCTGAGCCGAAACCAAGAGTTGGACACTTACCTCACTGAGCCACGCAGGTTCCTCTTACCTTGAAGGCAGTTTTTGAAGGTTGTTAAATTATCTCCGGTAACATTAGATCATTAAGATACGAGATATTTTATTATGCAAATCATGCTCTTGAGTTGAGTGGGGTCTGGGAAGCAGACCGTATCCTGGGGGAGTAAGGTGCCCGTTCTCTGGGGAGTTGCCCCTGCCTTGGGCTTCCAGGAACCGGGACTCTTCCATCCCTTCAGCACAGGTCACTGTTGGTTCAGTGTCGTGAGACGCCACCTCCAGGGATGCCTTTCCCAGCTGGCAAGTCTTCTAAGAGAGTAGTGCTGCTTCCAGGAGGTGTGAGGAATAATCATCTCCCTGGGGTCTCTCTGAGCTTTACCTTCCTGTACTCTCCTTTTCCCTCACAGGCTGTGACGCAGGAGCTGGGAGCGTTTAAAAAGTCGCCACACGTCTGGTTGGTTGTGAGTCTGGGCAGCTGATGAATGGGTTGTTTTTCTGAATCAGGTGCTCCCTTGTAGAGACACGGGCTTCTAGACATTACATAAGGCTGCAGAAGACATCCAGTGAACTTAGAGAAAAAGGATCATTTAAGTAGAAGCTGCCAAAAATGTTAACAAAGAGACCCAGGGAGAGTGTGTCCAACCCGGTTAGTTTTATTTTTTTCTTTTGCACAGGAATTCAAAATTCAAACACCGACTATTGTTGGAACCCCCGAATCCCACAGCCACAAGCAAAAAATCAGTGGGAAATGTAATAAAAATTTAAATAAGAAGGCGATTTAAAGATACGTGCCGTCTCACGCGCACACACACACACACACACACATACATAACACACAGACACACACAGACACACACACGCCTGCAATTATATCTTCAACTGAGCATTGTTCTCCCCAGTCATTGGTGTCCCCAGTGACACCAGAGGCTTGCAATTGCTCAGAACAATTCTGGAATCCCTTCGTTGTAGCCTCAGGCATTTTTTAAACACAATATTCAAACATATACAAAAGTTTAAGACCTTAACATGGCACACACATATTTCAAACATATATATACTTGAGAGAATGGTATAACGAGCTCCCATGTACCCATTACCCAGCTTCAACAATTCTTGGTGCCTGGCAGATTTGTTTCCTCTGTACTTCCATGCCCCTTCACCAGCTGGATTAGTGTGAAGCAGATTCCAGAAGTCA
Organism: Prionailurus viverrinus; assembly: GCF_022837055.1. Taxonomy (NCBI): domain Eukaryota; kingdom Metazoa; phylum Chordata; class Mammalia; order Carnivora; family Felidae; genus Prionailurus; species Prionailurus viverrinus. The sequence goes on from NC_062578.1 coordinate 49,114,056, forward strand.
TGTCACTTCGTTCATAAATACTTTCATATGGATCTCCAAAATATGAGGACTCTTTTAAAAAAGATATGTAAGTTTGGACCGTAGGAAATGGTCATTTCTTTAAGTCGAAATGGTGGAATATCGGCAATTTTATAGGCTTCGACCTTACAACCACAATACCATTATCACACCTAAAAATTAATGAAAATTCCTTAATTCTCTAATTTAACCAAAATTCACTCATATTCAAATTTTGCCAATGGTCTCGTGTTTTTTTTTTTCTACAACTGGTTTGTTTGAATCAGGGTACAAAAAAATGCCCACCCATTCTATTTCACTCATCTTTTTCTTAAATTTCCATCAATTTATAGGTTTCCCATTTCCTCCTTCCCCCTTTCAGTTTTTATTTGTTGAGGAAACCTATTTTTTTGTTCTGTAGAGTCCCCCCCCCCTTTTTCTTTTGGATTTTGCTGATTGCACGCCTATGGTGTTAAAATGTATCCCCATATTCCCTGTAAAATAGTAATTAGAACTGCAGGCTTGGGGCGCCTGCGTGGCTCAGTCGGTTGGGCGTCCGACTTAGGCTCAGGTCATGATCTCACGGTCTGTGAGTTTGAGCCCCGCGTCCGGCTCTGTGCTGTCAGTTCGGAGCCTGGAGCCTGCTTCGGATTCTGTGTCTCCCTCTCTCTCTGCCCCTCCCCTGCTCATGCTCTGTCTCTATCAAAAAATGAATAAACGTTAAAAAAAATTTAAAAAAAAAGAACTGCAGGCTTGATGGGGTTCAGGGCCAATTTTGGGGGGACAAGAATGCCTCCTAAGTGATGGTGTACTCTTCCCGCTGTAACGCATCAGGAACGGCAAAGCATCTGGTAAACTCTCATTGCTGTGAAGTCAAGACTAGCTGTGCCAACCTGATCCATCTATTATAAAGTATTTCATCAGCTTCCTGTTGCTGATAATCATTCCCTACATCTGTTATTTTACTAGGAATCACAAAAACGGTAATATTCGAACATTTCTTCAACATTTATTAGCTGGAATCCTTGTAATAAAGGAGAACTTTTCCTTATTGCCCATTCGGTTTCCCTGAAAAGGTGGTGTAAGTGCCTGTTTCTTTCCCTTCAATGATTGGTTTTCAGGGTGTTCCCTAGTTTCTTCAAAGGTAATCAACGAGTATTTTTAAAAATATCATTATGGATTTATGGGTTTTAGCATACGTGATGAGTTTTACTTCATAATATTTGTTATTATTGGGGCGCCTAGGTGGCTCAGTCGGTTAAGCGTCCGACTTCGGCTCAGGTCATGATCTCGCGGTCTGTGGGTTCGAGCCCCGCGTTGGGCTCTGTGCTGACAGCTCAGAGCCTGGATCCTGTTTCAGATTCTGTGTCTCCCTCTCTCTGATCCTCCCCCGTTCATGCTCTTTCTCTCTCTCTGTCTCAAAAATAAATAAATGTTAAAAAAAAAAAAATTAAAAAAAAAAAAAAGAAAATACAAAGGACCTAGATTAGCTAAAACAGCTTTGAAAAAAAAGATTTGTTATTATTTTGTGTGTGTGCTCAAATTGTCCTATCTTTGAGTAGTGGGAGCCCCTCAGTTTGGTTCCTGACTTCTGCACTAGTCTTGAATGGTCCTTGCTCTGTAGCATGACTCCTTTTCCTAGGCTTAGCTTGTAGTTTTCCTATGCTAGACTTACGATTAGCCATTTTTCTGAAGCCCTGGTTTCTTTCATTAAAATAGGATATTTCGAGACTCCAGCCTGGGTACCTGGGATGCTCATTGCTACCGGGTTGGTTGTTTATAAACTTTTTTTGTAGCCATAATTAGGAGGTGGTTTTTGTTTGTTTGTTTGTTTTAGTAGTTTCACACCCAGCACAGAGCCCAGTGTGGGTCTTGAACTCATGACCTTGAGATCAAGGAGTTGGATGCTTAACCTGAGCCACCCAGGCACCCCGGAGCTAGGAGTTGCTTTCTTTTTTAAAGAGACAGTACAGAGGCACGTGGGTAGCTCAGTTGGCTAGGTGTACAATTGTCGATTTAGGCTCAGGTCTTCATCTCAGGGTCATGAGATTAAGCCCCATGCTGGGCACTGACTGTGCTGGGTGTGGAGCCTGCTTGGGATTCTCTCCCTCTCCCTCTGCCCCTCAGCCACCCACCTCTGTGCCCACATGCTCTCTCTCTCTCTCTCTCTCTCTCTCTCTCTGTCTCTAAAAAAAAAAAAAAAAAGAGAGAGAGAGAGAGAGAGACAGACAGACAGTATATTTATATTATTAATTCAAAATTTTTAATTGTAGTATTGTCCCTTAATTTTTATTTAGATGCTGAAAATTTTAGTTTCTAACAACATTGTAAGTCCTTATTTACTTTGTCTTATAATGCATCTAACAATGTGGTTACTGAAAATATTGTAATATTTTTGTGGGAGTTTTTTTGCCCTTAAAATATATCCCAGCGGGATGTACAGTTAGATTGCTATATTTTAAAGTCACTTGAAATAATTTCTTCTGTGTGGTTAAGCCATCACCTCGCTGTATAGGGTATGTTTATTTGTTTTATTTTGCTTTTGCAGTAGAGTTGCTTTTTTTCATTTCAGTTAAATTTTATGTTATATTTAGGTAGAGAATTTATATGGTTCCAATAACAAATCTATAAACAAGTTACAATTAAGAAGCCTAAGCTAACTTTCATCTCTGCCCTCTTTACTCTGTTCCCTTTGTCTTCCTGTAGATACTCATTTTATTAGTTTTTTGGTTTATCTTCTCATTTAAAAAAAAAAAAGTATAGGGGTGCCTGGGTGGCGCAGTCGGTTAAGCGTCCGACTTCAGCCAGGTCACGATCTCGCGGTCCGTGAGTTCGAGCCCCGCGTCGGGCTCTGGGCTGATGGCTCAGAGCCTGGAGCCTGTTTCCGATTCTGTGTCTCCCTCTCTCTCTGCCCCTCCCCCGTTCATGCTCTGTCTCTCTCTGTCCCAAAAATAAATAAACGTTGAAAAAAAAAAATTTTTTTTTAAAAAGTATATACACACATATATTCACATACTCTCCCTTTTAAGGGTGGGGGGTAGCATACAGTACCCTTCGTTCTGTACCTTGGCCTTTTAACATATTCCAGAGATCACTTCAAAGCAGTATATAGATAAATTCCTCATTCTTTTTTCTAACTACAATTGGGTGGTGTTCAGTTGTGTGGATATGCCACAGTTTATTAAACCAGTCTCCTATTGATGGCCATTGGGATTGTTTCTAGGCTTTTGCTATACAAATAGTCCTATCCATGTGTGTTTTCATTTTGCCAGTGTCCTCTTTGGGTGGATTCTTAAAAGTGGGATGGCTAGGGCAAAGACTGAATGCAAGTGGAATTTTGCTCGATATTGCCAAATTTCCCTCCTCAGGCCTTGTACATTTTGCATTTTCACCATCAATGTATGAGAGTCCCAGCTTTTCCACACCCTTGCCAACACAGTATATTGTCAAGCTTAGGGGGCTCTGTCGCTTTAATAGGTAAGATATTGTAGCTCAGTTTTGCTGTGTATCTGTATGAATGAGGTTGCTTTTTACCTGATTATGGCCATGTTGCCTTTTTCCTCCTGTACACAATCTGTTCGTATCTCTAGGCCTGTTCTTTTGATCATATTTAGTAGTTGCAAATCTTGGTTCTTTGAAGATGACTGAGGGGTGCCTGGTGGCTCAGTCAGTTGAGCATCCAACTTCGGTTCAGGTCATGATTTCGCAGTTCGTGAGTTCAAGCCCCACGTCGGGCTCTGTGCTGACAGCACAGCGCCTGGAGCCTGCTTCAGATTGTGTCTCCCTGTCTCTCTGCCCCTCCCTGCTCACTCTCTCCCTCTCTCAAAAATAAATAAACTTAAAAAAATTTTAAATGAAGATGACCAAGATATTTTGAAAAGCAAAAAAGTCCCTAATGTTATTTGGTAAATAAAACTGTTGGGTTTTTGCCATCAGATGGAGCAACTGGGGACTGACTGGGCATCTCTCTCTCCTAGTACAGTCCCAGAGCTTCTCCATATGGTCTTTCTGCATGGGCTGGTTTGGGCTTCCTCACAGCATGGTGGCCTCAGGGCAGCTGGACTGTTTACATAACTGCTCTGAGCTCCAGCACAGTCCCAGCTAAACAGCAGAAGCTGCATTGCCTCTTATGACCTAGCCTTGGAATCGCACAGTATCACTTCTTCATTCTTTTGATTATGAGTGATTCACAAGCCTGCCTAGATTAAAAAGGAGGGAAGTAGATGAAAGGATGGCAAGGTTCTCGAAAAAGCATGGCAGTTTTCAGAACTGTAAAGGGTCTGAGATTCTACATGACCGGTTAGCCTGTGACAGTTTCTTGGAAGCAGGTGAGACACGAGATTCCTGGGTCAGAAACAAAGGCACAGCACGGCTCACAAGTGTCAGCATGTTTGCATCAGATGCCCTTTCCCCAAGTCTCCCAGGGGCCATGCAGATGGGTCCAGGTGGATGCCTGCACACGCAGGAGACTGCATTACAGATTTCTGTGCCTGCAAATCTGCTGAAGCTCTTACCGCAAGGAACTGTCTTACAAATGCAGTCGGTTCTTCCTGCGAGCTCTCGGCAGCTTTCAGCACCGTTGATCTGGCTCATCTCCTCTGCCCACACCCTCCCCCTCAGTTTGGAAATTGGCTTTTCCCCTCGGTTTTACCACCCGCCACCACTGGTGACTTTCTCTTCTGCCTCTGATCATGTCTTCTCTGCCTCCTTCTCCTTTCTTGGCCCCCTCCTTTCTGGTTCCCCCTCACCTCACATGGGGTCACGACTCTTCACACCTTCAGTCAGCATGGTCTCATCCACTCCTCTGACTTCAGTTTTCCCCTGGTGGTGGCTCCATGATTCTCTCTCCTGACTTCAGATCCTCATTTCCAGCCGCTCATAAGACATCTGGCTACAGTCAGCCAGGGACATCAACTTCAACTTGCCCCAGGCCTGATTGACCTCTTCTGCCACACATCTGCCCCTGCTACTGTGTATTCTCCTCTCAGTTCACCATGGGCCTCCTCCACCTGGCCAGGCGCAAGACTTCAGAGTTATTTCACGTACACCCCCAACTCTCTCTCCCTCTCTCTCTCTCTCTCACATCTGACGTGGCATCAAATCCCATAGACTGTCTCTGAAATGTGTCTTCTTGTGGTGAATCATTTCCATCTTTCTGGCCCCAGGAATGCTACCCTAGTTCAAGCCCTCAGTAATACTCACCTTCTGTTGTCTCCTGTTGACATTTCTGGGTGTGGAACATCTTGATGGCTAGGCAGGCATCCCCTCCTCTCTCATCACTCCTGCTTTCTCTCCCCAGACCCTAAGCTCAGTTTAATTTTATGCATTCCTCAGATAGAGAATCTCCTTCCCTTCCTTTCTTTCTTCAAATATTCTTCAGCATTGCAGTGTAGGGTGGACACTGTTTGAAATATTGTCGCAGTACGGGGTGCCTGGGTGGCTCAGTTGGTTAAGCATCTGACTTCGGCTCAGGTCACGATCTCATGGTTCATGAGTTTGAACCCCACGTCAGGCTCCATGCTGACAGCTCAGCGCCTGGAGCCTGCTTCGGATTCTGTGTCTCCCTCTCTCTGCCTCTCTGCTTCTCTTACTCTGTCTCTCTCTCAAAAATAAATAAACATAAAAAAAAAATTAAATACTGTAGCAGTAAAGAAGACAGCCAAGACTCTGCTCTTGGAGCTTACGTTCAGGTTGGGGGTAATGGTGATGGGCAGAGAAGTAAATAAGCTAGGTAATTTTAGATTGGTAAATTTAGCTAGGTAAATTTAGATTGGTAAATTTTAGCTAGGTAAATTTAGATTAAATTTAGATTGGTAAGTCCTACGGACACAAACCAAGATAATTAAATAGAGAGTAAAAAGGGTGGAGGAATTAGCAGATTGAGTGGTTAAGGAAGGCCTCTATGAGAAGTGGTATCTGGGCTAAACTGTGAGTGAAAAGCAGGGGTGGCCTTGTGACCATTAGGAGCCACAGTGCTTCAGGAGGAGCCACCAACAGTGCAAAGGCCCCGAGGCTGCAATGAGTTTGATGTGGTTGAGGCACAGAATGAAGCCAAAGTGATTGGAGGGAACTGAGAGGGAGGGTGTAGTAGGAGAGGATCTATGTAAGGGATGGAATATGTGGGGCCCGTGGATGATGGGCAGGAGTTTGGGCTTCATTCCAGTGGTGGTGGAAAGCAGAGCTAGGATTAGGTGCCCTTGCTGGAACTCGAAACCTCTTATTTAGCTCTGACCTTGCCTCTCGCTGGTTATTCCTCACACTCCTGCCTGACCACAGATGTGATCCTGCCACTGTCCTGCCCAAAAATGTTTTATGACCCTTGTTTCTTCCTGAACACGTGATGAAATTTTCAGCATGGCCTTCTAGGCCCTTGGCCATCTGGCCTGAGCCTTCTGTCCCTCCCAGTTCCGTGCTCTTGAGTCCTTAACGTTTCCTAGGCCTGCCCTTTCCTTTCTGTTCTGTTGTTAGTCTTAGTTTCTCCAGAGGGAACATTTTGCCTCACACTTGCTCATTGTACAAGTCCAACCCAAAGACCACCCCTTCTGTAAAACCTCCATAGGTTCTCCCCAGGTAGAATTAATCTGTTTCCCCATATCCCCGTTCTATCTTTTTTGTCCTTTTTATCGTTATTTCCACTGCCTTGTGTGCATGTGCACAGGCCCACCCTTCCATAGGAATGAGGGCTTCCTGGGAGCAAAAAATCTTGCCCATCATCTGTCCCCTATGAAGCCTTGCATGAAATAAGAGCTCCATTAATGTTTTCTGAGACTGACAAGATAGGCACACATCTACTTTGTCTTCTGTCTTGCATTTGAAGATGATGATGGGCTGTTGCTTGGCTGTAAAACCGTGAGATCTCAGGCCTGGCTCCGTGGACGTAAAGCCGGGTGGTTGCACAGCTACGCAACTACATGCTCCGATGTCCACACCGTTGCTTTGCTGCACGGCTGTATAGTTGTGTGGCTGTTCAGCTGCACGAATGGATAGAAACACAGCTGTCTGGCTATAGTTCACATGGCCACGTGGCGGGGTGGCCACGTTATCGTGTGGCCGTGTGGCTGTGTATGCTTTTCTGTGAGTTATGTCATGATTTCCACCAACATTCTGTGGCTGGTTGTGTTTTTCCCATTGGCATTTGGGGTGGGACTGCTGCATGCATTGCTGGACATTTAGGATCCCTTGACCCTGCCACCAAATGGCAGCATGGCTCCCATGTCACCAAGACAACCAAAATGCCCTTGTACTTTTTTTTAAATAAATTTTGTAATGTTTATTTATTTTTGAGAGAGAGAGAGAGAGAGAGAGAGAGACAAACAGACAGAGTACAAGCAGGGGAGGAACAGAGAGAGAGGGAGACACAGAATGTGAAGCAGGCTCCAGGCTCTGAGCTGTCAGCACAGAGCCAGACGCAGGGCTCGAACCCACACTGGTGAGATCATGACCTGAGCCGCAGTCGGACGTTCAACTGACTGAGCCACCCAGGCGCTCCTCCTTGGACCTTTCTAAACTACACTCTCTCCACCTGAGACCCGAAATTATGAGCACGAGGGGAATAAAGTGAAGGAAAAGTTACAAAGAAATTGTGTTTAGCAGCAAAAGTTTATAGCTGAAATGGGTCCAAACAAATGCTGAAATTTTATGGGAGAGTCAAGACCTGGGAGCCTAGGGTCTTCCTGACAACCCCAGCTTGTCAGCGGGGTGTGGACTAGAATGTATTTTCTTGCCTGTGATCTGCAAATTGGGGATCTACTTGTTTTTATATAATAAATAGTTACATATTTTACTTACTTTGGGCCAGACACTGTTATAACACATAACAAAACTCACTGAATACTTACAGCAACCCTGTGAGGTCGTACCACCCACCCCTTGCAGATGAGGCCACACAGCACTTTATTTATTTTTTTTTTTAATAAATTTTTTAACGCTTATTTATTTTTGAGAGACAGAGACAGAGCAGGAGAGGGAAGGAGCAAAGAGAGAGAGGCAGACACCGAATCCGAAACAGGCTCCAGGCTCCAAGCTGTCAGCACAGAGCCCAGCGTGGGGCTCGAACCCACGAACCACAGAGATTGTGACCTGAGCCGAAGTCGGATGCTTAACTGACTGGGCCACCCAGGCGCCCCCACACAGCACTTTCTTTATGACGTGGTTGTCTCACAATAGAACACACCCCTAGAATGTTGTGGGCAGATTGAATGGTGTAATGTACATCGAGGACTCAGCTCCCAGTACGTGCTCCATGCATGCTTGCCATCATTTGTTATGGCTGTGACTCTGTCTCCCTGTGCTCTTTCCAGTGTACTTCCCCCCTCTAGGCTATACAAGTGCAGCTCCTTCTAGATGTTTTAGGCCCAGCTGTCGGCCAAGTAGGGCCTCTGTTGTTTGATTTCCCTGAAACGACCACACATTATGGGTACAGGACACAGATCTGTCTTGGGGAAAGGTCATCTGCACGCAAGGTTTTTTAGGGACCCTGAATTTAAACTTCTGCCTTTGTGTCATGCTTGATTCTTAGAATCCACTTGCTTCTGTAAGCACAGAAGCACTTGTTCCTGCCACTCTCTGCTCCTGAAATGCTGCAGGGCTACCCTTTGGTTGTTTTTGTTCCAGAGAGTGTGAGAACAAGAGGGAAGGGAGGCACATAAAAAAGGAGTTGCAGAAGCAAAATATTCATCATTGAAAAGCGAGCAGGAGAGAGCCCTGCTTTCCCAGACTTCTTTTTGCAGGCCTCAGGAATACTTTCTATGTTGCCAGGGACCTTCTTGGATCAGGGCTTGAAATGGAGATGTGTGCATGGGAAGGGGTGGATACATTTTTTGGAATGGGCAGGAATACTGGTAAGGAGACTCCTACAGCCGGCATGTTGGGGAGAAGCAGAGAGTGATTTACTGTCATCTAGAAATACCTGGTTTTATTTAAAAAAAAAAAAAATCTCCAGAGTGCTTAAATAAATATATTTGAATATCCCTGAGCTGTTGAATTTGTTCGAACCAATGAACACATTAACCATTAATGAGATGCTTGTGCCTTTTTGAAAGCCTGGTAATAATCCTCTTAAAGGGAAATCATACCCACTTAATCTCTCTCTTTGTGTGTAATGCTAAATACAGCATCTAAACTGGATTTATACTCCATGATGCCCCAAGTGACTTAGCTTGCCACAGTCACAAGGCACATTAGGATGCCTTAAATCTAAATGAACTCTGAAAATACATGTCTTAACAGTTAATTCTAATGATTAGTTCATAAAACTCACCGAGAACATAATTCTAGGAGCGGCAATCCTTTTGAAGTGTAATCTTTTTGCCTTCGTGAGTCACTTACCTCCACTATTCTGCCTCAAATGGTGCGCAGAGTACTTACTTAGTTACCTAGGTTTTAATTTTCTTTGGTACAGGTTTTGCTGTTGGGATGGTACAGAAATAGATGTTATTGAAGAGTTGGAGACTAAGATAGATCAAATATCTGTATCTTTCCAGTTAGAGAAATGACTTTACTTTTTATTCTATATTAATGAATGACTTTATTTATTCGACAGTTACTTAGGGAGCACTTTCAAAGTCCTAGGCACTCAGGATAGATCCATGAAGAGCCCTGGGTGGCGTTTACAGTCTAGAGCAGTACTGTCCAATAGAACTTTCTGTGATAATGGAATGTTCTGCATCTGCACTGTCCAATACCCTAGCTGCAGCTACGGATCTCTTGAAACGAGGCTAGTGCACCTGAATTTCTCATAGTCTTTCATGCCAATTTATTTATTTATTTATTTATTTATTCATTTATTTTTCATGCTAATTTATTATTTTTTTAAATATATGAATTTTTTTTTTATATATTTTTTTCAACGTTTATTTATTTTTGGGACAGAGAGAGACAGAGCATGAACGGGGGAGGGGCAGAGAGAGAGGGAGACACAGAATCGGAAACAGGCTCCAGGCTCTGAGCCATCACCCCAGAGCCCGACGCGGGGCTCGAACTCACGGACCACGAGATCGTGACCTGGCTGAAGTCGGACGCTTAACCGACTGTGCCACCCAGGCGCCCCTGTTCTCAGTTTTTAAGAGTCTCTTATGCTTTGGCTCTCTCCCACTCTAACCTCTTTTTTTTTTTTTTTTTCCTTCCCCTCCTCCATGGGTTTCTGTTGAGTTTCTCAGGATACACATAAGAGTGAAAACATATGGTATCTGTTTTTCTCTGTATGGCTTATTTCACTTAGCCTAACACTCTCCAGTTCCATCCACGTTGCTACAAAGGGCCATATTTCATTCTTTCTCATTGCCACGTAGTACTCCATTGTGTATATAAACCACAATTTCCTTATCCGTTCATCAGTTGATGGACATTTAGGCTCTTTCCATAATTTGGCTATTGTTGAGAGTTCTTTTCGTGCTAATTTAAATCTGCATAGCTCAGGCGTGCCTGGGTGGCTCAGTTGGTTAAGCGCCTGACTTCAGCTCAGGTGATAATCTCACAGTTTGCGAGTTCGAGCCCTGCATCAGGATCCACACTGCCAGTGTGGAGCCTACTTGAGAGTCTTGCTCTCTCCTCTCTCTCTCATTCTCCCTCCTCCTCATTCTCCCTTCTCCCTCTCTCTCGCTCTCTCCCTCCCTTCTCATTCTCCCTCCTCCACTTGTGCTTTCTTTCTTTCAAAAATAAATAAATTTTTAAAAAGGTAAAGAAAATGCTCTTCCCTTAAAAATAAATAAATAAATGTACATAGCTCAAATGTAGCTAGTGGCTACCATATTGGACAAGGCAGGTAGAAGAGATAGACGACCCGATTCACACAATTAATTACAACTGTTGTAAGCACTACCGAAGAGAAGACAGGTATTATGACAAGATGAAACTGGGAAATGTAACCTAATCCAAGGATCACCCGAGACTGCTCTGAGGTATTGATGTTTGCCTTAAACACTGAAGGTTGGAGTTGGTGTGGGCGACATTTTTAGCAAAAGGAAGAGTATGTGTAAAACCTTGGGGCTGGAAAAGCTTGGCACTCTCCAGCCAGTGTGATTGAGCCACTGGTACACGAGAGGAGGCAGGAAGAGGGCTGGGGAGTGGAGAACAGGTGGGGCTGGATCACATTAGGACCCCATAGGTCCTAGGAAGGATCTTGGACGTCGTCCTAACAGCAGCGAGAAACCTTGGAAGGGTTTTGAGCAGGAAAGTAACTTGATCCAATCGTATATTTTTTAATGTTACATATTTTCCAGTTGTACGTGCACAGACTTTAGAGTCAAATAGTTTCTACAAGGCTTGCTACGAAAATCAACAAGTCCCCTGCTGTGCTCCCCAGTTTTCAGTTCCCTCAAGGTAACCACTTCCAGTTCTTTGGGCCAATTCTCTTGGTTTTTACTTCTATGTCTCTAAATAATAGGCAAGTGTTTTTCTTTGTCGATGTTTCAGTTTAAGACCTGGTCTACTGATTACCCACAAGGGAAGGTGAAGATGTCACTCTTTCACCCCCATCCCCCCACCGCTCCCAATAGAGTTGTAACATCATTTGGTTAGACGGATGGCCAATGTTCGTATTATTATGACTTTGTGAACACGGTTCACGGCTGACCCATATGATATACTGTGATTACTCCTCCTTTCACACAATACTTTATTTTTGCACTGAAAAATTTTTTTTAATTTGAACTCATCACGAATTCACATTAAACTATCCTCTGGTTGTGCTGATTTACTTTCAACATGTTAAGCACATTAGGAATTCTATCAGATTTTTTTGTTTTTTAAGAAATTGCCCTTGGAACTAAGTTTCTGACCTGCTTTAGGCTGGGCTGCTTGCTTTCCAGGCTCGCTGCACAGCCCTTGGCTGGGAATCTATCGTCACCATTAACCTGAGGATCCTCTTGACCTCTCTCTTATGTTGGGTTGATACTGTATTTCCTGGATCCTGTGTCTTCTCTTTCTTGGTTGGTTCTTTTACTTGGCCAGGAACACGCTCAAGTAGCTTTCTGTGTAGGAGGTAACATTTTTGAGACCGTGCATTTAAAAAATTTTCTTTTCTTTTCTGCTTTCTTTCTTTTCTTTAAAATTAAAAAAATTTTTTATGTTTATTTTTGAGAGAGGGTGGGGGGGAGGGAGAAAGGACAGAGAGAGGAGACCCAAAATCTGAAGCAGGCTCCAGGCTCTGAGCTGTTAGCACAGAGCCTGACGTGGGGCTCAAACTTGAGAACCACAAGATCATGACCTGAGCCGAAGTTGGACGCTTAACCTATTGAGCCACCCAGGCGCCCCTGCTTTCTCTCCTTAGTTGACAACTTGGCTAGATGTAAAAGTCTAGTATGGAAAATCACATTCCTTAGAGGTCTGAAGGCATTACTCCATCCGTGTCTTCTAAGTTCCAGTGTTGCTGTTGAGAAAATGTTGTAGTATATCTTCTTCCCCTTCTCTTTGTCCTTGTGGGTTTTTACCTTTAAAAGATCCCTTACGTTTGTTTTCTTGGGATTTGGGAGTGGGACAGCGTTAAATGCAGTTGCAATGATAAAATTCTTCATTTAAAAATTGGAATTCAATGAACCTGTTTTGGTGGCATTTTGTTTAAAACAAACAATAAACCAAAAACCTCAGTAATAGTACAGAAAATGGATGTGGTGGTTCCTTATGGTTTTGTATCACATGTAGTACTGGGGAGAATTTGTCCCCCAGAAAGATACGTTTCAAGTCCTAATTTCCAGTGCCTGTGAATGCCGCCTTATTTGGATATAGGTTCTTCGCAAGTGTTATCAAGTTCAGATAAGGTTATACTGGATTAATCCAGTGACTGATGTCCTTATAAGAGAAGGAGCTTTGGACACAGACACAGAGAGGAGAACATTATGTGAAGACAGAGACAGAGAATGGAGTGATGCATCTGTGAGCCAAGAAACGCCAAGGACTGCCAGCCACCCAAGCTAGGAGAGAGGCATGGAACAGATTTTCTCTCAGGGTCCCCAGAAGGAAGCAATGCTGCCAGCATTTTGATTTCAGACTTCCAGCCCCCAGAACTGTGAGGGAATAAATTCCTGTTGTGTTAAGCCACCCAGTTTGTGGTATTTTGTTATGGCAGCCCTGTGAAACTAATACGGTTGGGTATTAAATCATGCAATTTGGTGTTCTTAGAAATGGAAGGTGCTTGGAGAAACGTTCCATTTTCCTAGAAATTGAATGTGCCTTTGGAAATGGAAGGTGATTTTCCCTGAAATAGGAATTTGTTCTCTGTATCATTTATCTGGTAGTTTCATTAAGTAGATGTCTCAGGGCTCCCGAGTGGCTCAGTTGGTCGAACATTCATCCGACTTTGGGTCAGGTCATGATCTCAAGGTTCATGAGTTCGAGCCCCACGTTGGGCTTGTTGATGTGTGCTGCTGTCTGCACAGAGCCCACTTCGGATCCTCTGTCCCCCTCTTTCTCTGCCCTTTCCCTCCTCGTGCTGCATCTCTCAAAAATACGTAAACAGTTTTTACAAGTATATGTCTTAACTTTTCTTGAACACTATAAAAATTGTCACAGTGTAGCACATATCTGTATGTATGTTATTTTTCTGGCTAGCTTTAAATTTTTTTTTTAACGTTTATTTATTTTTGAGACAGAGAGAGACAGAGCATGAACGGGGGAGGGTCAGAGAGAGAGGGAGACACAGAATCCGAAACAGGCTCCGGGCTCTGAGCTGTCAGCACAGAGCCCGACGCGGGGCTCGAAATCACGCAGCGCGAGATCATGACCTGAGCCGAGGTCGGCCACTTAACTGACTGAGCCACCCAGGCGCCCCATGGCTAGCTTTATAAATGCCTACCTGATTTCTTTGGAAAACCACCAAGCCAAACAGAGCCAGCTAAAGTTTAGGAAAGCCAATCAGAAAGAAGAAAAAGAGTCCGACTGTATCTCCATTCATCTTGATCCAAGCACTGGATCTTCCTGCAACAAGGAACCCAGTAGAACTTTCTCCTTTACCTTCTGCTGCCTCTTCCCCCCTGAGATTACTGGGGACCCCGGAATCTTAAGTTAGGACCCCAACTCTTTCATGTAATCTAGATTCTAGATCCCCCCACATGGATTTTTTTTAAGGACCTGCTATTACTGACATCAGCTAACAATGCCACCATGACGAAGTCCTTTACGTGGGCTGGGGGCCATCACCGACCGGGATTTTTCAGTTGTATTGGGAGCACTCATTTTATTTTTGTAAATTTTAATTCCAATACAGTTAACGTATAGTATTATGTTAGTTTCAGGGGTACAATACGGTGATTCAGCACTTCCAGACAGTACTGGGTGCTCCTCAGAAGTGCATTCCTTAATCCCCACCACTGTTTAACCCATCCCCCCCCCCCCCCGTAACCATCAGTTTGTTCTCTCCAGTTGAGCGTCTGGTTTTTGGTTTGTCTCTTTTTTTCTTTGTCTGTTTGTTTTGTTTCTTGAATTCCACATATGAGTGAAGTCATATGGTATTTGCCTTTCTCTTATGGACTTACTCACTTAAGCATCATACTCTCTAGGTCCATCCACATATTCATTACAAATGGCAACATTTCATTTTTTTTATGGCTGAATTATATTCTAATGTATATGTATGCCGTATCTTCTTTATCTACTCATCAGTAGGTGGACACTTGGGCCGCTTCCATGATTTGGCTGTTGCAAATAATAGGGGTGCATGTATTCCTTTGAACTAGTGTTTTTGTATTTTGTGGGTAAATACCCAGTAGTGTGCCAAGTGGATCATAGGGGAGTTCAGTTTTTAAGGAACTTCCACACTGTTTTCCACAGTGCTCGTACAGCTTTCATTCCCACCAACAGTGGGAGCTCTCGTTTTGAAGGACGCCTTAGTGAATGCTGGGCAACCACAGGGACCCGTGGAGAGCAGAGAGCAGCACCAAGGAGAGAGGAGGAAAGATCTCACCAGAAATTTTGAGTGTCCCCCACCTCTGTTTCCCTCCCAGGTCCAAGTGAGGATCTGGCTGAACTCAGGAGATCCGGGCAAGAGAGGCTTCCCATCGCAAATCGAGAGTTCACACGAGAGAGGAATTGACTACCAGTCCAAAGGCCAATTCTCCACAAATCAATTTGCCAGTTAGGAAATCCACTGAATACCTGAGGGCTTTCACCCCATTGTGGTCCCACCTCAACTTTGCTGCAGCTGCTTTGTCTTGGACTGGTTAGTGCAGGATTATTTTAAGTACCAATAACTAGGCTTTTCCTTAAATCATTTTTGCTGTCTGCACTCCCTCTTTGAATTTCTGCTCTGATCCTGTATCCAGTCCAACTCCTGCCCTTGCCCTGGTCTGCTCTCCTTCTGTGTAGGACCATATATAGTTCCAGAAAACTTTACTAGACTGCATTTAAAATTGTTGCCCGACAGGGGCATCTGGGTGGCTCAGTTGTTAAGCATCTGACTCTTTTTTTTTTTTTTTTTTTAACATTTATTTATTTTTGAGACAGAGAGAGACAGAGCATGAGCAGGGGAGGGTCAGAGAGAGAGGGAGACACAGAATCCAAAACAGGCTCGAGGCTCTGAGCCGTCAGCCCAGAGCCTGATGCGGGGCTTGAACTCACAGACTGTGAGATAATGACCTGAGCCGAAGTCGGATGCCCAACCGACTGAGCCACCCAGGCGCCCCAGCATCCGACTCTTGGTTTCGGCTCAGGTCATGATCTCACAGGAGTTCGTGGCTTTGAGCCCCATGTTGAGCTCCACACTAAGCATGGAGCCTGCTTGGGATTCTCTCTCTCCTTGTCTCTCTCTGCCTCTCTCCTCAGCTCTCTCTCTCTCTCTCAAAATAAATAAATAAACTTAACATTATAAAATTGTTGTCTGATGGTGCTTGGGGTATTGATCATTTGGCTTTTCTTTTTCCCAGTGAAAAGAGTATCTGATCAGTTAGCTTTTGGCAAATTGGTCTTTCAGTGAATTGGCTTTGGGTGAATTATTTTTTGACAAAATGACCCAGGGTCTGTCTTTTGCTTTAGGAAGTCAGTAGAAGGCGTTGAAGATGAGGTATCCGGATTCTGTTCTGGCTTGCTGCTGCTGCTTGTTCTTCTTCTTTAATACTTTGAAAATAATGAATTTTAAATTTTAAATTAGTTAATTTATTTTATTTTATTTTATTTTATTTTTATTTTTATTTTTATTTTTGGGACAGAGAGAGACAGAGCATGAACGGGGGAGGGGCAGAGAGAGAGGGAGACACCCAATCGGAAATAGGCTCCAGGCCGAGCCATCAGCCCAGAGCCCGACGCGGGGCTCAAACTCACGGACCGCGAGATCGTGACCTGGCTGAAGTCGGATGCTTAACCGACTGTGCCACCCAGGTGCCCCAAAATTAGTTAATTAATTTTAGAGAGAGCATGTGTGTGAGCTGGGGAGAGGGGCAGAGGGAGAGAGAGAATCCTAGGCAGGCTCCACGCTTCGTGTGGAGCCCAACTCGGGGCTCTGTCTCACGACCCTGGGATCACGACCTGAGCTGAAATCAGGAGTCTGACGCTCAACTGACTGCACCATCCAGGCGCCCCTCCCCCCCCCGCCCCCCCCCCCCCCCCCCCCGGCTTCCTTCTTGTTCCTGAGGCAAATTTCTACATCACCTAAGCTCCAGTTTCCCTCTAAAATGGGGATAATAATGCCAACTTCCCAGGTGCAAAGATTAATTGACCCCGGAGATAATCTAAACAGATTTTTAAAAATTATAATCTACTTAAAAATGTACATACTGAATTAGGTAAAGCTACTCCTTACCACTCACAGTGGTAAAACAAAAAACAATTTACAAAAGCAAGACCTACAAACTAGAAAGGCAGTAACATTCTAATTTTTTTTTTTTTTATGTTGATTCATTTTTGAAAGAGAGAGACAGCACAAGCAGGGGTGGGGCAGAGAGAGAGCGAGACCCAGAATCGGAAGCAGGCTCCGGGCTCTGAGCTGTCAACACAGAGCCCGATGTGGGGCTCGAACTCACGAACGGTGAGATCATGACCTGAGCTGAAGTCGGATGCTCAACCGACTGAGCCACCCAGGCACTCCTACAGTAACATTCTAAATAACAGCATTAATTTAGCAGATATTTTTTGTAGAAAATGAACTATGCTGTTGATTTTAGTGGTAGAAAGATATGTTTGCTTATTTTCTATTTCACTTCTGTCCATGTGACGCTTTTCATTTGGGAGCACAGCAGACCATCAGTTGAGTCATTATCATTATTGCAATTATTTTCCTTTCTAAAAGTGATGCCAGTTTCCATCAGCTGCTACCCTCACTGCAAGTTGGCACCTCTGGGGAGGGGAACTGTGGCCCACATCTGCTTACAATGGATGCCATCATGTCCAGCCCAGCACCCTGTGTTTCCTCCTGCTGCATGATTATTCAACTCTCCCACTCTCTTCTCTATTTAAGTGACTCAGAAGTCTTCATCTATGATGTCATTTCCCTTTTACGTATGTAGTACAGAGGTCTCATTTATGTATTTTCTTCACACCCCAAGACTGTTATAGGAGTGGGTGCCAAGACAGCCTTAAAAACAATACCAATGGATGATGTTAAATATCGGTATTCTAATTTTTTCCACAATCAGCACTCAAATGGAAGCACAAGAATATATCCTCAGCTCCTCTCAGAAGTTTGCTGATCCCCACATTTTTAGGCACGCTGGCCAAAATGTAGGAAAGCATCCGGCGTGTAGAAGGCACTTGGTAAAGGAAAATTTTTATGCAATTTACATCAGAACCACCTACCAGAGATTTCCGACCTGTGTATTTCCAACCAGCAGAAATCCAGTGGGATTTCAACGATTGCATGTCCCCAAACATTAACAAGATATCAGGAAGAATATTATTCAACTTAAACCTTGACAAAGTTGAATCTGAATCTAAAGTAACTGGTAATAGTTGTGCCAGAAGTGAGGAAAGTGACCCGAGGAACGCAAGCTTACGGCCCTTGCCCCCGCCGTCCTGCAGTTCTCAAAGGGACCAGGAGACCCTTGAGAAATTTCTTTTAAAAACCTAACGCAGAAAGAAGGAACAGGCTGTGAAGAGGAGCACGGACTGTCCTTGTGGAGAACGCTTGATCCACAAGCAATCCAGAGAATGAAGAATACTCTGTGAGGACGCAGCACGGCTTTCACAGGATTGAAAGTCCAGAAGCTGCTGGCTAATTAGACTCTGAAAAGGGGGCTGGATCCTAATCTAGTCCTCCAGCCTTATCCCCCGGCTGGACTTTTCTGTTAGAAAGACTCGGTTCAGTCTACCTTTTGTGTCTCCTTTACTACTCACACGGAACACTTCAATCCTGACACTTCTGGTTACCAAATGTATGGGCATTGATAACAGTGTTGGAGATGAAGGCCTAGCTCTTCTGTGAGTTAAAAAGACAGCTCACTCTTTTTATTTCTCTCTCTCTCTCTCTCTCTTTTTAATTTAAATTTTAGCCAGTTGACATACAGTGCAATACTGGTTTCAGGGGCAGAATCAGTGATTCATCCCTTACGTACAACACCCAGTGCTCATCACCAGTGCCCTCTTTAATGCTCATCACCCACCTAGCCCATCCCCCCCCACCTCCCTCTGTCAACCCATAGTTTGTTCTCTGTCATTAAGAATCTCTTGTAGGGGCGCCTGGGTGGCTCAGTGGGTTAAGTGTCCGACTTCGGCTCAGGTCATGATCTTGCACTTCATGAGTTCCAGCCCCGTGTTGGGCTCTGTGCTGACAGCTCAGAGCCTGGAGCCTGCTTCAGATTCTGTGTCTCCCTCTTTCTCTGCCCCTCCCCCACTGGTGCTCTGTCTCTCTCTAAAATAAATAAACATTGATTTCTTAAATTTTAAAATTCTTTTTAAAGTCCCTTGTGGTTTGTTTCCGTCTCTGCTCTACCCCCCCCTTCCCACATGTTCATCTGTTTTGTTTTGTAAATTCCACATATGAGTGAAATCATATGGTATTTGTCTTTCTCTGATTGACTTATTTTGCTTAGCACAGTACATTCTAGCTCCATCTATGTCATTGCAAATGGCAAGACTTCATTTTTTTGATGGCTGAGTAATATTCCATTGTATATATACACCACAGCTCCTTTATCCATTTATCAGCCGATGGACATTTGGGCTCCTTTCATAGTTCGGCTATTGTTGATAGTGCTGCTCTAAACATTGGGGTACACGTACCCCTTCAAATCTGTATTTTTGTATCCTTTGGGTAAATACCTAATAGTGCAATTGCTGGGTCGTAGGGTAGTTCTGTTTTTAGGTTCTTGAGGAAAGACAGCCCATTCTTGGTGGCTTGGTCTTTCTACCATGGCTAGACCCCATGAGGCCAGGAAAAGAACATTGTTGGATTAGGTTCCTGGCATCCCATCTCCATGAAATCATGGCCAACTGGTTGAAAGAGACTGAGACGCTTCTAATTGGAAAAATATTAAATCACTTTTATCATGAACTGTGTTCGTCCCAGCACACTTTTCGCCATTTGGAGTGCGAGGATTATTTTGTAATCTCAAAAATGTCAGTATTCAGTAGAATGTCCCAAACTTTCAGTATCTGACGTTTGAGGAAAACGGACCCAAAAATTTGGCAAAAAGCTGTTCTGGGTTCAGTAGTGTTTTTAAGCAAATTTTCTTCTTTGAGTCTGTATGTATTTGGAAAGTAGCAGTTAACATGTGAGACATAGCATTTATTCAACCTGGAGACAATGCTTAATGTATTTGAGTTTGCAGACCGTGTCCCTAACTCTACCTAAGCATTGGTCCCCAAACATGGCATGTGGGCCAGCACTCCAACCAAATGATCACTGGCTTGCCATAAACTGAGAAACAGAGCCAAGGTATGGAGATCTTCACAGAGTCACTGCAGTGTTAGTCCCACAAGGGCAGGGTCCATGCCTTCTGTATGTGTTTACTGCTATCTCCTCGGCCCTGGTACTTAGCCTGCCACTTTGGAAGTGCTCAATGGCTCCTGAGTAGATGAAAAAAAACCGGTTCAACTTAAAAGGCAATTCTTTCTTTTGATATTGCTTTCTTAGTGTGATAGTATATAGTAGTTTGATTTTTTGTGAAGCTTTATGTGACAAAAAGTCCACAACCCTGTGTTGTTTTCTGTGTCCGTTAGGATGGGGTTTAGCTGTGAAGAAGAAACCTCAAAAGCTGTGGTTTAAAATAAGATAGATGCCATTTTCCCTCCAGAGATGGGAGGGTGGCTCCAAAAGTTGTCAGGGACTCAGCCTTCTACCCCCACTGCTCTCCCCCCCCCCCCCCCATGAGCTTACTGGTCTCCTCTGCTCCGGGGTGGGGGTGGGGGGTGGGGCTTTGAACTTACAGTCAGGTGTGAGATTACATTCCAGGATAGAGGAAGAGAATGACCTGCCTCCTGCCTTTAAGGAAACTTCCTGGTGTTGAATCACTATATTGTATTCCTGAAATGAATATCACACTGTATCCCAACTCACTGGAATTAAACACTTACAAAAACCACCAAACTTTCTGGTAGCATCCAATATCACTTGCATCTCACTGGCCAGAATGTAGTCACATGACCACCCCTAGCTGCAAGGGAAGATGGGAGATGACTTTTAGCTAATGGACAACACGCAAGCTAAAACCAAGATTCTATGGCTAAGGCAAAGGCTTAACATCAGACGGCCGCTAGCAGCGTGAACACAGTCCCCCACACTTTTCTGAATCATTTAGAAAATATGGGAACCACAGCTGAAGGAGGCTTTCCCCCATCCCTATTGCCTGGAATTCTGCTGGTTGATACCTACTCAGCATAACGCCGGGACAGAGGCCATCAGTGTGGCAGAACTGCTTCACCCCCTTCAGTCATTCACCGTGCCCTCCCTCCCCTGAACACTGGAAAACCCAGAGACTTCTCTCTCTCTCTCTCTCTCTCTCTCTCTCTCTCTGCTTTGACTCAGTTCTTTTTCAAGCCTAAGTGGTTCTTTCTCACCTCTGCCTCCACCTTCCCTCTGTTCCCACAACCCATGGTTTACTCATTTTCTTTTATTAACCTAATTCTCCAATAACATGAACTCCAACAAAAGGCAAGGTTATGCTTGAATGGAAGCAAAACATAAAAAATGAAAAATGTGTGCAAATCAAATTGCTGTGAAATAATTCCTGTTTTCTTGCTTACTTCTGGTCTAATTTCAGGATTGTTTTGTCATCGCTTCTGAAAAATATCCTTGTGGCAGTGGTTCCTGACCCGATTCCTCTGTTTCCTTGTGTTACTGAGGAAAGGAATTCATGTGTTAATCTATTAATTTATAAAGGTCGCAGAAGTCCCCACCTCATGCAAATAGATTCCAGCAATTTGGAAATGGTACCTTAAAGCCTTTTGATTTTTTTCATTCATATTTATAGCAAAGGGACTGAATACTAAGTTAAGATTAGCTCCTTTAAATGCCAAGAAACTGCCTTTGGGTGGCCTTTGTCTGGCGTCGTCCCAGGGGCCAGTCTGCATACCTGGAGCACAGAGTGCAAACCCCCGGAGGGCTTCCGAGAAGGCCTGCTTCAGCTGACCACAGTGCTGACCGTCATTTATTCATTGAACTAAACTTACTCTTACTAGTCTCTGCTTTATGTATATCATCCTCTCCACTACTAGTCCCGTTTTGTAGGCGATGAAATGGAGGCTTAAAGATAGAAAGGAATTTGCCCAAGATCATGCAGCTGGTGGAGCCAATTCAAACCAAGCCTTCCTTCCTCCAGAACCCTGCCCTGAGGCCATACGAGTCTCAGACTTTTAGGGGCACCTGAGTGGCTCAGTCGGTTAGGCATCCAACTCTTGATTTCTGCTCAGGTCATGATCTCACGGTTCTTGAGATCGAGCCCCATGTTGGGCTCTACCCTGGCAGCATGGAGCCTGCTTGGGATTCTCTCTCTCCCTTCCTCTCTACCCCTCCCCGGCTCACACACTCTCTCTCTCAAAATAAGTAAAAACAAAAAAATAAAGAGTCTCAGACTTTTAGAATTCATGGGCCAGTAAAGTAAAAAAAAAAAAAAAAAAAAAATTAAAAAAAAGAATGTGTGCATATACATGCTAAGATAGAGTAGCTAATTTTTTATTTTGCCATCAGGGCATGGAAATTGCCTGTCATTTATTATTATTACCATTTTATTGGAAAGAATCTCTCTGTCTGTCTGTCTCTCTCTCTGTCTCTCACACACATACACACACACACACACACACACACACACAAGAAAACATTACTAAATTAATTCAACGAGTACTTATTGGGCATCCGTTATATGCCAGGCACTGTTCTAGGCACTGAAGAATATGGTGGTGACAAAAATAAACATTTCTCCCTCATGCTTAAGTTCTAAGTAAGGCATGATGCAATTTTTAAAAAAGCCAGAAAGCACATAGTCTGTCAGAAATGAGTGCCATAGGGGAAAAATAAGGCAGAGAAGCAGGATATGAGTGTGTCGGGGAGGAAGGCCTTGCTTGCTGAAGGTGAGGGAGCATCCCACTCTTGCTGAGAGAGGACGTGCACAGTCCTGGCTCACACACATACCCACTACGTTATGTCATCTCACTACCACACGCTGGAGAACGTCCCTCCGGTACCCGATATTTGGAACCCCCTACCCTGTCCCGTCCTAGCTCCGCAGAACTGGAGGGAGATGGGAGGCCCTGCTGAGGGTGGTTCAGGCTCGGCTTCTGGTTCATGCGTCCCCAGACTTCTCTGACTGTGGGCTTTCGACTCCTAGGCTGTTGATGGGCTGGGGTTTTGTCTTGCCTCAGACACGATCCAGGAAGTTTTTCATTATGCCTCAGAGCAAATCAATATTACCAAGAAAGAACTATGAGTCAAAGACTTTTGCTTCTGGAGGACAGAGATTCTGGGGCCCCCTCCTGCCCTTCCGCTGTGCTGCCTTCCCTTTGCTAGACTTGCTAAGTGAGTTTGAGCTGTTGAGTGCTGGTGTTTTCTCCCCATGTGTTTCCAGCTTCCTGTGGGAAGAAAGTTTAGGAAGATATCCTTTCACTCTTGTTAGGAAGGCTTTCCTTTGGGTTTTGCCATTGGAGTTTTTGTTCAAAGGGATATTTCCCAAACTCTAGAAATGAAATGGTAGAGGCATTTGGATCTGAGAAGTTCAGTTTCTCTTTGTAGCCACCCATCCCATGCAATGTTTCCCACCTTCTCAGTGGCCTGTGTTCCTCTAGAACATGAGTTTCTATTTTTTTGCTCTGAGTAGAGTTGCATCAGATTCTCATGAAGTGCGTAGGGCAACGTGGCACTTAGAATCCTAGAGCCCAGGGGCGCCTGGGTGGCGCAGTCGGTTAAGCGTCCGACTTCAGCCAGGTCACGATCTCGCGGTCCGTGAGTTCGAGCCCCGCGTCGGGCTCTGGGCTGATGGCTCAGAGCCTGGAGCCTGTTTCCGATTCTGTGTCTCCCTCTCTCTCTGCCCCTCCCCCGTTCATGCTCTGTCTCTCTCTGTCCCAAAAATAAATCAACGTTGAAAAAAAAAAATTTTAGAATCCTAGAGCCCAGTATTCTAATCCTAGCTCTGCCTCTGACTAGGGTGAGACCTTGGGGAAGTGACTTGAACTTTCTGAACCCTGGTTTTCTTATCTGTTGTACTGAGATATAAGAGTATCTACCTCATAGGGTTGTTGTGGGCATTCGGTGAGAGCACATACAGTAACTAAAGTTTATCGAGAATATGCTATGTGCCGCACACTGTTCTAAGCGCTTTGTATGTGTTAACTAGTTGAATTCTCCACGAACTCCTTCAAATAGGAGCCATTATTGTCCCCATTTTACAGAAGATGGAGCTGAATCACAGAGAAGTTAAGTAGCTCTCTCAAGGTCACTCTGTGTTCCTCACACAAAGAGTGATGGTTTTCATTAATGTCGTCTCTGGTGAAGAAATTAGGAACCATCTGGTCTGTGCTTGTCTTCAGAGCTCAGCCTGGAGCTGCTACTTAATAGGGTAATTTCATTAATGGTGAAGAGATATATCAAGGCATGCTTCTCAAAATGTTAAAAACTTAATTCTGATACAGCTAGTGAGCAGGTATCACTATCTATTTAACTCATTAATGAGGGTCACAGCAGGATGATAAAGCCAGGTCCAAAGGGAGGGTGAGGGTGTGGTTATTAAAAAGGCAAGATGGGAGCTTCTTGTAGTGCTTGTAGCGATGGAACTGTTCTTTTTAAATTTATTTTATTATTTTTTTAAGTTTATTTATTTATTTTGAGAGGGAGAGAGAGAGCACGAGCAAACAAGGGAGGGGCAGAGAGAGAGGTAGAATCCCAAGCGAGCCCCATGCTGTCAGCGCTGAGCCAGACACGTCGCTCGAACTCACGAACCGTGCGATCAAGACCTGAGACAAAATCGACAAGTCGATTGCTTAACCGACAGAGTCACCCGGGCGCCCTGATGGAACTGTTCTGTATCTTGAAGTGATGAAATAGTATAGGACTAAATACAAATACACAAAGGAGTCCAAGTAAAGTTTGGGAAATCTGAGAAGATGGGTGGATTGTATAATGTCAACGTCCTGGATGTCGTCTTATACAGTAGTTCTGGGGGAAACTGGTAGAGGGCATACAGATTTCTGTGAGTTATTTCTTACAACTAATCTCAAACAAAAGGCTAATTTAAAAACAAAACAAAATAAATAGCTCGGAAAAAAGAGAATATGAGAAACTGAGTTTTGGTTTGTTTTTTAAATTTTTTTTTTTTAATGTTTATTTTATTTTTGAGACAGGGAGAGACAGAGCATGAACGGGGGAGGGTCAGAGAGAGAGGGAGACACAGAATCCAAAGCAGGCTCCAGGCTCTGAGCTGTCAGCACAGAGCCCGACGCCGGGCTCGAACTCACGGACCGCGAGATCATGACCTGAGCTGAAGTCGGATGCTTAACGGACCGAGCCACCCAGGCGCCCCTTGGTTTGTTTTTTAAATAGACTACGGAAAGAAGGAAAGCTGAGATAAGATGGCTGAATTAAGTGCAAAACTTGTAATATTTTATGGGGCAAAAAAGACAGGCCAGGGTCTTTGGGTTTATCATCTCTAGCGGGTGGAAAAGAAACTCATCACACACTATCAGTTCATGGAATTGTGGCACACTTGGGTCACGATCAAATGTGCAAACAAAGTTGCACACTCTAGAGCAGGGTTTGTCCACCTCAGCACTGTTACATTTTGGGTCTGGAAAATTCTGTGTTGTGGGAGGCTGTCCCACGCATTGTAGGATGTTTAGTGGCATCCACTAGATGCCAGTAGCTGCTTCCCAGTCAGTGACCAAAATGTGTCCGGATGTCTCCTGGGGGTGATGCCATCCTGGTTGTGAACCACTATGCCAGGCTCTTAGGGCCCACAGAGCCAGACGACCTTGGGTGAGCTCGTTAGGAAGTGCTCCTGGCATGCCATGAGTCATCTTTTGGCATCATTCCCAAGTTTTGGATAAATGTTCGCAAATAAAACCACCAGTGACGGGGTCGCTGTGCTGGACAGAAACACAACGCGCTGTGTCGGGAGTCACAGGCATTTAGCGCAACAGGAGCCTTAGAGATTCCCTAGGCTTGGTCCAACCTCCTCATCTTACAGCTAAGGGATGTGAGTGGAGATGGCTTCCCGAAAGGCAAATAACTCTTCCCTCGTGGCAGAGCGTGTTCAGTTAAACCCTCTCTTGTTCCAAAATGGATTTGAGGCAGTTACAGAGTCACTAAAGCTTTGTGAGCGGTTATGTGGCAGCTGCTGTACTAGGCTCGGTGCTTGGAGGATGACTAACACTGGGTCTTGGGCGCAAGGTGCTGGTGGTCTTACTGGGGACGGGGGGCTGTGGGCAAATCATTACTGTGAGAGTTGGAAATGGTATTGAGAGCCCCAACGGGGACCGGTAGAGTGTCATGATGGCCTTAGGGCTTAAGGCGTCAGGGCTTAGGGAAGTCTAATGAGAACTAGAATTCCCAGATCGTGATCAAGGAGGGATGGTTGTATCCACCACAGGAGCCCAAAGCTGTCACTCCCGGCCCCGGGGGGGAATGTGAGGCCTGAGAGTGTCCTGCCCACAGGGCAGTCCTGGGCTGGGTTCTGGGGTGACTGGGAGCCTGGGGAAGAATGCTAAGAGAGGGGGTGCAGAAGTAGGAGCTGTGAAGAACAAGGGGGCGAAAGGAGCAGATTTACAGCCAGGACATAAGGTCAAAGATGGGATGGGGCGGGCTGGTGGGAGGGGTGCAATCTCCAGACGGAGACGGAAGGCAGATGGAGTCAAGGAAGAAGGAAAACGGCGTCAAACCACACGGCGTTTAGAGTATGGTGGTGCCCGTGGCGGGCAGTTACTGGCCATGATGGATTCGCCTCTGCCCACCCTGCGTCTGGGGCTTCCATGCCGGCTGCACCCGGCGGGGCTCACCCGGTGACCACAGGTGGAAGCAGCCTCTGGAACTGGGACTCGGATGCTGACCTCGGAACAAAGACCTGGCGAAGCGGGAGTCCAGGCCTCAAGCTCTCACACTGTAGCGGTTGAAGGAAGGAGGCTACCACCTTCGAACCTTTGCCTCCTTCCTCGTGATTCGCTGCAGGGTCAGGGAGAGGTGAACTGGAAAATAGGTACCTGTGGGATTTCGGGAGGGGGGCCAGACAAAATCAGGGGGCGGGAGAGGCGCCGGGTGGGGTGCTGCCCGGGAGTTCTCTGGAGTGCAGCGAGCCTTCCTGGGGGAAAACCCTTTCCGGAAAGGAGGCAAATATGCTGCCAGTAACTGCAGTGATTATAGGAAGATAAAGGTAGCCCTGAAAACCAACTGAGACCGAGGTTCTTCCGGTCCCCAGATTTTATCAATCCACCTTCTTTAAGGCTCTGGCTGACCAAACATCTACGTGATGACCTTTCTACTTTCTTTTCCTTTCTGGGTAATTAGATTAGAAAACCCTGCTAAACGTCAGTCACAGCAAACCCCCCAAAACAAAGCATGATAGGGGAAAAGGGAAGAAGAGGGTTGATTTTCCTCTCCTTGGGCCAGAAGGCGGGGAGTTTAGGCTGTCCTGTCAGGGTCCCTCCCTGCCACTCCCCTTGTCTTACGGAGGTGGGATGGTGATGCTGTGGGGGTGGAAGAGGCAGGAAATGGCTGGGGGGAGGTTGTAATTTTTGAGCATTAATCCTTGCAAAATTTCCCTGGGCAGGTCAGGCCGTGACTGGGGAGTCGTGTGAGTGGTTTGTGATACCTCTGTGCTGCTAACTAATAAAATTCCCCATACGCCGTAGCTAAATGGTTTCTGTCTTCGTGTGTATCGATTTCCCAGGACCTAGGAGTCACAGTTACAGTGGACTTGGACCTCATAGCCTTAACAGAGTACATGAGGATTTGGTTGCTGGTTGCTGGTACAAATACTAACATTTCTGGCACTTTCTGTGGGCCAGGCATGCTGCATGGATTATTTCATTGGATTCTCACAGCCATACGATGAGGGAGGTGCTATCATATACTCATTTTATAGATGAGAAAACTAAGGGTTAGCAAGAATAAGCAAGTTGCCAAATGGTCCCACAGAGTAGCTGAAGGAGCCCAAATTCAGACCCTTTAGGAATGGTGCTTTTAGGAATGGGAGAGGTCACGTTTATCTCTTGCTTTGTCCCACTGCCGTGTGGCTTGGCCCACCAGGCCAGGAGGAACCTGTTCAGACATGGCTCTGTGCTGCTGCCCACTGTCACAGGTCCCCGCTGTGGTGTCAGGTTGGAAGTTGCATTCCTCTGACCTGGGACTTTGCAACCAAGGAAGCTGAGAACCTCCAAACCTGCTTGTAAAATAAACGTTGTTTGCTAGATGTGAATACATGTAACCGTACTTTATACACTGGCCAGATTTTGCAGTGTCATTCTGGGGCCGACTCCTGATCCCCCCCCGCACAAAGATTTGGGGTGAAGCACTTAGCTGGAAGTGAAACATGAAGTTTTCTTTTTGCTTTGCCCAGAGACTTTTGTCCCTTCATCCTCTTCTGCATCCTTTGCGATCTCATATCCTATCCCTGGCTTGCCACAGAATTAGTTAACGTTCAAACTCCCCATTCCTTCATCTGCAATCGTGCAACATCCACACTCCAAGCACATTTTCCGAGGGTATCTTGTGAGGCTCCAGTCGGCTCCCTCCCTGATATGCTATTGTTTAGATCCACGAAATGCTAGAACGTCTGACGGTTTATACTCCCCTTTGAGGCGAACTAGGCAAAGTGCCTGTGCCTGCTTCAGCCACTGTTTTGCGCGTGTGGCTTTTCTTGTCCTCTACCTCATTCTGGGGTGTAAAGAGGAATACAGAGGCTCAGCTGGTGATCATGATATGGGCCTCCTGGGCTTCTAAGAGCACACACTTGCCATCAGAAAATCAGTGTTCTCTAGTTGGACTGAAATGTGAATCTGGGGAGGAGGCACTGGACAGTGATACAAGGACCAGGTGATCCGTACCTTGGGAGAGCCGCCCTGGCCCACGGGTCACCAGGCATGTGGTGGACATGTAGGCTTCAGTATGGCTGCCACAGAATTGCTAGCTGTTCTTTTCCAACACAGAGGTTGGGATGAGCAACCATACAGCCTCACTACCCTGACTCCATATTGCCCAACTATGGAGGCATCTAATCACCCAGAATGGTCCCAGGCACAGAAGTCATGGTGGTCATTGGAATACCTAGGTTTGCAAAGCAGGTCGGGAAAACTCCCATGATGCCGGGTGTATTAGTTTCCTGTTACTTTGGTAACAACTCACCACAAATGTAGCGGACTAAACAACACCCTTTATTCTCTTCCAGTTGCATAGTTGAGAAGCCTGACTCCTCCCTGGGCTAAGGTGTGGGCAGGGCTGTGCTCCTCCCTGGATGCTCTGGGGAGAATTAATTCCTTGTCCTGCCCAACTTCCAGAGGCTGCCCACATTTCTTGGTTTATGGCCTTTTCCTCCATCCTCAAAGCCTGTGACATTGCACCTCTCTGTGTCTCTCTTTCATAGCCACATTGCCCTTTACTTCTCACTCTTCTGCCTTCCTCGTCCACTCTTAGGGACTCTTGGGATTACCCTGGACCCACCTGGATAATTGAGGATAGTCTATTTAATTTTTTAAATTTTATTTATTAAAAATTTTTTTAACGTTTATTTATTTATTTATTTATCTATTTATTTATTTTTTGAGAGAGAGACAGAGAACGAGTAGGGAGGGGCAGAGAGAGAGAGGGAGACACAGAATCCGAAGCAGACTCCAGGATCTGAGCTGTCAGCACAGACCCGATGCAGGGCTCGAACTCATGAGCTATGAGATCACGACCTGAGCTGAAGGCGGACGCTTACCTGACTGAGCCACCCAGGGGTCAGTTTAAAATAACTCCCTTAATTGGATTATCAACCTTAATTCCACATGCAATCTTAATTCCCCTTTGCCAAGTAACCTAATATATTCACACGTTCTGGGGATTAAGAGTAGACTTTGGTGCAGGGTGGGAAGAGGGGATTGCAGCAGTAGGGGCATTATTCTGCATATCACGCCATGTCCCTAGTCAGAGCTGTGGTCAAACAGACCTGTGGAGGAAGAGGTCGCCATTTATGAAGTGCCTACTACGTGTCAGACAGTAACCTGGGTGCTTTATAGATTCTCATTTAATCTCCCAACATTCAGTCCCTCATTTACAAGTAAGAAAATGCTGGCTCAGAGAGGTTTAGTGACTTATCCAAAGTCCATGGCCGGCTACTGTGGAATTCTGTCTGTGTGTACTCCAATCCATGCTGCCTTCTGTTACCCTCGGCTCCCCGCCCCCCCCTCCCCCCAGTAGGCCCAGAGGCTTCCAAACGTATGTGAACACATGCGTGTGTGTGTGTGTGTGTGTGTGTGTGTGTGTGTGTGAGGCAGATGGGCAAAAACAGTAAGAAGTCACCTTCTGCACTTGAAGCCAAGGAGAATCAACTTAAAATAGGTGAGGACAGCAACCAGATGCAGTGACTCATCCGACAGAAACTGTTGGCTCTTCAGCTGCCGACAACAGAGGGCCATCAGGGTGCAGGCTCAGGAGACCCATCTGGACTAAAGCCCAGAGAGCGGTCGTTTACTCAGCGGGTTTGTAACTTGCCTGATGCAGGGGTACCTGTGGAGTACGATCAGGGCAAGGTCTGAGTTACAAGAATGTCTCCGCGTCTCATCCAGTCCTCTGTAAAGGGAGGTCACAGGTGTCAGGGAGTAGAACTGTTTTTCTGTCCTTGGCTTCACCATGCCCAAGCCCGGGTGGAACAGTCTCAGAACCTCTGTATCTGTTCTCGGATTCTGTACTCACCGCCCAGCCGTGGGCCTGATTTACTGTTCTAGCTGATCAGCTCTCCCTCAAAACCAGGATTTTAAACCTCGCCGGCCCTGGTGACTGCAAGTCAATCATGTAACTCTGTCTCTGCTGGCCTCTTCTCTCGTTCCTTCCCCTTAACCACTGTGAGGCCTCAGTGCCTGTGCCTGCGGGCCTCCGCTCCCCGCACTCAGGGGGCCCTGCATCTCTGCGCTTCTGCTGAGAGATGCAAGGATGGAATTCTCTGAGCTTTCTCCTCCCAGCTTTTCTATTGCTTTCCCTGTTTTCTGTTTTTTTCCTCATTTCTGACGTTTTCTCCCAGATCTAGTTTGGAAATTTCACATTCTCTTTCTCTTCTTGTGGTTACCCTAAAGTTTTCACACACATACCTCATTTATCACAGTCTAACGTTTATCCATACTTTCCTACTCTGATGTTGGCTTCCTCCCTCCCTAGAATAAAAGACACTGATGCTTGGGGAGCCTGGGTGGCTCAGTCCATTGAGCTTCTGACTTTGGCTCAGGTCGTGATCTCACACTTTGTGAGTTCGAGCCCCGCATCGGGCTCTGTGCTGACAGCTCAGAGCCTGGAGCCTGCTTCCGATTCTGGGTCACGCTCTCTCTCCCCACCCCCCCCCCCCCCCCATGCTCTGTCTGTCTCTCTTAAAAATAAACATTTAAAAAAATAATAAAAAGACACTGGTGTTGGAGGGCAACACATGGGGCTGTGCTCCAGGCCTCAGAGGGATATGATGCCAATAGGCCGTGGCCAGAGATGCCTCAGTGTGTGATATTGGGGGGATTGGAGGGATGGACCAAGAAAGGATTCAGTCACCGCCACCACTGCTGATTCCTGCTAGTCTGTTGCCTTTGGCTACTAAGTGCATTAGTTTCTGGGGATGCTCTAATGAAGTGCCACGGAGTGGGGAGCTTAAAGCAACAGGAATTTGTTCCCTCCCAGTTCTGGAGGCTGGATGTCTGAGATCATGGTATCGACAGGGTTGATTCCTTCCATGGGCTGTGAGGGAGAGCCTGTTCCATGCCTCTCTCCTAGCTCTGGTGGTTTGCTGACAATCTTTAGGGCTTTTTAGTTTGTAGCAGCATCACCCCAATCTCTGCCTTCATATCGTTTCTCCCTATGTGCATGCGTCTGGGTCCAGACCCTTTTTTAATAAAGGACACCAGTTGTCCTGAAATAGGGCTCACCCTAATGATCTCGTCTTAACCGAGTTAACTGCTTTCGTCTGCAACGGTCTCCACATCAGGTCACATTCTGAGATCCTGGGGATTAGTTCTAAAACATTCGGATTTTGAGGAGACATAATCCATTATACTAGTATATTAAGTACAATAAGTATATTGATGCGTTCTAATGCGTTTATGAAAAAGATTAACAGTGTGTCTGAAAGGCACTTTTGAACCTAAGGGTTTGACCTCAGTGTTACTAATAAAACATTATAATTTATTTTTTCCCCAGCTTTATTGAGATAGAATTCATACACCACTGTGTAAGTTTAAGGTGTAAAACATTATGTTTAACATACATATCTATTGCAGAATGATTACCACAGTAAGATTAGTTCACACCTCCAGCACCTCATATAGTTATCCTCTTTGTGTTGAGAACTTTTATGATCTACTCTTTTAGTAAATTTCAAGTGTTCAAGATAGTATCTATCGTGATGTGTAGTCACCAAGCTGTACATTAGGTCCTCAGAACTTACTCATCTTATACTGGAAGTTTGACCACATTCACCCCCACCCCCCTGGTTCTGTGAGTTCCTTTTTTTTTTTTTAGATTCCACATATAGGTGAGATCATACAGTATTTGTCTTTATGTAACTTATTTAACATAATGCTCTCAGGATTCATCCATGTTATTGAAAATGGTAAGATTTCTTTCTTTTTGTGGCTACTATTCCATTGTGTGTATATGTACCATATCTTCTTTATCCATTCATCCATCGATGGACACTTAGGTTGTTTCTGTGTCTGGCTATTGTAAATAATGCTATAATGAACAAGTGGTGCAGATAACTCTTCAAGATCATGATTTCCATTCCTTCAAATACCTACGCAGAAGTGGAATTGCTGGATCATATGGTAGCTCTGGTTTTAATTAAAAAAAATTTTTTTTTAATGTGTATCTTTGGGAGAGAGAGCGAGTGAGCAGGGGAGAGGCAGAGAGAGACAGAGACCGGGAATTTGAAGCAGGCCCCAGGCTCCATGCTATCAACACAGAGCCCGACTCTGGCTCAAACTCAAGAGCTCTGAGATCATGACCTGAGCCAAAATCGGTTGCTTAATGACTGAGCCACCCAGGCGCCCCTGATTGTTTGAGGAACCTCCATACCATTCTCTGTAGTGGCTGCACCAATTTACATTCCCAGGGTTCCCTTTTTTCTACATCATTGCCAATACTTGTTATCTCTTACCTTTCTGATGATAGCCATTCCAAAAGGTGTGAAGTGATATCTCTTTGTGGTTTTGATTTGCGTTTCCCTGATAATGAGTGATGTTGAACATCCTTTCCCGTACCTGTCGGCCATCTGTGTGTCTTCTTTGGGAAAATGTCTATTTAGGTCCTTTGCCTATTTAAAAAAATTTTTTTTTACTGCTATTGAATTGTAGGAGTTCCTTATATACTTCGGATATTAGCCCCTTATCAGATACATGATTAGCAAGTATTTTTTCTCACTTTCCATAGTATGCCTTTTCATTGTGTTGATGTCTTCCTTTGCTGCGCAGAAGCCTTTTAGCATGATGTAGTCTCAGTTACTTGTTTTTGCTTTTATTGCTTGTGCTTTGGGTGACAAGTCTAAAAATCCATTGCCAAGATTCACGGCAAGGAGCTTCTCCCTTATGTTTTCTCGCAGGAGTTCATGGTTTCAGGTCTTACACTGAAGTCCTCGATCCATTTCGAGTTAATGTGTGTGAGTGGTGGTAGACAGGGGTCCAGTGTCATTCTTTAGCCTGTGAATTTCCAGCTTTACCAAAACCATTTATCGAAGACTGTCTTTTCCCCTAAAGCATTACACTTTATGCCAACCTCTTCCCACCCAGCTGGCCTGCATTGTGGTCTCCTAGGTGGCTTGGGAAGACAGACCAGCACAGCCTCCGTCAAGGGCCAGGTGTACACCCTACCCCTGCTGGGGTTCTGTTCTGGAAGGGTCAGCTGCATTTATATGGAAGATGTCTTACCTCCAGGGAGTACTTAGGTGTTGCAATTCCATAGGTTTCATATGTGCTCACTGAGAGGTCTCTTTTAGGTGCACCTGCCTTGAATTTGTGTTTGTTTCTTTTGCCTTCCCAAATACATCTATGGCAGTATCTTTCTTAGAAATGGCTGAATGATGGGGCATTTCAATCCATGAGTTTTCTTGTTCACTACAACTAGAATGGAAACCCATCCCTCATCTCTAAGGGGAGGAGAGGAGACCAGGGGTAGTTTAAACATCACTCCATGCCTGCATTGTTTAGTTAGCCAGAAAACACCCTTCCTCAATTCTAAGAACTCTGTTGGTTGTGAGATCATTTCAATAATGGCTTTTAAAGAGGGAAAAACACTAAGACTAAATATGCACGTCAATTTTTAAATATACCATAATTTCAGAAACAAAAATGTGTTATTTGGAATTTAAGATACACGCTGTTTCAGAGTATCTTCTAAGTGCTAGTGCTAAGAGCAATGCAATGGAGAAGAAAGTCAGACACAGTCCTTACCGTCACAGGGCTTATCCTGTTACACTGGAGACAAACATTAACCAAAGTCATTAATAAGATAGTCACAAATGTGCTGAGGGCTTTGAACTTGAAATACGAAGCACTGGGGCAGTGGATGCCATGGGAACCTTGGATTCACTAATTCACCTCCTTACCCATTTAGTACATGCCTGCAGAATGGGGCCCATTTTCCATTTCTTTTTTTTTTTTTCCTGCCTTTTTTTTTCTTTTTTTTGTATGAGACCTCTTTTCTTTACTGCATTTGTCTTCACTGTAGCCCACACGCCCAGTTCTATATTTGCACACACAATTTAAATGTTTGTTCAATGAGATTGAAGAAGGAGACGTCAAGCTCCCTCAGCCCAGGGGCCGAGACTCATTCATCTGTGATTCCCCGCCCCCACCCCAGGGCCCACCAAATAACAGCACCCATGATCTCTGTGCACTGAGCGAATGTCCCAGAGTCACTCCCTGCTTCCCTTTATGGAAGGGCACCTACTAGATGTCACAAATAAGACCAGCCAGCTGCTGTTCTGCTACCAGGGGGTTCTCTCTTTGCTTTTTGTTTTTTGACTTTCTGCTTTAGAGACTGCCTCCTTCCTCACTGTCCCTCCTCCCTCCCCTTCCCCACACCCAGGGCACTGGCATATCTTTGAGGCACATTTATCTTTGTGGCTGGACATCACTGCCACTTCCAGTGGGCACTGAAGTCCCCTCTTAGTGCCACAACCACTAATATGCTAAAGCAGTCCCTCTCAACGGGGCAGCTTTGCTCCCTACGGGACATTTGGCAAGGTGGGGAGACATTTTGGGTTATCACAACTGCGGGGCAGGTGCTATTGGCATCTAGTGGGTGGAGATCACGGGCTCTGCCAAACACCCCGCAATGCTCAGGACAGTCCCCTACGGCAAAGAATGATCTGTCCCTCCCAAATGCGTAGTGCTGAGGTTGAGAAACCCTGTTCCAGGGCCAGGATATTCAGAATAAGTAGTTATAAAGAAGAAAAGAAAACTTTGCTTCCCATTTTGTGTTATGCTATAATTCCAGAAGGTGCCCCAAGTAGCGTTGCTTGTACCCTGTGTCTTAGATAATTTTTTTGAAAAGCAGCTTTCTGAATTTTTGCTCATGGCCCACATTCTCTCCCTGGGGTCGGGTTGTGGCCAGCAGACAGTCCCAGAGACAAGCATTGATTCTCTTTAACATTGTTCCTCCCTTCCAACCTTGAAGCTTGGCCCTTTTTACAGGGGAAGGCCTGCTGGGCCTGGCTCCTCTTGCCTTAGGGCAAGTTATTTTCCGGAGGCTCCTTGGGCCCTAATGCAAATATGCTGCAAGTTCCCACCAGTTGGTCCTGCTGTGACAGAACTCCAGTGCGGATTCCAGCTTAAGCTCAAAGGAGAGGATTTTTTGCGAGTTGACGCCCAGGTGCTGCAGAACTTGCATGTGCATGGCTGAGGGATAGCTTGTGGTTTGCTCTCTGTGTCAGTTAGGACTCTTGC
Source organism: Prionailurus viverrinus (assembly GCF_022837055.1). Taxonomy (NCBI): domain Eukaryota; kingdom Metazoa; phylum Chordata; class Mammalia; order Carnivora; family Felidae; genus Prionailurus; species Prionailurus viverrinus. Next base: position 49,149,501 of record NC_062578.1, read on the forward strand.
TGGCAAGTAATAAATCAACATCCACCAAAACAAAACCCTAAACAAAAACAAGGGACCGTATTGGTTTGGGGTGAGGCTGGGTTCAAGGCTCACCTGGTGCCTGGAACCCCATGTCTCCCTCTCCTTGTCTCAAACCCCTTCTTCTGTGTGGGCTCCATTCTTGGAAAGGGCTTCTCCTTGCAGCGGTCAGACCACTGCCACAGACCCACCACACAGCGTCTAGACCCAAGTCCACTGGGAAAGAGACAGACTCTCTACAAGAATGCCTGCAAAGGTCTTGAGAGTTAGTGACTGGGGTCATGCGATGTCCCCGAACAATCACAAGGCCCCTGAGAATACAGTGTGGTGATTGGTTTTGCTGTTGGTCACATGCTTCAACCCAGACCACCAGGTCTGAAAGTGGGAAGATGGAGTTACTGAAAAAAAGATACCCAATGGTGTGGAGCAAGCCCACTACATGGGGTTTAGCATGTTAGGGTCTATCAAACGAGCTGTGGGATTGATTATTAGAGAGATCAGGAAAAGACTCTCTCTCTCTCTTTTTTTAATATTTTATTTATTTTTGAGACAGAAAGAGAGAGCACGAGCAAGGGAGGGGCAGAGAGAGAGGGAGACACAGAATTCAAGGGAGGCTCCAGGCTCAGAGCTGTCCAGGCACAGAGCCTGACTCGGGGCTTGAACTCACAAACTGCGAGATCACGACCTGAGCCGAAGTTAAAAATTTTTTTTTTTCAACGTTTATTTATTTTTGGGACAGAGAGAGACAGAGCATGAACGGGGGAGGGGCAGAGAGAGAGGGAGACACAGAATCGGAAACAGGCTCCAGGCTCTGAGCCATCAGCCCAGAGCCCGACGCGGGGCTCAAACTCACGGACCTCGAGATCGTGACCTGGCTGAAGTCGGACGCTTAACCGAAGTTTAATGCTTAAACGCTTCACAGACTAAGCCACCCAGGTGCCCCAGGAAAAGACTCTTTAAGAAAGAACAGAGCCTCTTAAAATGAGAAAGGATTGATAATGTTATGTTTAAGCAAATTGGAATGCGCGGCAGAGGGAGCTGGGGCTAGCAAGGTGTAGGGAGTCTAAAGGAACCTTACGTTACCTGTATGTTCCTCCAGTTATGGTTTTTAAAGCCCCATAATTTGGTGTCTTTTTCCCTTCTTCAACCTTCAGTACATGAAATTTATAAACACTTTGATTTTTTCTTGATACTATGCCAAGATATATTCAACTGTGATGAGTATTTATATTTCTCTATTTCTTGATTTATTCATGTTTTCGATTTTTCCTAAAACTGCTTGTGAAATCTCACAGCTTTATTTCAACAGGCAACTTTCTAAAACAATGTTTCATTATTTTCTTTGTAAAGTCAAAAATGTCAATTAAGTACTTTTAATTTCCATTAGACTTCAAAGTGCATTTCTTCAACTTCAAATCCAAGTACTATTTTTAAGCATAATTTTTAAATAAAAACCAACTTTTAAGAAAAAAAAGTCTTTGTACCCAACTCAGGAGAGGAGAGTGAGGCACCTAATTCAGTGCCTGACATATGGTGGGGTCTCCACAAGTAGAAACTCCCTTTTGTCCGTTTTTAGTAACATTAAGATCTCTGATGAAAAAGAAAAAGGAATATATTCACTACAGTTTGTAGAGATGGTGATGTTCATGTTTACCAAGAGGTTGTAAGACTTGAACGTGCATTATAGTTTCACTTTAAATATACCATTTAATCGGGGCACCTGGATGGCTCAGTCGGTTAATAAGTGTTTGACTTCGGCTCAGGTCAGGATCTCACGGTTGGTGGGTTGGAGCCCTTCGTCAGGCTCTGTGCTGACAGCTCAGAGCCTGGAGCCTGCTTCAGATTCTGCGTCTCCCTCTTTCTCTCTGCCCCTCCCCCACAAACGCTGTCTCTCTCTCTCTCTCTCTCTCTCTCTCTCAAAAATGAATAAATGTTTAAAAGTAAGTGTATCATGTAATAATTAAAAATGAATTAGAGAGCAAATTGTAAGAATTGATCAAAAATTACTGCTATATTTCTCACACTCCATTTGAGAATAATATAATGTAAATGAGAGCAGAAACCAAAATGCCAACCTCCCTGGAGGTCTTTCTCCTTCCCAGGTTAGTAGAAGTAGCTAGGCAGAGTAATAGATTTTGTTTCTGAATAAATGAATAGCCTTGCTGGGGAGAGAAAACCGGGGCACCTGGGACAAGCAAGGAATCATTTAGTGCTACATTGTGTGATGTTGACTGCCGATGACTAGGTCATAGAGCCAACACTGATCAGTGTTGCCCCTCACCAGGTTGGAAAGGTAAAGGAAGGAGGAAGAACACTGTGGGTAGGAGGTCATCCTGAGCAGTAACACAAGGTGGGTTTGAGCCTGGCACTTATGGGGCACAAAGGACACCATCTGCCTGGAGTATAAGGTATGTGATTAGAACGAAGCCCAGATCATTACAGTGAGCCCATTCGGTGAATCTCTTGAGCGCTGGGCAGAGGTTGTCTGGATCTGATGCAGTGAGGAAGAAGGCCATGCTTTGGGAAGATTCATCTTCCTGCCATGACATGGATGTGCCAGACAGTGGAGAGACACTGGGATCAAGGAGGCCATCCATATGTTACTGTAATAAGCTAGCGGTGCGCTGGACCTCTCCAGTGGGAACGTAAGTGGAGAGCAAGGAGCTATGGGAAGGTGTGTCAAAGGAAGAGATGACAGGGCTTAGTGCTAGACTTGACTGTAGGGATGGAGAAGAGAAAGGAAATAACTTACGTGTTTTTAAAGCCAGAGGCTAGAAAATTGGTGGCATGACCGACCTAGATGAGAGAGTCACGAAGGGGCGTGAGATCGAAAGTGATACGTTCAGTTTGGACATATTGAGTCTAAAGTGACTGGAGGGAATTCCAAATGGAAAAATGAGACCACAGCTCGGTCTGCAGGACTGTCCGCATCTCTGCCTGAATCGATTCCTCTCTTCTCCCTGTCTCTTGAACACACCCTGTTCTCCCTACCCCCACCCCATCGTTCAAGTTGAGGCCCTCATCACCTCTTGCCTCCAGAGAGTGTGGTAGTCCTCACCAATTTTCTTCTTCCAGTCTCATCCTCTTTAATCCATCATCTTCCACATCTTTTAAGTTTTTATCTTATTTCCATTATGCCCATAATTTCGTGTTCCAGATTGCGCGTTTGGTATTTATCTAGGGATATTAGAAATTGTTGTAGTGAATTGTGAATGGAACTCCCTTAGCTCATCTCTAAGAAGAGCAAGTAGTAAGTAAAACAGATTACTTTCCAATAACTTATCGGTGTTGAACATTGTTTTCTTCAGTATAATGCCATTCTGAGACTGGATTACCACAAGGATAAATCGATTTGTAAGGACTGCGTTGATCTCTGTTTCTGACTCTTACCAGATGTGAGTGCCTGCCGGGTGAAGACTGTAACTTAGGCCTCTGTCACCAGAGCCTAGTGAAATGTCTGGCGTGTGTCGGGGTTCAGCAAATACTGGTTGAGGTGAACTGAAGGGAGCAGAGAGCTGGGTATCCAATGTGGGCCACACTAGTGAAGATGGATCTGGTCTCTGAGAGACGAATGCATTAGAACAGAGAGTAGGGAACAGGGTTCGTGGGTAAGTGGCCATCTTCTCAGTGATGCATGACCACCATGTACTGGCTTCTCTGAACAGAAGCTACAAAGCCATGAGCCAGTGGTCTGGAGCCTGAGTAAGCCAGTCCCAGTACTGCATCCGTGGTGTCCCTATGTGAACCTTGGATTCATGAACTTTTTTTTTTTTTAATTAATTAATTTATTTTGAGAGAGGGAGAGAAAGTGAGAGCACAAGCCAGGGAGGGTCAGAGAGAGAGAGAGAGAGAGAGAGAGAGAGAGAGAGAGAGAGAATCCCAAGCAGGCTCTGTACTGACAGCGTGGAGCCCAGTGCCGGGCTCGAACTCACAGACTGTGAGATCATGACCTGAGCTGAAACCAAGAGTGGACACTTAACCGACTGAGCCACCCAGGCGCCCTGGATTCATGAACTTTGCCACAGGGCCAGCTACCTTCTTGTACACCCCTGAAGTCTGATTCAGATGTTTTGACTGGGAAAGCTGAAGAAAAATCAGTTTTGCTATTGTTTTACACTGAAAGAAAACTGCCTTAGAAGAAAATCCTGGAAGGCATTTTGATTTGTCTCAGGCTTCATATCCCCTGGCTCTAGGATGCTAAACTAAGCAAAACTGTTTCAGAATGGAATGTGTGCATTTAGGGTGGCATCAGCTCACACAAACAGGTGACTGACTCTGTACATGATGTGGTCCAAACATTTTCGTTGGAAAAACTGCCTCCTTCTGTAAATACCAAGAATGGTAATAGGATTTAAAGCAAAGCCAACTGCACCTACTCCTAGAACCTTGCAGGAACTTGTCAAAGGTGGGGAGCTTGAACTTGACTTCTTAGGAGAAAAAAGTAACCTCAAACCTGCTTTTATCCAGGGAGAATTGCAGAGACAGGAACTAGGGATTTAAGAGCCAGTAATTGCATTTCAGAAATACAAGATCAGATTGGCCCATTTGGGGTTTTTATTTAAAAAAAAATTTTTTTAATGTTTTTATTTATTTTTGAGACAGAGAGAGACAGAGCATGAGCAGGGGAAGGGCAGAGAGAGAGGGAGACACAGAATCCGAAGCAGGCTCCAGGCTCTGAGCTGTCAGCACAGAGCCCGACGCAGGGCTCGAACTCACAGACTGTGAGATCATGACCTGAGCCGAGGCTGGACGCTCAACCGACTGAGCCACCCAGGCGCCCCCTCCCCCCCCCCCCCCCATTTGGGGTTTTTAAATGTATGCTTCCTATAGAAAACCCGCAACATCTCTGTCTTATGTGGCTGCTACAGAAGAGATTTTGGATATTACTGACATCTTAAACATTAATACAGTGAGCTACACAGTAAATAAGTTGTCGCACTTAATCCTGTTCCTTCTGGCTGTGTCCTTTAGAAATTGTTACAGAAAACCTTTTTATCAAGATTGTGGTTACAGATGATTATCCTAATTAATTTACTATTGTTTTTCTCTTTTTTCTCTCTTTCTTTCCAAATACTCCATTGCACTTGTCAGATGTGTATTTTGGCAAAAGCCATCTTTCTGAACTGGCATTATTACCAGTCACAGCCTTCTGAGAGTGGTTTCCAGTTTGGTGAGTCCAGCTGGGAAGATAATCATCCCCCCAAAATGCATTCAGATGGCCAAGGGAAGCTCTAGAAAGAGGCAGGCCCCCAAAGGCAAGGCTCTTCTCACCATACTCCCTGCCTCTAGGCTTGAGCCCTTCACACAGACCACCCACACTGTTCCTAGGTTGCCATTGCCCACACATCGTTCAATGCCATTGCCACTGGACATCATCCAAACTCCTTAACGAGGTGCACAGAGCCACTCGTGATTTGGCCTCTGCCTCTCTTTGGCCTGTTTTATACTTTGCCACTAGCAGTACCCCTCGGACATCTCTCTTCCCCACATCCCAAATATCACTCGAAGGACAAAGACAAAAGTGTCTCTCCTTCACTGCTGCATTCCCAGCCCTAGAACAGGGCCTGGCATGTGGAAAAGGTACAGGAAATATGTATGGCTGCCCAGACCGCTCCCCTATGGTCTGTTTTCCACCTGGCTCTGTCCATTTCTGTTCAGCCCAAATGATCTATCCTTCTGCGAAGGTGAGGCACAGTGAGGGCTTGCGAATAGTATGCTTTATCTTTTATCTCTGTCACACGTGTCACATAGGAGCCCTCCGACAGTATGCAGTGAACAGAGCCCGAGGTGACAGCAGTCTGCTCTGCAACACAAGACTTCCACTTTAGTGCCACCTCTGTCCTCTTGACTGGCTTCGGAGGGGGACCCCTGAGCTCCGGGTCTTGGACCCATTAGGGGTTGCTACGCTTCGACGAGATCTGGGACAATATCGTTAATGTGACAAGTTGATCTTTGATGATGCTCTCTTGTCCCTATGCCTTTTCTCCATTTTCTTTCACCTACCCCGTGCCCGGCCTCACCCTCCAGGAAGGATCTGAAATCAGCCTCTGCACTTCACTGTGCCTGGGGGTGATGAGTTGTAAAATCAACCTGACCGTATGCCAGGCTCACCTACTCCGTTCTTTGCTCACCGCTCTTCGATGCAGGTGTCAGAATTTTCATTCTATACCCAAGGAAAGTGAGGCTTAGTGATGCTAAGTAGTGGGGCAGTGACAGAGGCAGCAGATGGGAACATGGTGTCTTTAGCGTCCTGTAGATCCGAGTATTTGAGTCCTGGCTCCACCAATGGCTATTCATTCGTCTTTGAGCAAGTTAGTTGGCCTCTCTCTACGGCAATATCCCAGTCTGCGAAATGGGAGTGACCAGAGTAGAGAGTTTGCTGCTCGGTAGCCACAAACAAATGGTAGATGTTATGATTTTGTCACTTCAGCCAAGGTCCCACGTCTTGCAAGGGGCACAGCTGAGATTTGAACCCAGGCCTGCCTGGCTCCAAAGGCAGTGCCTGCCCTCACTGCAGCCACCAGGGATACGTGTTAAATGAACACGAATAAGTCATTCAACTCACAGATTCTCAGGGCCCCAAGAGGTTCAGTGTCAAAAGGGAGTCAGGTTCAGAGATGTAGAGATGTAGATGAAGAAAGAAGAGTTCAAATCTTGTGTCTCACAAAAAAAAGTATCACAAGGGAAAGGGTTTGTTTTTTCAGCTTTATTGAATTGTTAAGATATTCAGTTGACAGAATTGTAGGATATTTAAACTGTTCAATGTGATCTGACATACCCTGTGAAAGGATTCCTGCCGTTGAATTAATGAACATCCATGAGCTCAAAGATTTACCTTTTGTCTGTGTGCGAGAGACAGGACTCTTAGATTCTGCTGTCTTAGCTAATTGCAATTAATTATACAACACAGTGTTATTAACTACAGTCACCACATTATACATTAGATCCTCAGACCTTACCTTACAGCTGAAAGTCTGTGTCCTTTACCAACCACATCCTATTTCTCCCACTCCACAGGCCCTGGCAACCTCTTTTCTCTCCTTTTCTTTCTTTCTTTTCTTTCTTTCTTTTCTTTCTTTCTTTTCTTTCTTTCTTTCTTTCTTTCTTTCTTTCTTTCTTTCTTTCTTCCTTCCTTCCTTCCTTCCTTCCTTCCTTCCTTCCTTTCTTTCTTCCTTTCTTTTGGCAGCCACTTCTCTAGTCTCTATGGATCCAACTTTTTCTTTTCTTTCCTTTCTTTCTCTGTCTGGTGTATTTCATTTAGCATAATGCCCTCCAATTTCATCCATGTTGTCACAAATGGCACGATTTTGGAAAGGGTTTATTTATTTTTTAATGTTTATTTATTTTTGAGAGAGAGCACACACAGGAGAGGGGCAGAAGGAGAGGGGGGCAGAGGATCTGAAGGAGGCTCTGTGCTGACAGCAGAGAGCCCGATGCGGGGCTTGACCTCACAGACCGTGAGACCAAGACCTGAGCCGATGTCAGATGCTTCACCCACTGAGACACCCAGGCGCCCAGAGAAGAGTTTACTTTTGATGTACAGCAAAACCTCTTTGAAATCTTCTAACTCTTAGACATTTTTGTTTTTTACAAACCAGGCGCTGGCTCCTCTCACTCCAAATCTCTCTCCTTTCCCCTTCTGTTCCTGACACCACTCTTCTGCTTCCTGTTCCTTCTCCATCTAAACCCTGTGGAATCCACAGGCCACTATCCCATCTCTGTTTCACAGCCTCTCTCACCCCCTTAATTGGATCATTGAATGTCTGCAGCGCTCTGGTTTTTTGGGCAGGTAGTCGTGACCCTGCCTGGAGTAGAGGTTGCCCAAGGCCAACAGGCGGCGCCCTTGAAATGGGAGGTGTTGAATGCAGAGAACGAGCCCGGCAGTGGCTTCTGAGTATTGGAGGAGGAGGTGACCCAGAGGGCTGAGCACCTGGCAGAACAACAATTTCAGGGTTCTGAGGGGTAGAAAATGCACCCAGGTAGTTTCATGAAATACGCTCACCTTCCCACTATTTGTACTTCCGTGGGACCCACTCGATTCTCCCGGCAAGTTCGTTGGATTCTCAGTATTCTCAAGCCCGGCTGCTCCCTGAGGAGTAAGACCTCTGAGCTGTGGATTATCTTTAAAACAACAAACAGAAAGTCTTTCATTTGTTTTGATGACATCATACTTCTCCTCCTCAACCTCCTTAATGCCCAGCCTTAAAGAGGGAGAACATGATTCATTGTAGTTTTCTTTTCTTTTCTTTTCTTTTTTTTTTTAATTATGTGAGTAAACCCAAATGCATTGAAAGTAAAGGTTTTAGAGTCTGACAGACCTGGGGTGACAGCCTGGCTCAGACCCCCGCTGCAGGACCTCAGGCAGATTACTTCACCTCCATGAGCCTCAGTGCCCTCTTCTGAAAAAATAAGGGATCATGACCCTGACTTACACAGTTGGCGTGACAATGAAATAGAGTTGGGAGCCAAATTCCAGTGCCTCGCTCTTAGCGACCAGTCATTTCAGGAGTCTTCCCGTCTTTATTTCCTCAGCTCTGAGCACGGGCTGGTGCTCAACGGGAGCCTAGAAATGTGAGTCTCATTTCATTTCTTCTATTATCTTCGTGTCAACAACACCCTGTCTTTCCTTTTAAACACTGCCCAAGAATCCTCTCCTCCGTGAGGACTAACCGTGCCTGATTTCAGTCATGTGAGTAATCCCCAGGTTCTAGCCAACCAGTATAATTAGTTCCATCCACACTCACTGTTAGGATGCCCCGGTGAGTTGTCGGACTGCCCTACAGAGAGTCAGACATCTCATCCTTTGATTTCAAAATGGCTGAGCTTTCTTTGTAGAATGGGCCCATAGCGATGGGTTCATGCTTGTGTGCCATTCTTGTTCTTGAGTGCCGATGTATTTGATGACTATTTTTGATAGCATATTTGATGATGCAATGTAATCTAATAACCAAGAAATAAATAGCTAAATAAATACTCTAGGTGGGTCCAATGCCATTATGAATGAGAAAAGGCAGAATATGACGTAGCTCTGTATTTGAATAAATATATCACTTATTTCAGAAGTGATACTGAAATATCATTTGGGGATTACTCACATGCCTGAAATCAGGCACGGTTAGTCCTCACGGAGGAGAGGATTCTTGGGCAGTGTTTAAAAGGAAAGACTGGGTGTTGTTGACACGAAGATAATAGAAGAAATGAAATGACACTCACATTTCTAGGCTCCCGTTGAGCACCAGCCGTGCTCATTCCTGTGCAAAAAATATAACTTATATAACATAGTTTTTTCCTATATAAAAGCTGTCATTTTTACATATTTACCCTCTGTTTGCTTTATTCCACTTGTTATATATTGGATTTTTATCTGTGTAAGTCTTCATACTTTTAAACTGTATGGAATTGTGTCGTAGAGGTAAAATACAGTTTATTTAGTAATTACCCATCTGGTGAATGGCTACGTCGGTTACAGTTTTCACTGTTCCAGTATGAAGAATGTCTTCAACAGGCCTCTTCATGCAGTGGTAAGAGGTTTCCTACAGTAGACACTGAGGAGCAAAATTGTGGAGTCATAATGGTGTGCACATTTTAGACTTGAATAGACTCTGCTCATTGTCCTCCAAAATAGCTTTATTTGCACTCCTGCCAGCAACATACGAGAGAACCCATTAAACCACACCCTTTAAACATCGAATATTATCAGACTTTTGACATTCCGATAGGTAAGAAATGATATTTTGTTTTTTAAATTTTGCATGGCTCTACTTCTTAGTAATTTAAAAAAACAATTTTTTTAAAGGTTTATTCATTTTCCAGAGACAGAGAGAGACAGAGCGTGAGGGGGGAAGGGGCAGCGAGAGAGGGAGACACAGACTCTGAAGCAGGCTCCAGGCTCTGAGCTGTCAGCACAGAGCTCGACCGCGGGGCTCGAGCTCACAGACTGTGAGATCATGGCCTTGGGTGAAGTTGGATGCTTAACCAACTGAGCCACCTAGGCGCCCCTCTCAGTAATTTTTAAATAAACTGCTAAGTTTCCAATTAAATTAAAGAAGCATAAAGAATTCAGATAGGGCAAGTGTTTTATATCTGCTAATAACAGCCCTGTGCTACACAGTGTAGGCACTCATAGATGCTAGAGGATTGATTGATTGCTTTGGATGACTTTAAAATTTCAAGAATTAAAATAATGCAATTGACTTAAATCCCCTAAGTCTGATTGACCCAGATATACTTCTTATATCTGTTAAGGATATATCACCTCATTTCTAATGTCTACCTAACGGGACAGTTTAGTGCCAGCTACCGCCAGCCTGGAAGAGACCCTGCTAAAGAAGCTGGTTGTACTAACCCAGAAAGTGTTAAGGAGTTAAAACAACAACAACAACCAGGAAGTAAGCTGACACTTCCTTAAAGGGCTAACCATCCCAAAGGTGAATGAACCAAGGAGTAAAAGAAAACAGTGAGGAAAATTTCACTGGAAGACTGTTTCTCTAATGAAGCATTTCACTACGTAAAACGGTCTAAAGGGCAGGCCATGAATTCTAGCCTGGTGGGGCCAGGCACCTTGGGAGCGATGTGAGGGTGCAACCCTGGGGTGTTTTCAAGTGTCTGACTGATTAGATCTGCTGACTGTGGAAAGCAGCCAGGCCACAAGCAAGGTGCTTTGCCTGCACACATAAGGAAGTGGGGTAGAAATAAAAGATCAAAGTAAGCCTCCCCATTCAAACAGAAACGGGGCCATGATGGGCAGGGCCTTGGCCAAGGATTGCACCAGACACCGGAGGGGCCTCCTGGGACTCCACCCTACTCCTAGGACTTTCTTTCCCGCCATCAGTTGGTCACCCTAGGAGAGTGTTCCATGGCAAGGGCACCACTTTTCAGGTTGGCTGGGGTTGCTCAGGTAAACAGTTCCCTGGACAGGCAGTTTCAGCCTGACTAAGAAGGTGGGATCCGGACTGGGCCGCATGGGAGAGGAAGAGGAAGTTAGACACGTGGATGGATATGATGCATCGTCTTCTAAATGTTTGCTTGTCTTGCCCTCCATCTGCCACGGATAATTTTGTCAACACCAGTTCAGATTCTCGTCTTCCCTTTTCCCCCTTCCAGTGGAAATTCAGCCTTTACCATCCATCTCCCATTATCCTCTCTGGCGAGGAACTGGAGGACTTGGTACAGACTGACAGAGGGAGGAAGAGAGGGAAGGTGGGTGGAGGGAAGATGGAGCTGAGAGACGGCAGTCCTACTACGCTGTTAACCTCCGGTGTAACCCCGGCCTCCGGCAGAGTGCCTGGCACTTAGTAGGCACGGAACAAATGTTTTTCAAATGACTGCCTTATTCAAAGTCACAGGATAAAGGAACAAACAAGTGATCTATGATGAGGAAGAAGCGGATGGAGGAGGGGATCAAAGGGAGAGAAGGGAAGGTTAGACTGACAGATTCTGACAGTACCAGCAGAGAAGGAAAGTGAGATTTTGAGCGTTCCTTTTGGCTGCCTCCTAGTGCATTAGCTTGTTCGTCGTCCTTGGGCGTCTCTTTGGGGAGAGAATTCAGGCCTGAATTCACCGAGGACAGACGGGCTCCCTTGCTTCTTCTCAGGATCCTTTCAGTTCCAGCTGATGCTCTCAGCAGGCGTCCTTCTTGCATGCTGCTGGGACTGGGGAAAGCCGTTTCCACCATCAATCCCCATGGCCAAGGGCAGATGTGACAGGCTGGCAGCCCATCTCAGGGAACAGGAGCCGTCCGACACCCTCCTAGTCAGGACCCCGTGGCCTTTGGCAGCTGTCAGGCTAGTACTGCCGTTATCCCTGTAGACTGCAAGTTTACCGTCAGGCTCTCCCTGGCCACTGCTGCTCAGATCCAAATGTGCTTCTTTATTTTCTTTAGTCAATATAACGTCCCCAAATGTGCTGCTCACAGTTTCTCAAGTTACAGCTTTATCGAGCTAAAATGCACATATTATACAACTGACCTATTTAAAACGTACAGTTAAATGGTTTTGAGTCTATTCTCGGAGTTGTGCACAATTTTAGAACATTTTCATCACCTGAAAAAGAAGTCCTCTGTCTGTTAATAGTCACTCCTCATTTCCCCCCAACAACCCCAGCCCCAGGCAAGCACTCATCTATTTTTCCCTAGAGATTTACCTATTTGTGGACATTCATAATAAATGGAGTAGGACACTGTGTGACCTACGACTGGCTTCTTTCACTTAGCGTAATGTTTTCAAGGTTTATCAGTGTTGTAGCATTTACTAGTATTTCCTTTTGTTTATTGCCAAATAATATTCCATTGTGTGTCTATACCATACTTTATTCTTCCATCTGTCGTTGTTGGCTATTTGGGGTGTGTCTACCTTGGGGCCGCTATGAATAATGCTGCTTTGAATACTCTTCTACAAGTCTTTGTGTAAATGTGGGTTCTCATTTCTCTTGGGTATATACCTAGGAGTGGAATTTCTGGATCACATGTCTGGCCTTTGGAGGAGCTACCAGACTGATTTCTAAAGTGGCTGCACTCTTTTACCAGCAGCGTTTAAAGGTTCCGAATTCTCCACATCTTCGCCAACACTTGTTATTATCTGCCTTTCTCTTTTTCTTTTCTTCTTTTTATCTGCCTTTTTCTGTGATAGCCATTCCGGTGGGTATGAGGGGGTAGCTCATGGTTTTGATTTGTATTTCCCTGATAGCTGGCCATGTTGAACATCTTTTCACGTGCTTATTGGCCATTTGCATACCTTTTTTGGAGAAATACCTATTCACATCCTTTACATGTGTTTTTATTTGGTTATTTGTCCCTTATCAGATATAAATTCGCAAAACTTTCCTCCGGTTTTGTGAACTGTCTTTTCGCTTTCTTTATGATGCCCTTTGAAGCACAGATGTTTTAAATTTTATGACGTCCAATTTATCTATTTTTTGTTGTTGTTGTTATTGTTGCTTGTGCTTCTGGGATCATTGTTAAGAGACCGTTGCTTAATCCAAAGTCATGAAGATTTATGCCTATGTTTTCTTTTAAGAGTTTTATAGTTTTAGCAATTACATTTAGATTTTTTATTCATTTTGGGATAACTTTTGTACATGGTATGAGGTAGGTGTCCAATTTCATTCTTTCAAATGTAGATATCCAGGTGTCACCACACACCAGTTGATAAAACTGTTTCCCCGTTAAATAGTCTTGACAGCCTTGTTCAAAATCAGTTGACCATAAATGTAACAGTCGCTCATCATTTTAAAGGATTTCCTTGTATTGGCCTTACAAAAAGCCACATGTCAATGTCTTACACGCAGCGTGTACCCAAAAATTACTCATCAGATTGAAGAAATGACAAACACCTCTCCATTTTGGTTCATTTCGAAGAACAAGGAGACAAATTCTGAGTGGCTGGATAGTTGCAGTTTATTTAATACATACCTCAGTTCAGACAAAATTATCATCAGCCATGCGTTCACGGCCTGAGCCCAGGCAGTGTTTGATGAGCCAGAATTTGATCTGATGTGACTTTAGGAGATTCTTCCCAAATAGACTAGGAGTGTCTTGCTTTGGTTTTTAGTCATCTAGGAGATGACTCGCAGGTGATTCCAATGACTTTGGACCCTGTGATCACCTTCACCAAAGAAAGCCAGGTGCTTGGGTTAAAGAGGAGTTGCCCCTTGTCCTGTTCTCCGCATGGCTTCCAGCTATCATTTTAATTTCTATGTGCCACCTCCCTCCCAGATTCACTTCTCAAATAGCATGAAACTGGCAGGAAGTCCTTGGTTGGAATTTGTCAGCAAGCTTTGGACACAGCTGTTTCCCATCTTTTGGCAAAATTGGTGATTTGGCTTGTCTTCTGGATGGAATGAAAATTTTGTGAAGGATGTGAAAAAAAAGACATACCCTAGGGGCACACAGATGTCCCTCAATTTACTACTGTAGAGCTCACAGGGGAAATATAGATGGGCATTTTGCTTGTAACCCTCAAGACTGGCATGAGCATCAATCTCCACGTCAGGAGGCTAAAAGTGCAGTCTTAGAACTCCAGGTCTCAGCGTCACTGGCAATGGGCAGAGTGGAGGGAACTTGTTAAAATGCATATGCCTGGGCCCCTGCTGAATCAGAACTTCTGGAGGTTAGACGTAGGGATCTGCATTTTAACAGACGCCTCGGGTGGGTCTCATGCCCAGTAAAATTTGAGAACTGCTTACTTGGGGGGTTTTCTTAGAAGGATATGTGAATACTTGCTCAGATCACAAGCTTGGGAAATATACAGAACCTGTGTTAAGCTTCAGTTTCCTTTGCCATAAAATAAGAGTCACTCTCCCATCTTTCGGGCTTGAGAGGGCTGGCATGGAGTAGGGCAGCTCAGGGTCTACTACAGTAGCAGCTTTCACAACAATGTCCCCCTGCTTGGGACACTTGGCACCCAGTAGGGTTGCCAGATAAAATTCAGGACACCCAATTAAACTTGAATTTCAGAAAAACAACAGTAATTTTTTTTTTCCAGTTTGTTTTTTTTTTTTAATTTTTTTTTTTTCAACGTTTATTTATTTTTGGGACAGAGAGAGACAGAGCATGAACGGGGGAGGGGCAGAGAGACAGGGAGACACAGAATCAGAAACAGGCTCCAGGCTCCGAGCCATCAGCCCAGAGCCTGATGCGGGGCTCGAACTCACGGACCGCGAGATCGTGACCTGGCTGAAGTCGGACGCTTAACCGACTGCGCCACCCAGGCGCCCCAACAGTAATTTTTTTTTTAGTATAAGTGCGGCAGCAATGCTGAGGCCAGTTTCCAGGGTATAGGGCTTGGTAGGACAAGCTCCATGGAGAGATGTGGGACATTGTGCCTGGATAGATAGCCTCTGGGCCTCAACCTCCAACCCTCCCGGAAAGTCTGAGAGCCTCTCAGATCATTTACATGAATCACTTTCCTACTTTAATTCACTGGAGTCCATTTCTGTTGCTTGTAGCTGAGAACCCCGACTGAGGCAGCATCTGTAACTTCCTACTCAACAACTTGCCATCTGTCCTCTGTTCCCACCACTCTTAGCCTTCCCTGAAGTCATCAAGAACCTCCTGCTGGCACAGTCTCTCTGGCTTTTTTTGGTTCTGTACCTTTTCCTGGTGGAGGAGTGTAATAAAGGACACAGTGCACCCATGGCTACCCTACGTAGGGCATCTAGGGGAACAAACACCCGACCTCAGTGTGTTGCTGCAGACCCCCTCCACTCAGTAGCTAGCGGTGCCCATTGGCAAACCCCACTAGAAGCCAGTGGACAAGGGAGCCTGTTGATGTGGTTCATTCAGGACAGTGTCCTGGGACATGGAACAGGGAGGGGAGGAGGGGAGAGTGAGGGTGGAAGGGCAGAAGGAATGTATCCAGCATGCAGGGCATGTCCACTGTCCTAGGTTCTCTAGAAGCAGAGCCTGAGATGGGAACTTTATGCAAGTGACTCCTGGAGACACTGCTCGAAGGAGAACCGTGTGAGGGAGAGAACAAGAGAAGAAGGATGGGCCAGGGGAAGGAGCTGGGCAGAGATGTGGTTTCAGGATTAGTCGAGTCTCAACCTGATCCAATGGGTTGCTTTGGAGCAAAGGGACAGAAATTGTCCAGCTCAGAGGCAAGGGGGCTGGACTGTTGTACCCACACACACACTGACGAACACTTTTAGTTGATTATTGGCCGTGGAATTTACCTGATATAACTGGCCAGGCCTCTCCTGGTAAGGGGGCTTGGTCAAGGGGGCTTGGTCCTTCGGTCAAGGACAAGCCTTAGGAGAAGAGGGCAGCCATGAGCCGTTAGCCACCAACATCCACCACAGCTAGGGGATGGATGCAGGGACCGGGTGGGTGGACCTGGGTGGACACCAATAGCATCTGCCAGAAGGATATGTATCACCTTGTTAACAGGGGATAGCTCTGGGTGATGGGATGAAAATCATTCTTCCTTTGTGCTTTTCTGTAGTTTACAAATTTTCCAACATTGATTCTGTTATTTTTGGAACTAGAAAATACACGTTAAATTAAATTCGTGCAGCAAAATCACCCGGGTTATTGCAGGCAAAAGTAACAGTGAATGGCCCCATATTCCTGCGGTGACATCTTGACCACACCAGGCAGATGATCCCTGCTCACTATTAGCAATGCAGTCCTAAAGCCTCGCCCTGTTTTTCTACTTGTCATCAGAGCTTCTCTGCTTAGTTACCAGGCTCAGTGGGCCAGTCCTTTAGCGCTTAACAGGTGCCAGTTGTTTGGCTCATAATCAAGTATGTCATTAATGTGGCTAACGGAGAGGGGCACCAGGAGGAGACAAGACAGCTGGGGTTGGCCCATGAATAATAATAAGTACAATGTATGTGCCAAACATGTGGGAACCTTTGTATATGTTGTCTTATTTCAGCCTTACAACAGCCTATGAAGTAGGAATTGTTATTCCTATTTAATCAATGAGGAAGTCCTTGGATTGGGGATTAAGAAACCGGAGTTCTAATTTTTGATCAGCCATCAATAAAAACTGCAAACACTGGACCAAATGAATGGTTTTCGAGCCTCTGCTGAGATGCCCAGGGAGTGGGGGAGCTGCTGAGAGGGAAGGAGTGGCCGTTTGTATCTCAGCCACAGCACATCTGCCTTGATCTTTAAGTATTGGCAGGACCGGCTTCAGGGTCTGCCGAGCTCAGAAGGGATTCTGTGCTTAGGATTTAATGCTCTTCAGCGTTCTGGAAATTTGTAATAATTTTATCTTTTATTCTGTGGTTTGTAAGTGAAATCCTATAGAACAGTGGGGCTCGTGCCAGGGGCTTGGAGCTCTGACTCATGCTTGGGTCCACTTCCTGTCGCCTATCTGCCTCCCTGGGATGTGTTCTCCACCACCTGCTCTTGGCCCCTGGTGCCCTCAGCCTCCTTTTTCTGCCTTCACCTCCTCCTCCTGGGTTAGCAACTGGGTTGCATTGTCGGGGGGAGAAGGAAGGGAGCCATGTTCCAGGGCCTCTAAGTCCCACAGGGGCCTGACCAGGAGTATGGGGTCAGAAACATGTCCTGAAGGTGTTAGATAAGAGGGTGGCCATCCCCACACAGGCTGGAAGCACCATACTGCATTCAATGGATGCTCTTATGTACCCTCAACCCAGATACCAGGTCATGAATAACATAGAAAATGGTAACATTTTTAAAAATTTTTTTAAGTTTACTTATTTTTGAGAGAGAGAAACAGAGAGAGAGAGAGAGAGAGAGAGAGAGAGAGAGAGAGAGAGACAGAACATGAGCAGGGGTATGGCAGAAAGAGGGAGACACAGAATCCGAAGTAGGCTTCAGGCTCTGAGCTATCAGCACAGAGCCCGATGCTGGGCTCGAGCCCACAGACCATGAGATCATGACCTGAGTCGAAGTCGGATGCTTGACTGAGCCACCCAGGCCCCCCCAAAATGGTAACATTTGTATATCCCACTGTCGTAAACAGTCAAGGTAGTACTGGCTAGCCTTGAGTCCCACTCAGGAGCCTCAAGAGCTGAAGGCAGTTCCACCCTAGACTTAGGTAGATGGGGTCTCTGCCTTGGTCTTGTGTTCCCTTTTCTGCCCCATCCCACTTGGCCCCACTCTTTCCTAGATAACAGGGTAAGTTATCCAGGGGCCAAGGGGACATACCTTCCAAAGCCCACAGCCCTTCTTCAGCATCCGTTGCTTTCCCCCCCCCCCCCAGTCCAATGCAAACAAATGTGTGGTCTCACTGTGCATGACTAATACATAGCTCACACCACTTGGGACTCACCGTCTGAATCTGACAGCCCTAGAACTGGTCCATCCGCCATTAAGTCAGAGAAGTTCAGTCACCGTCAGATGTTCCCAGCAACAGAAATTTCTAAATGCTTACATTCAGTTTATATACTTAAGGCACAGCAGACCAGTAACAACAGTTTGGTCCCTGGATCACACGAAGAAGCTCTGTTCTAGATTTTTCTGTGGGTGCTGAGACTCTGGGATTACCAGCCCAAATCACACCAAGCCTGATTCCAGGTTTTCATGGGCCTCTTCTCCTGATTCATTCACTCCCCTGGGCCAAGGGGCAGCTGTTCACAGAGAGCAGTAGAGATGGAGATTGAATATGTGTGCTGGGATGTCCGTACGCATGCGTCTGAGGCCCTTTTGGTATAGGATGGAAGGGGGTATGGAAAGAGAAGGGGAATAGGCTGCCAGCTGATGGAGGAAGGGGCCACAAGGATTTGGGGCAAGAATCCATTTCTCCGCACGTCTGGAACACATCCACAGGGCCCCCTCGTTCTACAGCCTGCCAGTCAGGAAACTCTAGCAACCATTTTCTATTGTGACTTTCAATGTTTCGAATTCTGACTTCTATCCCATGGCCACAGCTGAGGGCCTCTTAGGTTTTTGTAGAGCAAGTGGGTGACATGTGGATGTATGTATGTGTTCTTTGGATCACTGCTTCCTCAGGTTTGATGGGACTGTGGCCTCATCAGCTCTGCCTAGTCAACCAGCCCTCCCTCTCATTGTGTACCAAATAAACTGTGCTTCTGACGTGTGCTTCTTGGCAAATAATTTCTCAACAATCTAGGAAAGGATTTTTTTCCTGTTTTCCTGAAGTGTGATTACAAGCGAACCCAGGCTAACACCCCAAAAGAAAGATAGGCAAATGACTTGACAATTAAAACACACACACACACACACACACACACACACACACACACTTAGCCAATAGGCACACAAATAAATATGGTATCTCTACTAAATCAAGAAGTGTGGATCCAAGCAATGAGATACTTTATTTTGCCTCTTAAGTTGGCAAAGATGAGAAAAAAAAAAAGAATGAAAATAATCAGTGTTTTGTGGGGGTTTGAGTAATATCGCCATTTCATATACTGTTGGCAGAGGGCAGTAGGGTAATTAGAGAAAAATTCATAGAGGTAAATCTGGCAATGCGTCACAAAAGACTTTAAAATGTGCAAATCCTTTGAAATCTTGAAGACACCGGTTATATTTTCTTACATCCACTGGTAGTTGATAGTAAGTCTAATGTTGGGGCGCCTGGGTGGCTCAGTTGGTTTAAGCATCCAACTTTTGATTTCTACTTGGGTCGTAATCTCGCGGTTTGTGGGTTCGAGCCCCACACCAGGTCCCACACTAACAGGCTTTCTCTCCCTCTTTCTCTGCCCCTCCCCTCCCAAAATAAATAAATAAACTTCCAAAAAAAAAAAAAGCGTAATGTTAATCTCATTCTTGTTTCGTTTTTTTCATTTTTTTCCCCCTCTTCTGAAGCTTTTCTCATTAATAATGGTGTTTGAAGTTTCGCTCAGCTCTGTCTGGGTTGGGTTTTTCTTTGTATTTGTCTTGCCACATGTTTGGTAGGCTGTTTCAATTTGGAGTTCCGAGCGCCTAGTCAAGATTAGATCTTTCTGGCAAGCAGCCCCTATCCTGAAGCTGTCAAGGGGACCTCCAAGAGTTGCTTCATTAGAACAGATGGTGCTCCTATCTCCTGTCACTCACAGAATTCCAAGGGATCTAGGAGCTCTGTGTCATGAACTGGGGCAAAGACCCAATGTTGTGACAAAAGATCCTCCTGTCACCCCTGGCACGCAGGAGATTACCAGGGTTTTAAGAGCTCGATGCCAGGAACTGGGGAGAAAGACCACATATGTATTTCTTATTATATCCCAATATCCCACCTCACGGCCTGCTCCGTCATCGCTGACTGGCCTCGGCTGGTTGCCGCTGGCCTTTCTGTGGCTGTTACAGAGCCTCTCCTGGCCTCTTGTCTCCCACCTGGTATCTCTCCCTCGTGCTTCCTGGACCACCTTTTCTCTTTTCAATCAGATACTCTCCATCCATGAATTCCTCGATGTAGCCCTCTTGCTTTTCAGTGAGGCTATTTATTTAAACCTCGCTCTATCATTTCTTGGCATTTGTCACGGAAGGAACACATGCTCAGTCCAACGTCTTGAGATGGAATTAAGTTAAAAAAAAAAACAAAACTCGGTATAACCAGTAATTCCACTTGTAGGATTTATACTAAGGAAATAATTAAGAATAAAGCTTTAACCCCAAGGAATTTCAACCACAGTAACATTTATTGTGAAAACAAATAACCAAACTAGAGGGGATTGAATAAATGGTGATACAGGGGCACCTGGCTGGCTCAGTTGGTTGATCGTCCGGACTCTTGATCTTGGGGTCATGAGTTCAAGCCCCATGTTGGGCATAGCGCTTTCTTAAAATAAATAAATAAGTGCATACATACATACATACATACATGAAAACACATCCACACGATGGCAGACTAAGTGTGTGAAAACTACGATGGCGGAATACTTAATTGCATGGAAGAATGTGATTGATGGATTGTTAAGTAAACGTTTCAGGTTACAAAATTATTTTAAAGTCTCGTTTTTGCTAACACGCACACACATATTCTTTCAGAAAAGGGTAGCTCTGCCTGGTGGGATTCTGAGGACTTATTTTCTTCTTTGCGGCTTTCTTCCCCCCACGCTCTTGGGGCCTGTTTACAGCAGCTGTCACGGGTCATCCTCTGCTTCTCTCCCCAAGGTGTGCTGGAAGATGGACTGTCCTCCAACGGCGTGCCCCGATCGACAGCCCCAGGTGGAATATCCAACCCAGAGAAGAGGATGAGCTGTGGGACCCAGTGCCCGAATCCCCAGAGCCTCACCTCAGGCCCTCTGACCCAGAAACAGAATGGCCTGCGGACCACGGAGGTAGGTGACAGCCACAGAACCCACTTGGGACCGGAGAAAGGGGAGAAGCTTGCTTCAGGCCTGGGCCACGCTGAGATGGTACCCCGGGAAGGAGCAGTGACGGCTCGCCTTGCTAGTGGAAATTCTCCATGCCCCCCACGCCCCCGTGTGAATATTGTTGCAAAGAAAATAGCAGGACCCACTCCACCCCACTCCCTGCCTTGAGGGTTGCTGTGTTTTTTTTGAATCAGGGGAAATGGGCCCTTGCTAGCTGCACTCTCAAGAAAAAAACGTGTGTTTAAATACAGCTTTGCTCGGGATCTCCTCTTCACCACAGCTCTCACCGTGTTGACACTGGGGGCTGTACAGGTTCCTGTAACCAGTCTTAGGCCAGGCAGTTGGCAGGGCTCAGGGTAGACAGGGAAGGAGAGAGAAAACCGGTGTGGTAGGAGGCGAGCCAGACATTTTACCGCACACCCTTTCACCAGGCAGGCAGTGGGAGCGTCCCCAAGGGGGTCTGTCACTGCAGAATGTGGTGGCGGCATTACCCGCAGACTATTAGTGTCTGACTATGGCATCCCTGAGCCAGCTGGCATCCTTTGGATTCTTCCCTTGCCTCCAGAGCTCTTGTTGGGACGTGCTCCCCCTGCTGGCACTAGCTCCTCCCAGGGGAAAGAATGCTCTTAAAAGGCCCACGGCAGGCTCCAGGGTCGGCAGGCTCCAGGGTCGGGGAGCGGGGTGGAGGGAGTGGGGGGGGGGGGCTTCTCCTCTTACTCCCTTCCTCCCTCGCCCCCTCCTCCTCCCCATGCCCCACCCTCCTCAGAGTCCACTGCTCACCGGATGCTGATTTTCCAAACCCAATCCCACCTCCCCCCTCCGCCTCCCCTGTCAAAACGTATTGGTCCTAGCCCTCAGACTGGTGCCACCTGTTTTCTGAGGCTGCAGCCGGTCCTCTGATGATAGAATTCTTGCCTGCACGAGTGAGTTACCTCTTTAACCCTTGGTTAGAAAACCTGTTGCAAGTTCAGCTCTGATGCTCATTAACTAAGTGGCCTGGCAGGAACCACTTAATCTCTCAGAGTCTCGGGTTCCTTATCCACACAACAGAAATAATTCCAAAACGAGAGAACAGCGGGGCCTGCCCTTTGTAAACTGAGAAGTGCCGTAAGGAAGGCAGCAAGGCTTAGCAGGGGATGGCTAGGCACACAGCACTGCAACCTGGTGGAATGAAACACCAATGGTGGCTCTTCAGACACTGTAGAAAGACACGGGTGGGGGAGGTAGACTTGAGGTTGGCCTTCCTGTGTTCCTGTTTTGCCTACTTGGCCTGTGCATGAGCTGGCCTTCTAATAGCATTTTTTTTTAAGTTTATTTATTTTGAGAGAGAGCAAGAGAGCGCACTCAAGTGTGGGAGGGGCAGAGAGAGAGAGAGAGAGAGAGAGAGAGACAGGATCCCAAGCAGGCTCCACACTGTCAGCACAGAGTCCCATGTGGGGCTTGGATCTCACGAACAGTGAGATCATGACCTGAGCTGAAATCCAGAGTCAGATGCTTAACCAACTGAGCAACCCAGGCACCCTGTGAGCTGGTCTGCCAGAGACCTAATAACCAGTGCCTCCCCCAAGGGGAGGCCCCACAGAAGCTCGGTGACTGCTCTGGTGCTGGCCCTGACTTTGGTTCCCTAGCCTCCTCCCAGCGCATGTGCCCTCGCCCTTTGAGTCCAGACGGTCGCGGCAGGCGGGAAGCAGCTTTGCCTGGTGTGTGGCATGATCCACACGCTTGGTTCCTGGCCCCAGAATTCGTCACTTTAAAATTGTGCTCTGCAGTTTGCAAAGTGCTTTTAGGTCTGCTGGTGCATTAAATCCTCCCAAGAGCACCAGAAAGTAAGCATCATCCCCAGTTTACAGAAAAGGAAACAGTTCATTTGACTTAGGACATAAATAGTTCATATACGTGCTGGAGGTGGGTGCCAGGGACTTTAAATTAAAACAGGTGACTAGTATAAAGATGGAGCATAGAGATGGCAAAGGACTTTTTTATTGAAGAATAAGGTGTCAGTCAGCTATTGCCACAGTAATGCTGCACATCAGTGCATATCAGTGTCCAGGAGCTTCAGACGATAATTTTTTTCCTCTTGCATGCAACTTGAATGGCTAGGCCTCACTTCAGGCTCCAGCCTCCGGGTTTAGCTTAATCTGTTCCATGTATGTATAATTTTGGGAATCAGGCCACAAATGCAGCAGCTCTCTGAGCTATATCTTCTCATGACTATGGGAGGAAACCGAGAGGGCAAAACCAAACTTCTGGAACACTTTTCCTGTCTCTGCTCATATCACGCCACCTAATCTCCTATTGGCCCAAACAGGTCACATGGGCAAGCCCAACATCAATAGGGCAAGGAAGTATACACTGTCCCTAGGGGAGAGACAGCAAAGGATTAAGGAAAATAATGCTATCTACCACGTGTCACATACATCAGAAAAACGCCCAAGTCAGTCATAAGCGCAATGAACTTTTATAAGATGCCACACCCGTGTACCATCATCCATATGAAAACATAGAACATTATCGCTACCCCAGAAATCTCCCTTGCACTCGTCACCATGGTGACTGGGATGTGCCAATCACTGTTCACCCCTGCAACCTAACCACTCTTCTGACATCTAGCATTATAGACCAGTTTTGTTTATCTTTTAGACTTTTATAAATGGAATCATACGGTCCCTGCTCTTTTGGGTCTGGCTTCTTTTGTTCAACACTATGCTAGTGAGTGTCATCTATGGTATTGTGAGTTGCAAAGATTTCCTCATTTTCACTGTTATGTCTATTCCATTCTATGAATGTAACCACTGTGCTTGAAGGACATCAGAGTTGTTTCCGGTTTGGCGCTATTGTGAACAATACAGCTACTAACATTCTCGTGCATGCCTTTGGGTGGACATTCCTTTCTTTTCAGTATATACCTAGGAGTAGAATTGCTGGCTCATAGGATGGGGATATATTCGACTTTTATCGATACTGACAAATAGTTTTCCAAAGTGGTCATACCATTTTGCATGCCAACCAGCAGCGGTGAATTCCGGTTACGGAACATAAGAATTTAAAGCCGTTACGTTGTGCTTAGTCTTCCTTAGGCCTGTGATAGCAACCTTGCAGGCAGGCATAGGATACTAAGCACTTTGTTATACTATTTCACTTAATCCTCACAATGACTCTAAAATCTTGACACTGTCTCCAGTTTACAGATGAGAACGGAGACTCTGAGATAGCCAAGGGAAACAGTTCCCACACCACACACACACACACACACACACACACACACACACACCCCGTGGAGCCCACCCTGGGTGTGGAGGGAGTGAGGACCTATACACACACCTGACCAGCACAGCTCCGGGGACAGGTGGCACCCATGGCTAAGCCATCCGCGGGGGATTGTTGTCACAATTCAGTGAGCAATGGCTATGTTGTAACTACTTCCCAAGTGAGATCAGGGAGCAGACAGCTTCACTTCTGAGTGTTCGGACAGTTGCTGAAGTGCATCAGTGGTCTCTGTGTCCCGAGGCCTCACCAGCCACCGGACATCTTGAGTTCCTCGAAAGCCGGGGCAAAGGTTTTCTATCTGCAATGTGAGTTTACAAGTTTACCTCTGGTTGAAGTTTCTGTCCGCAGAGCTATCTCATACCAACACAGCTCTCAGCTGTGAATCTGCTCAATGATCATCGTTTCTTCCTAAACCCTCCACGGCCTTCGACATACTACCTCTTCTAGCTGGTCTTACTCCGGGCTGAACTTCCTGCATTTTCAGTATCTTGCTCAGGCAGTATCCACTCGCCTCTTCCCTCTTCCTCTACGCTCCCGGCTGCCACAGGGATGACCTATTATCATTTCACAGCATTCCCCTGTATATCATCAGGCCACCTGGCTAATGGTTTTTTGGCGCTTTTTAAAAGCTTTCTTTCTCCAGAAGAACCTGTTCATGAACCGTGCATCTCTATGCACCTGCTTACCGCAGTATCCCCATTCGGATTTACAAAACAAGTTTGAGTGTTAAAAGCAATCCTTGCTAGGCCTGGAAAATGTCCTCCTCAGTTCCTAAAAGCATTCTTTCGATTCATTCATGTAGTGTTCTTCCACTGAGTGCCATCTGTGTGCCAGGTGGTGTTCTGATGCCAAGGGTCCGGGAGTGGAAAGGGCACAGGTGCCCTTTGCTCTGAAGCAGTTGCCAGTTCTAATGGGCTGAGGCTGGGGAGTCAGACAATACAGAATAAACGAACAAAGGCTTTATCGATTTGAAATAGTGCTGTTTATTTCAAGCAAATAGAAGGCCACTAGGAGGGGATAGCAACCCCTCTGTTTAACACAGATGCCACCCCACGGTTCAGATTGCTTTCCGAAGGGTGATGGGGACAGCTAGTGGTGCTAATGGCTGTGAGCAACGGCATCTCATGTTCCGGGCCGCTCTCCACTTCTGTCCATCAACAAAGCCGTAGCTTTCATATTTCCATTCCTTCCGATCCCTGTCTTGTGCCTGGTGTTAACAGGTGCTAACTTGCAAAAAAGAATGTGACAAAAACGGTCTTTTGCAAATGAGAACGGTCTCCATAGAGAGCTCTTTCTCTTTCTCTATTGCACCTTGACTTCCTCCAGTCCCTTGGGACCTTTGTGACATCTCAGCATCTTAGTAACCATCGCCTGGGTCTCCTTCCCCCAGCTCCTTCCCTGAGCTCAATAAGAACATCAGAGGAAGTTCTTAGCTGCTGTTCTCTCCTGCTAATTAATTGTTCGGGAACTCTGGGCTGCCTCCAAACCTTTGCTCTCGAATGTGCCATTTCCTCAGGCTTAGGATTCTTCTTTTGCTCCCCCAGAACTATCTCCTCAAGTATTTAGCTAAGGTAGAAATGTGTATGTGGATACAGCTCTGAGCAGATGAAGCTTGCGTGTGTGGCTGGCCTCCCAATGAGCCTTCGAGTCTTCAGAAGCTGCGTCGTTTTGAGTTGCTTTATTGTTCTTGGCAAAGTGGCCAGACTGTGCTGAAGAACTTCGCCGGCGTCCGGACTGATTCTCAGCTGAGGAGCTCCCTCCTCGAGCCCTCTCCTTCTGCTCCCCCCGCCCCTACACCCAGTGACTGACTGTTGGCAAGGCTCGGTCCAGTCCAGGGACGGTGGGTGAAGCCTCGCAGAAATGGCTGTGGCCAGAGAGGGAAGCCTGACCCAGAAAGGAGGGTGGGACAAGCCCAGAATTCCTCCTGCATGGCGGCAATATGAAATACAGGAGAAGAGTTTGGAAAGCAAACAGGAGTTTCTCTTAGGAAAACAAAAACGTGTCATCAAGAGGAAGGAGGGGACAAGAGAAACATTGAGGGAAACCAGGGAGGGAGAGCTGTGAGAGGGGCACTTTGATGCACATTCTAGTTGAAGCCTGGGTAAAGGAGATAATTTAGCAGTATAGGGATATTGAGGGTGTGTGTGTGTATGTGTAGGTGTGCATGCCCCTGCTTGTGTGTGTCTGTGTCCGTGTGTGTGTGTGTGTGTGTGTGTGTGTGTGTGTGTAGTGACTTCCACTACCTCTATATATGCATCCATATACTGGCTACTACCTTACATAGATGAAGAATTACAAGACTAACTGTTCACCTAAGGGTCTGCAGAAGAACCCATTCGATTAGAAGACTCTCAGGGCAGAGACCGCCTTATTCTTTGCCCCCCTGAGCCTACTTCAGGGTTATGCACCTAGTATGTGCTTCCTGAGTACCTGTTGATGGAATGAGACTGGCCTAGTACTTCACGAGAATCAGAAAGGTTTCCCACAGCCCCACTCGCACCCAGGCGCCCTCCGGCGCCACCGTCCTGTGATTGATGGCTGTTCTGTGGGATCCTGTGCTTTTTCTCAAGCAGGTTCTGCTGCTTCCCTAGTGTTTGATCTACCTGAGGATCAAGTTGAAGAGCGACACCCCTTTTGGCACTCGCTACCTGTTAGGTACAATCCCCTACGATGAGTAGCCTAAGTGAGTACCTTGTGTGGGGCTGTGGTCTGCACAGGATTTGCTGCAGGTCTGGAGAGTTCTGAAGAGTTTTGCCTGAGGGGTGATCTGACCCCTGCCTTTGGAGGCTAGCGTCCTGGCCCTCGGTGGAGTTGCTGAGATCAAATGTTTCCTGATGGGGGCGCCTGGGTGGTTAAGTGTCTGACTTTCGATTTCAGCTCAGGTCATGATCTCACAGTTTGTGAGTTTGAGCCCCACGTTGGGCTCTGTGCTGACAGTGTGGAGCCTGCTTGGGATCCTCTCTCTCACTCTCTCTCTGCCCCTCCCCTGCTTGCATGCATGCTCTCTCTCTCAAAAAAATGAATAAATAAACTGTTAAAAAAAAAGTGTACTGATGACCTCAAATTAATGCCATGAAGCAGCAAATAAAATCCCAGAATTTGGGAACAGCTAGATGTTACTGTCTGTCTCCCTTTAATGGAGCTTCACTGAAAAGAAGAAAAAGGTCTTGAGTTGTAGCTGACAAGCCTTGGTCTTGTATCTTTTGGGAAGGAGAAGAGGGAGCTGATATTTTCAGAGTGTCTGCAGTGGTCCACACACACCGCATATGGCACCATCTTACCCCTCACCCAGGGGGAAGCGGCAGCATTTCCCTCTAGGGAAAACAGGCTCAGAAAGGTTAGGTACTTGGCCAGCATGGCACGGGGAAGAGCGATTTGTCTGTGTTGGACCTCAAACCCAGGTGTGTCTGCCTCCAAATCCCATGTTCCTCATTCCCATTACCAAAAACAAAATGGTGGAGAATCCAGAGTAATTTTTAGCAGAGTTGTAGGAGGCTGGATGCGGGACCCAGGACTATCGTCTTCAGTTCAACCCACCCCCTATACTGACATTGGCCTTGGGCAGATCACGTTGGCTTAAGTGACTTCTGC
This sequence comes from Prionailurus viverrinus, assembly GCF_022837055.1. NCBI lineage: Eukaryota > Metazoa > Chordata > Mammalia > Carnivora > Felidae > Prionailurus > Prionailurus viverrinus. Next base: position 49,177,107 of record NC_062578.1, read on the forward strand.
TGCCTCATCAGGAAAGGAAGCACAGTACCATTTCTGGCTGTCTCTCAGGGATGGTGCAAGAAGTAATCAATTGTAAGCATAATGCAAACACTGTAGGAAAGTTCTAGGGCAGGGCAGTACAAACAAGTGCTGTTCCCAGGACATTTTTTCTCTTTCTTTCGGAAGATTTCTTTTCATACGCGTGTTCATCAAGTTATTTGTTGGGTGTCTATTATGTGACAGGCACTAAATTTTATTCTGGGGATACCACGGTGAACACAACAGATTGGGTCCCTACCTTCTTGAAGTTTATTATCTGATGAAGATATAGAAAACACATAAGTAAACAAGCAAATATGTAATCCAAGCCGCGGTTAAAGGCCAGGAGGGAAGTAAAGAACCCTGGGAGAGAGAATAGGAAGGCCCTCAGCTCGTATATGCTTCGAAAAGCCCTGAAAGTTTCCACAAGAAATCCTTAGCTGTGGTTACCCCTGGTGAAAGCACAAACATGGCCGGAGGGTGGGAGCGATGTTACTTTTCATTGTACCCTTCTCTACTCTTTGAATTTCTTTTACCGTAATTATGGATGGCTTTTATAAATAAAAAATACAGTTACACTGAAAAATTGGTGTCTGAAAAATCATAATCTTGGTAAGCCTTGCTTTTCTTCATTGTGTGTGAGGAAATGCGGAAAGGTTTGTGCAGTATCCTGCGGGGTATAGATATATTTGTGGAGTCAAAGGAAAGTTGAGAACACCCGTATTCCCATTTGGGGGGAAAGTGAGAAGAAAGGGCTGAGCAGACTCAGCCGCACCCCTGAGTCCAGGCCTCCCGGAACAACCACGCAGCCCCCGCTTTCACGGGGAATGTCGTTGTCTTCTAAACCCCTAGAGAAACAGTCCATCTGGGTTTGAGGCTGCCAGGAAGTTATCACAGTCAATCTGGTTACCCTTGAGAAATGGCAGCCAATAAATTACTTTTAATTAAAGAGGCAGTACCAAGAGGACTAAAATCCATGATTCACAGAGTTCTACACCTGCAGAAATTAAAGTGAGGCAGAGGGAAGAACAGAAAAGCTGTAAAACTGAGTGAGAATCAAGAGGTGGCCCATTAACAAGAGTCAGTGGTGATAAAACTCACAAAAAAAGAATTTTAGAAGTGGAGGAAGGATTGCATTAGCAGACAGCCACAAAAGAAAAAGGTGCCAAATAGGTTTCTCTCATCACTGAGTTGGGAACCAGAAGATTTTTTTTTTTTTTTAAGTCAGTAATTGCAATTGGGACATGTTTTCTTTTCCTTTAGTTAAATAAAGGGAGTGGGATGTTAAATAAAAAGGCTTGGCTGGCTGAGAACCACATCAGAGAGAAAAATATCTATGATACAACATGTCAGAGGTTCTTTTTTAAATGCTTGTTTATTTTTGAGAGAGACGGAGGCAGAGTGCGAGTAGGTAGGGACAGAGAGAGAGGGAGACACGGAATCCGAAGCAGGCTCCGGGTTCCGAGCTGTCAGCACAGAGGCTGACTCGGGGCTCGAACCCACGAACCACGAGGTCATGACCTGAGCCGAAGTCTGACGCTTAACCGACTGAGCCACCCAGCGCCCCTAAAATGCCAAGAGGTTCTGAGGACCAAAATGGGACAATTGTCCCGCGTATCCACACAGCTCTTCTCTTGTAGAAGGGCAAAGTAACTTCTCAGGGCTTCTAGAGAAAATAATCTGGCATTGGAGCCCTCTCTCTCATCTTCTTTCTCCCTCTCCTTCAGGCTTGAAATCTGAGATTTCCAACTTGTAACTAGATTACAGCACCGACCGACCCCCTGAATGTCTGTGCTGCTGTAAAAAGGGGTGGGCGCCTTTCTGCTGATGCCTCAGACTTGAAAGCTTCTCGTTTATAAAACGCTTCCAAGAGAATGCACTGTTGTTCTAATGTCTAATTACCAATACAGCGTAATTGCTTGAAAGGGACTTGTTCGTGGCTTCGAACCTGTATCCGTCATCGGAGTAAAGAACTCCAGTGCCTTTTATCCAAATGTATAACCTTGCGGAGGTATTGTCCTTGTTGTTTGGACACAGGAGTAGCAAGAGCCATAGTTTAGGTAGAATAAGAAGGCTTTCCATTTAAATTTAGTATGTTCGACATCACCGTTTTGCAAATAGAATTTTAACGTTAGCTGTAACTGGGGTGACTGTTCTGGTTTGCAGCGGCCTGAGCAGGCTCCCAGAATGTAGGACTTTCAGTCAATTTGGGGCAAACCAGGGGAAGTTGGTCACCCTATTAATGCTAAGTGACATGCTTAATTCTCTCAAAAAGCCTCACAGAGAATCAGGCATTATCTCCCCATCTTTCAGGTAAGGGAACTGAGGCTCAGAGGTTAAAGCAACATGTCTTGTGACAACTAACTGGTGACAAAGCCTTGCCCTAAGTCCAGGTCTGTCTGGCCCCAAAGCCCGTGCTCTGAACGCCACCGCTAGGGCAGGCTTCTCTGGATATACAGATTTAAGAAGTTGCAAAAAGCAGGGGCGCCTGGATGGCTCAGTCGGTTAAGCAGCCAACTTGGGCTCGGGACATGATCTCACAGTTTGTGGGTTCGAGCCCTGTGTCGGGGCTTGCTGCTATCAGCACAGAGCCCGTTATCACAGATCCCACTTTGGATCCTCTGTCCCTTTCTCTCTCTCTGCCCCTCCCCTGCTCTCTCTCAAAAATAAATAAACATTTAAAGGAGGAGGAGGAGGAGGAGGAGGAGGAGGAGGAGGAGAAGAAGAAGAAGAAGAAGAAGAAGAAGAAGAAGAAGAAGAAGAAATTGCAAAAAGAAAAAAAAGAAATTGCCCCATTGTGCTTGAGATTAAAATCATATAGGGGCACCTGGGTGGCTCAGTCCGTTAAGCATCTGACTTCAGCTCAGGTCATGATCTCGTGGTTTGTGGGTTCGAGCCCTGCATTGGGCTCTGTGCTGACAGTTCAGAGGCTGGAGCCTGCTTCAGATTCTGTGTCTCCCCTTCTCTCTGCCCCTCCCCTGCCCGTGCTCTGTCTCTGTTTCTCAATAATAAATAAACATTAAAACAATTTAAAAAGTCATACAGGGGCGCCTGGGTGGCGCAGTCGTTAAGCGCCCGACTTCAGCCAGGTCACGACCTCACGGTCCTTGAGTTCGAGCCCCGCGTCAGGCTCTGGGCTGATGGCTCAGAGCCTGGAGCCTGCTTCCGATTCTGTGTCTCCCTCTCTCTCTGCCCCTTCCCCGTTCATGCTCTGTCTCTCTCTGTCCCAAAAATAAATTAAAAAAAAAAAAAGTCATACATAGGGGCGCCTGGGTGGCACAGTCGGTTAAGCGTCCGACTTCAGCCAGGTCACGATCTCGCGGTCCGTGAGTTCGAGCCCCGCGTCAGGCTCTGGGCTGATGGCTCGGAGCCTGGAGCCTGTTTCCGATTCTGTGTCTCCCTCTCTCTCTGCCCCTCCCCCGTTCATGCTCTGTCTCTCTCTGTCCCAAAATAAATAAAAACGTTGAAAAAAATTAAAAAAAAAAAGTCATACATAGTCTGTAGTTGTTCTGGGAATGACTATTTTGTAGCCTTGGACTCTCTACTTAACCAGGCTAGGAAATTAAGAATCATCCAACTATTAAATTTTTGCTTATATTTTTAAGCTTAGAGAAGCAGACTGAAATACAGAGCAGAGCATTTTCTGGGTATAATCTTTAATAACCTTTTGTGAAATCTTGCCAGTAACTCTAGAGGAAAGCAGTTGTACCGTTTGGAAAGTTTACATTTCCGTTCTGGAAAGCTCTCTGACTGCCCACCAGTTTGAGAGGAATGCTGCTGTCACCTTGGCTCCTTTCAAATACAGCCTCTGTGTCTCTATTCCATGCCCCAGTCCTCAAAGCTTGTGTGCAATTGCACCCCAAATGGAAATCAGATGGAATCAGCCTCAGGATTGCCACACTTTTCTTTAGGAGAAACCAAATTGGGGGTGGGACTTTATGGGTTCTCTGCTTTTAGCAAGAAATAAACCCATCAAAGTCAGTGCTAGCCCTGGTGCCAGTTCAGGCTTTGGAAGAGCTGAGTTGTAAGACTGAATCCTTAAAAAGCATTGACTTTGGGTCGTTAAAGCAAGGGGACATTGACAAATGCAGTATGTTCATTCATTCATTCACCCACTAATTCAGCCAAACCTAAATTGAGAACCTGTTCTGTCTCAGATGGTAATAGGCACTGGGAACATGAAGAGGAAAACAGTAAAATCCTAGCTCGTGAAATCAATGGGTAAGACTCAAATTGCATATGGTCAATCTTATCCCTTAAATACCTCTCAAATCACCCATAAAGTATTCTTAGGTCAAGTTCCCTAGAAGCAGAACCTACGATGAGGATTCTTGTGCAAGCAATTGATTGAAAGAGTACTCTCAGGGTGCCTGAGTGGCTCGGTCGGTTAAGCGTCCCAATTCTTGATTTCAGCTCAGGTCATGATCTCACGTTTCACGAGATTGAGCCCATGTCAGGCTCTGCACTGACAGCACAGAGCCTACTTGGGATTCTCTCTCCCTCCCTGTCTACCCCCCCCCCCCACCTCTCTCAAAATAAATAAACATCAAGAAAAAAGTACTGTCAGGTGAAGCCCATATGGTAATAAGGGAAGCAGGATGGGGCAGAGGACCCAGTTCAGCAAATATGTGAGCTCTGCTGACTCCCTCAGGGAGCCTGGTCCCACAGGGGACTCTGGCGCATGAAGACATCATAGATTTATATCCCCTTGAGGCAACATGGCCAGCCTTTTTTATCCCCAACCATCAGACATGGGCTTTGGGCTGTCTCCAGGAATTAGTGTGTGACCTCTGTGGCATTTCTGAGCAAGGTGGCTCTGATCAGATGAGATGTCATCTGATCAGACGATTCTCAAAAACTGGGTGCTGCTGTGGGCAGTTGGCAGACAAAACTCACAGCATCTGGGGGTATGGATGCACCAGGCACGTAAAGAGAATCTGGAGGGGGCGTCTCCAGCAGCTACCACGCAGGATGTATGCGACATGGTACAAACCACCTATCATTTGTTAGTAAATTAACCAGGCCAATTTATTTTTCTCCAGTGGTGCACTAGTCCACCATTTCTTTGGACGCCCTACAGCTGAAGTAGTTGGCTTGTATTCGGGGGCCATATTGTATTAAAAACACGCATCCGTCTGCATCCACGCCCAGCGGGGAGACTTCTCACGCCCTGGGAGATGCTTCCTCAGATCTGAGGCTGACTGTGTTTTCCAGGAAGCAGATGCTGCGATGTCATTATACAGGATGCTCATTGGGAAGTGCCCTGTCAACCCCTGCGGAGGGGAGGGCCGGAAGCAGGAGTGGGCAGAGGAGAAGGTGAGCCAGAGGCAGGCCTAGCAGTAGCCACAGCCCAGCCCGCCCCACAGGGAGCTCTGGAGCTAAGTGGCTTCTCAGAGCCGGCCTGCTTTGTACCAAAATGGCTAGGCCTTCATACCCCGCATTGGGCCACCCTGGCAAAGGCATGACCCGGGGTGAGGGGGCTTTCTGCAGCTGAGACACCCCAAGGGGACGGCTGGAAGTGATTCACTGACTGCACTCCCAGCTGCTAGGCAGCAGGGCTCCCTGGACTGGGATTGGGCAGCACATATCTCTGTCTACTACGGAGACGACTCAACAGGACCCCTCTCGCGCTCGCTGCAAGCATATAGTTGAGCGGAATGGACACAAAATCACTCCCCACTAAGTTAAAGTTTACTCTTGAGGTGGGGCACATAGGGTACAAGAGCCTACAGTTTAGTCAATGTTTTAGTATTTATTTATTTTTTTTTTTCAACGTTTATTTATTTTTGGGACAGAGAGAGACAGAGCATGAACGGGGGAGGGGCAGAGAGAGAGGGAGACACAGAATCGGAAACAGGCTCCAGGCTCCTAGCCATCAGCCCAGAGCCTGACGCAGGGCTCGAACTCACGGACCTCGAGATCGTGACCTGGCTGAAGTCGGACACTTAACCGACTGCGCCATCCAGGCGCCCCAATGTTTTAGTATTTAATATGAATTCCGGACTTTGATCATTTTATCTTCACTTAGAAGCAAATACTTTATCTTCCTTTTTACTTATACTTACTGAATCTTTTTTGTGTGTGTGTCGGTTTTATTTAGCAATAGGCATTATATTGAGAACCTTAATTCATGACCTTATTTAATCCTTACAATAATCTTGTGAGGTAGGTCCTGTTGTTATCCCCCATTTTACAGGTGAGAAAACTGAGGGTTAGGTTAGACAAAACTTGCTCAGGGGCGCCAGGAGGGCTCAGTTGGTTAAGCATCTGACTCTTGGTTTCGGCTCAGGTCATGATCTCACGGCTCTGTGGGTTTGAGCCCCACATCAGGCTCTATGCTGACAGTGCGGAACCTGCTTGGGATTCTCTCTCCCTCCCTCTCTCTCTGCCCCTTCCCCACTTGTGCTGTCTCTCTTAAACGTAAATAAATAAACTTAAAAAAAAAAGAGAGAGAGAGAGAGAAAAGAAAGATTCTATGATGAAAAAGAAATATTTAAAAAAGAAAAAACTCGCACATAGTGAAATTATCTAGTCGGTCTTTCACTACAAGCCCGTCTGGCTCCAAAGCTCAACTCCTTAACTGCTTTACTAAAGCCGGCTGTGAAACCTTTCACACTACCCCTTGATGGACCTTCGCTAATTAATGCATTCATTCAACAGTGTTTTACTGAGCATGCCTGATGCCAGGCTCTGTGCTAGGTCAACATGAGAGTTTCAACAGAGAAAGCTTTGAAAAGGAGGACATGTGCGTGTGTTCCTGTGGGTCGTTCTTGCCTGTGTGTGTGCGCGTGTGTGTAGCGAACTCAGGAGATTAATGCAAACCGGGATGTGTTCTACTAACTCAGTTCATGATGTTAACCTTTCTAACAGGCTAAAAGAGACGCTAAGCGAACGTCTGCAAAAGAAGTCACCATTAATGTTACAGACAGTATCCGACAGGCGGACAGAAGTCGAAGAATCTCGAAGAACTGTGTTAACTAGCAGGAGCGTTCGGCTGGCAGCGCCGATGGACAACTCTGGTGCCCTCCACCTACTGGAGCCCATCAAGGAGCCTTGAAGAAGCGGGTGGCCCCTGCTGAACATGAGCGCTGCTGAGTGCCCTGAGGGACCGTCTTACCAGGCAGCGAGCGGCTGCCTGGGCTGCGGGGACGTTCTCGGCGCCCTCCTCACCACAGAGCTGTACTGGCACAGTGCTTGCATATGGTGATACGCTGCAGTGACCGTGCCTGTCTGCAGCCCCTGCGATGCGGTCTGACGTGGCCGTAGTGAGCGAGAGCCACAGACGGGTTTGTGACACGGAGAAAAGTGGACGTTTCCTGGGAGAATGACGCGCACGTGGGCTCTCAGCCCCGCTGGCCGTGGCGGTGTGCGCTCTTGCGGGTCGGCCTGTTCTCTCTGTCTTTCGGAAGGAAGCCCGCCGTCGGAAAGCTTACCGTGTTCACTTAACAGTCGTCTTCCGCCCACCTGTAAACCCAGATGTAGGAGAGACCGAGAAACAGGGAAAACCCCTGTGACACCCGTCTCCTGAGCTCAGTCCGAGACAGATTCACAGATCCAGTGTCACACAAACTAACCCCGCCCGCGCTCACAGCATGTTTGGGGAGGTCTCTGTGATGCAGTCACACCTGTCTCTCATCTGCCTTCAGCCCCCCCCCCCCCCATACAGGTGTCCGTGTCTGCCCACGTACTGCAATATCGTGGTCACCGTGGTCAACACATCCGACCAGGACGGCCCTCAGGGCTTAGCCAGACATTGCATTTCAGAGCGTCCCAGTTCTCTTCGCTTGTGCTCTTGAGTGTCTGTTCTCTCCCGTTGGGTCATTTGCAATTGTTAATCAAAGCGTAGACACTGCTCGCAAGAGGCAGATAATCCAGAACATACTGGCAGCACATAGCCTCCCGTACACAGCGCCAGGCCTAGGGCTATGTCGTGTGCTGTCCGTGAAGGAATCGCTTTATTTATTTTTATTTTTATTTTTTAACGTTTATTTATTTTTGAGACAGAGAGCATGAACGGGGGAGGGGCAGAGAGAGAGGGAGACACAGAACCGGAAGCAGACTCCAGGCTCTGAGCTGTCAGCCCAGAGCCCGACGCAGGGCTGGAACCCACGGACGGCGAGATGGTGACCTGAGTTGAAGTCGGACGCTTAACCGACTGAGCCACCCAGGCGCCCGAAGGAATCGCTTTAGAAAGGCAGTGCTGAGTTGATGTGCCATCACATTGACCGACGTGCACTGTGTTAGAAATCAGAGGCAGTAAAAAAAAAATATTTTGATAGATTAAAATTATCTAACATTTCTTTACACGTGTTAAGGTGGAAGCATCTTCCTCCAAAGTAAGGTAGCATAATTTTAAATGATTGTTAACATGCCTGGACTGGGAAAGGTAGGACTAAAGTTGTACCATATGATACCAATAAACTCCATGTTTAGCAGAAATGGGCAGCCTGATGGTGTGTGTTTATGTAATACGGTCCAGAGAAGTGACATGTAGGTTAACATTTAGAAACTTGGCCTCATTACTTGTTAATTTTGTTATTCCTCAAACACAAGCACGGCCTCCCTCCCTTCCTCCCTTCCTCCCTTCCTTCCTTCCTCCCTTCCTTCCTTTTCTCCTTCTCTCCTTCCTCCCTCCCTCCCTCCCTCCCTCCCTCCCTTTGGTAGACTGTGTATTTATTCATTAAACATTGAATACCAGCCCTGCATCAGGCACCTTGCAGATGCTAAGAGATTTTGAGTCTGGCCAGTCACCCTTGTATATTCTGAATCTGACAGTGGACTTCATAACTAGGGGACTAACTTAGACCCTAAAGTGTAGGGTATGTTGTGAATTCTCACTTTTACATTCAGGGTAGCTTTCTCTCCTAGACCGGATCTGGGTGTTCTCCTAATCACTGCACAAGCCTTTTTACCATACACAAAGCTACAGTTTTCCCAAACCTCTATCATTTTGATTCTTTGAGAAAGGGCTTTTAAAGAACTTCATGTTCTGAAAATTTAATAATAATAATACAATACAAGCAACATCTGTGGCTCCGATGTCCCCACTGGCGTTACTCAGCAGGAGCCCCCCGCTGCCAAAGGTTGACAACAATCCTGCAAGTTCAAGGGCTCGTTCTCCTAGGCACATATGTCGTGTCTCTGTGTGGGGTGTTTCTTCCCCAGCATGCCCCTGTCCGTGGGTCGTGGACTACACCAGTTTCTCTCTTCAGCCTCGTTTGTGCTTCATGTAACTGTTGCACCTTGCGGTGGAATGCATTAACTGGAGAGGGTATCTCTGTTTTCTATAGAAACAATGTCTCACTTCTGGGGGAGAGAGGAATGAGGGGCATATATGATCTGCGCCTCCCTGGCACAATCTGGATTTCACAAAAAGGTAGTGATCAGAAGTTAAACCGTGTTACTGGAAATTCACCTGCAGTGTTTTCCTGTGTGTATGATACAAGAACTGATTCTCACGATTCTCTTAACATAACACTTTCTATTGCAAAGTTTGTGTCAATAAAGTCATCAATGTCAAACATATAGACGATACAGAGAGTCTTTACTGGAACCTTCCATTTATATTTAGAGCTATTTAGATTTTTTCTTCTTTGATACAAAGGTCATATATATATATATATATATACATATATATATATATATGATCTCTGTGAACCCTTCATAAAGCTTAATGAAGTAGGTAAGGAGAACTCTATTCTCCAGTTTACAGTTCTTAAAGTATTTATAGTCACTTAACTAGTAAGCCATGCAGAAAGGATTCAAGGGAGGGAAGTCTGCCTGCAAACTCAGTGGTTTTTCCAACACGTGGGGTGGTGTCTTTCCTGCCAACAAGGTCTGACGTGCCTGGGAGACCGAGCTATTCTGAGGGGAATCATCACTGAGCCTGAGAGGAAGTGAAGCCCCAGTCTGAGAGGGTAGCAGCAGTGACCGAAGAGGGCGGGAGAGGGCTTGGGGAATTCGGATCTAACTCGGGCTTCCTTATCCCTCCAGAGAGGGTGACCCTGACCTAGTGTGAGAGAGCACTTTCAGTGAAGGTCAGAAAGAAAAGAGACCTCACCATCGAGAGGAGATTGGAATTGCAGCCATCAGAAGAGCTAAGACCTCAAGGTGAGAGAAGCTCCGGCAGCCAAGGACCTCCCTGATCTGCCCAGGCCCCACGCACTCCTTGGGAGCACAGGCCAAGGACCGTATCTCCTCACCCTTTCCCGCTGCCACCTCCACAGTGCCCCCCCTCCCCCCAGGCCACCTGAACACACTCCTGTCTGGATTCCCTGTCCAAGCCCTGTTTATGACCCTCACCACCCCCACTCACCGACTAGCCCAGCCTGCCACAGAAATGTATCGCATCCGTATTTGCTCCCCTAAGCAGGGTTCACAAAACCACCGGGGTTCACAAAACCTCTCCGCTGAACCAAATGGCAGACATGCTTCATTTGTCTGTCATGGTGTTAAAACCCGAGGATTTCACAGAAAAGGCCAGCTCTGGCGGAGACTTGTCGTTGAGAACTCCAATATCCATTCTCCCCTTCTTTCTTAGCTGGCCACATGTCCACTCAGAAGAAAGATTATACTTTCTGGCCTCCTTTGCAGCGAGGAGTAGCTGTATGATTTAGTTCTGGCCAATGAAATGAAATAATAGTCCACGAAGCTTCCGGGGAATCTTATAAAAGAATGGTCAGGTTCTTTCTTTTCTCCTTTTCCTTCCTGCTGCCTGGAATGAGGAGTAATGGCTGGAGCCACAGCAGTCCACTGGGTCATGAGGGAACCTTGGAAATGGAAACCATGCTGAGCGGGGCAGTAGTAAATTAGAAGTTTAGGTCCCTCATTCCACTGAGCCTCCGTGAGTCCAGGACTAAATGTCCCAGACCTCTTTTTTGTGAGAGAGAAATACACGTCTACCTCACTTAGGCTACTCTTTCAGGTCAGTACTCCCAGCCGAACCCAATTCTAGCTGATACAGAAACTTTCCATCTTCTTTTGAAAGCTCGGGAGATGTGACACCCCTGGGCTCTTGTTGCCACTCAGACACAGTTGGCTGGAGCTGATAAGGCCACATTAGTCGAAGTTATGGGGGTCTCTAGATGGTCATGGCCCCCGCCACTCATTGTGGCTTACACACAGCTTACAGCCTCCAGATTGGTGGTACCTGCCTGAGCCCTTTGGCATCTGCAACCCCTGCGCCAGACTGTGTTCGAATGTTCCTTTCAGGAGTCGTCAAAATACAGAAGGTCCTTTTCCCCATCCCACCAGTCTGGGAAGCCAGTCTCATGAGAACTTTCTGAGGAGGCAAGTTACAAATATGACTTCATGTTTAAAGTTGTGTATTCACTCACCCTTTCATTTCCTTCCCATGTATTTATCAAGAAGCTTCGAGATGTCAGAAGTTGTGGTACAGTGAGGAATAAGACAGACCTGGCCCCTGCCCGATGGAGCTGACATTCTAGTAAAGGAAACAGGCAGTCAAAACAAACTAAAAGAAATAAATTATCGCCATAATTGAAGATGGTGATGACTGCTACGAGAACATTAACAGGAGAATGGACTGGAAGGAGGCCAGAATGCAAGCAGGAGACCACTTAAGAGATTCCTGCAGTGGCCCTGGTGGGGAGACGTTAGTGGCAAGGAATAGGGGAGTGATTGTGAAGATGGACAGAAGTTTCTATTTTGGAAATGGAAACATGAAGATTTACTGATGGAATGGGCATAGGAAATGAAGAGAAGAGAGAAATCAGGATGATTCTTAAGTTTCTGGTTTGTTCAACATGGTTCTTGGGTAAGACAGGGTATGACAGGGTGAGAGAAATGTTACTGTTTGCCCCACCCGGGCTCTCTTTCCCAGGTTCTCATGCAGTGAGCTCCTAAACTATTTCAGCAGTATTTATGTCTCCTTAAATCACTTCAGATTGTGAGGCGCCTGAGTGGCTCAGTCAGTTAAGCGTCCAACTCTTGGTTTCGGCTCAGGTCATGATCTCATACTTTCGTGAGTTTGAGCCCCACATCGGGCTCCATGCTGACAGGGCAGAGCCTGCTTGGGATTCTCTGTCTCTCTCTCTCTGTCTCTCTCTCTGCCCCTCCTCTACTCACACTGTCTCTGTCTCTCTCAAAATAGAGAAGCAAATAAACTTAAAAAAAAATTTCTTTAGATTGGAAGACCGTAAAAACCAATATCAGAAGGAATGTATCCTTAATTCTCTAGGAATAGGGGAACTGTCAGAAGACCCAGACATGATCAGGCAATGGATCACCCAGATTTTTTTTTTTTTAACGTTTATTTATTTTTGAGAGATGAGAGAAACCAAGCACAAGCAGGGAAGGGGCAGAGAGAGAGGGAGACACAGAATCTGAAACAGGCTCCAGGCTCTGAGCTGTCAGCACAGAGACCGACGTGGGGCTCGAACCCACGAACCGCAAGATCATGACCTGAGCCGAAGTCAGTTGCTCAACCGACAGAGCCACCCAGGCGCCCCATCACCCAGATTTTTTAACCCAGCAGAGAGCTATGTCTGGGCACTTCCTGCCAGGCTGAGCTTGGCAGTTTTAGTTTCTTAACCAGGACTTTTCCAGGTAGAACTCCATTTTATTTAAAAAAAATTTTTTTTTTTTTTTTTGGTAACGTTTATTAATTTTTGAGAGACAGAGACAGAGCACAAGCAGGGGTGGGGCAGAGAGAGAGGGAGACACAGAATCCAAAGCAGGCTCCAGGCTCTGTGAGCTGTCAGCACAGATCCCAACACGGGGCTGGAACTCATAGACTGTGAGATTGTGACCTGGGCCAAAGTCAGAGGCTTGACCGACTGAGCCACGGAGGTGCCCCAAGAACTCCACTTTAAAAGAAAAAAAAAATGGATGCATAACATTGCCCCTTCTGCTCTGAATAACCTTTTTCGTCACTTCGCCGTGTGCCGGGGAGATAGCCCCAAATTTTTGTTTGCCTTTTTATTTTACTCCATCATCCACAGACGATGTCCTTCTTTTTTTTTTTTTTTTTTTTTTAACGTTTATTTATTTTTGGGACAGAGAGAGACAGAGCATGAACGGGGGAGGGGCAGAGAGAGAGGGAGACACAGAACCGGAAACAGGCTCCAGGCTCTGAGCCATCAGCCCAGAGCCTGACGCGGGGCTCGAACTCACAGACCGCGAGATCGTGACCTGGCTGAAGTCGGACGCTTAACCGACTGCGCCACCCAGGCGCCCCCAGACGATGTCCTTCTGTTCTAAAAGATAAACCAGCCATGGGATGGCCTCTGAATCAAGGGGTGGCAGCCAGACAGCCAGGAAAAACAGAGAACCCGGGCCTCCGGTGCAGGAGACAGCCCTTACCCTGGCATTTTACAACTGCGTACCCAGGAGCACACGGTGGAGCCTGTGAGGGGCTCACTTCCCTTCAGTGGGAATAACAGCATCTTTGGGAGGGTCCGTTGTGAGGATTAAGTGAGACCACAAATGTAGATAACGTGGCGTCTGTCACATAATGATAATTACAGCCCTGGGCCACGTACGGCGCTGGGTGCCTCGCACTCTCTCTGATCAGTGAAGCAATCCTGCCAGTGAGCCTTGCAGCCCCGTGAAGGGCAGAGACATGAAGGCGGGTTGCCACAGCTAGCGGACCAGCGGAGCTGGGGCGTGAACCCATGTCTGCCTGTCTGTGGAAACCGCGCCCCGTCCACCGCACCATGAATGTGAGTGTGAATTTCCTCCCCGTCACAATGGATGGCAAGTGACTTCACAGCCCTTTTCAGAGCATCAGTGTCTCAGCGCTTCCAAGCTGTTGGCGCTAACGCCAGGATCGATGATAGCACCCTAGCTGCAAATCTGTGAAATTTCACCTTTGTTTCTTTTAGCTTTCTCTCCCTTTTTTTCTCAACAGCAACAAAGGCAATGGCCACCTTCTGAATTCTGCTATAATGTTAAAATTCCTTTCAAGGTAATATTAATACATTTGGGGGATCTTTCTAAAATGTATTGCAAACCTAAGTGTTATAGATCTACCATAGTAAGCACTCCTGCTTTGTTCCAGAATAGGAAAATTATGGCCTCAGATAGCGGGGTCCTCCAGGAGAAAGGACATGCCATGCAGACAGTAGCACCGGGCCACAGTGGCTGCTCAACCGCTGCTTATGGAAAAGAACGAAATGGAATAGAATTTTTTTCTAGTTAAAAAAAATTAGCAGGTGGAACGAATTATTAGGGTTGCTTAGCACGGATGGCTTGCAGTAAGGCTGCACATTGGAGTCACCTGGAGAGCTTTAAAAACTATTTATGCCCAGGTCCCGGCCCTGGAGATTCTGGTTTCATTGGTCTAGGGTGCAACCTGGATGGGAAGAGTTTCCAGGGGTGCCTGGATGGTGCGGTCAATTAAGTGTCTGACTCGTGATCTCAGCTCAGGTCATGATCTCATAGTTTGTGAGTTCAAGCCCCAGATCAGGCTCTGCACTGATGGTGTGGAGCTTGCTTGGGATTCTCTGTCTCCCTCTCTCTCTCTGTCCCTCCCCTGCTTGCGTGGGCGCGCTCTCTCTCTCTCAAAATAAATAAGTAAACTTAAAAAGCATGGCGCTAATAGTATCCCAAGGGAGCAGGGGGATTTAGTAAGAATGTATCTGTAAAGCACTTAGCACCGGTGTCCAGCATATGAAGATAAACACAAGGTTGTTAATTACTCTTGCACTGTGATACAACCCTGAAATTCCCAGGACATGGGCAAGGTCTGGCATATAACACTCGGCTCAAGGGGGCATCTGGGCAGCTTCCGACCTAAGCCCAGGCCATGATCTCGCAGCTCATGAATTGGAGCCCCGCATGGGGCTTTCTGCTGACAGCTTGGAGCCTGGAGCCTGCTTCGGATTCTGTCTCTCTCTCTCTCTCTGTGTCTGTCTGACCCTCTCCTGCTCACACACTCTCTCTCCCTTTCAAAAATAAACACTAAAAGATGTTTTTAATAACAAAAAATTAAAAATAAAACTCAGATCAAGGGTAAATATACTAGGGAGCCAGGTCCTTATTTTTTAAGGAGGTTGTATCTTCTTTTTTTTTTTTTTATTTTTTTTTCAACGTTTTTTATTTATTTTTGGGACAGAGAGAGACAGAGCATGAACGGGGGAGGGTCAGAGAGAGAGGGAGACACAGAACCGGAAACAGGCTCCAGGCTCTGAGCCATCAGCCCAGAGCCTGACGCGGGGCTCGAACTCCCGGACCGCGAGATCGTGACCTAGCTGAAGTCGGACGCTTAACCGACTGTGCCACCCAGGCGCCCCTGGAGGTTGTATCTTCTAATTCACCACAAAAGCACCTTCTTTCAAGATAAGCACCTCTTACTGTAAAGGAGATTTCAAAATGGAGCCTAGCTGCGAGAGTCCCTTTCAAGTAGGGCCACGAGGCCACAAGGGGCAGGAGGAATGTATGGACCTCCTCAGCGGAGAAACTGTGAACTTTTTGCCAGCTGCAAGCGCTCAGCCAGGACCTAACTCCCTCCTCACCATGACACCTGAGTCATTCACATTCCTCGCTCTGAAAAGAACCCACGTGCTCTGACAAGTTTCATTTCCTCATTTGCGTTATTAGCCCAACGGATCCCACTTTCCTTCGTTTCAATCCTGGTTTCCGTAGGGGACCAAAGAGATCTGCCCTCATGACCTCTGTCTTTCTAACTCTGCCCCCTCTTTGTCTTCCTCGGAACAGGAGTCCTATTTCTCCCCGAAGCTGGGTCTCCTGAACTGCAATTCTAACTACCCAGATAAGTGCCCATTTACTTAAATTTTCAGGGAATTCCTTGTTGGTCAACGTTATTCAATACAAAAATATGCCTTGGGCACCCGGGGAAGACAAGAGCCGCCACCCTCAGGAAATCTTCAAGGGAACACATGCTCCGTTCTGGGCAGAAGCACTGACTCACAATAATGCAGAAGAAGAAAACTTGCTTCCTTGGTTTTTAGGCTATGGAGCCTTGGTGTTTCCCGTTAAAGCTCCATTTGCATGGTTAAATTGGCAAGTTCTAGTTAAATTGGTAACTAGCAAGGGAGACATGATTTTAGGCGTAAAGGAGTCCCTCGTGAGGAGCTGTCTGGCAGCGGGCTGGGATTTTCACAGATCTGTTTTGCACCGATAGATTGTCCGGAACCAGGAGCCAAACGTGCAATGCCCTTCTCTGGGAAGGGAGAACGCTCAGCTCCAGCGTGTGTGACCAAGTGACTGAGAGTAGGCTCGTTTGGTTCTCCTCGTCTGTTTCTTGCTGGCTGTCAAAACCAGGGAAAAACCAAGTAACTATGTATATTCCAAAATATCATCTATGTGGACACAGGAAAATAATTTTTTTTAAAGATCCTTCTAAAACAGCTTTATTTGAAATCCCTGAAAGACAAAGAATAGTGACAATTCACCTACTAATTCTTGAGTAAAATCGAGGCTAATTTTTTTAACTTTATTTATTTTTTAAAATATAATTTATCGTCAAATTGGTTTCCATACAACACCCAGTGCTCATCCCAATAAGTGCCCTCCTCTCTGCCCATCACCCACTTTGAGGCTAATTTTTGAGACACAGAAAAGCCTCTGGACAAAGAAGACAGAGTGGAGGAGATTCGGGTAACCCTTCACTTGCTGCTGTAGCCTTGATTACATTTTACAGACTCCAAAGGCCTGGAATTCAGACAGACCCTGGCTTAGCTCCAAGCTGGGCTGCTTGTCAGCGGAAGGTAGGACTGCTCGCGGGATGCGATCACAATATGGCTTTATTTTTGCCTCTAACTGTCTCTTAAACATGTATCCTAAAAGGGAAGGTTTTCCCCTGTCGCCTACAGCAGCCCTAAGGTTTTTCTGGGCATTCTTAGGTAACAGAAAGCCCTACAGTTGCGGAAAGTCCAAACATGGTCTCAATTCAGAAATCAGAGTGGCAAGTCCCAGGAAAGATCATCCCTGCCTCGTGCCTGCAGAGAGGAGCGGCAGACCTGCCTCAGGGCAGAAGTCCAGGTTAGCTCCTGTCCCTTATTTCCTCATCTCCTCTCCCCTCCATTCTGCAGTTTGCCAAAGGATGAGGGGAAGGGAATCGAGCGTTCTTATTTCCCGGTTAGAAGCTTGCTTCCGGCCCTCAAGTTCTTCTAATACTTAAAGCTCTTATTATTTGCTTCTTTGGTGTTTTTGTTTTGTTTTACTTTGTTTCTCTGGGGATTTTCTGTGTTCTCATAGACTCCCTTGCTGGGTCTCTCCAGCTGTACCTCCTGGGCTTGGGGGCCATGCTATCATTCCCGCCCTGTCCTGATTGGGGGGGTCCACTCCATACAGTCTCACTGTATGGAAGCCCTTCTCCCCGCCAAGCTGTCCTCCCGGGCAGGGGTCCACATGGCTCGGGCCCAGCTCATGCTCTCCTGAGCAGCATCGGCCTGGGCACAGGGTGGGTGGTCAGAGCAGGCCTGTGTAGGGGGGACATTTGAGCCAAGACCGGAGTGACTAGAAGGAGCCAGCTGCACAAAACTGCCATCCGGGCAGACAGGAGTCCGGGCCTAGTGACAAAGGAGTGCGAAGTCTCTGCAGCTGGGGATCGGGAAAGGCCAGTGTGGCTGGACCCGAGGGAGAGAGGGGTGAGGGGTGGGGTGAGATGGGACAGCAAAGCAAAGGCTGGATCCAGAGGGCCTCCTGGGCCGTAGCAAGGAGCTGGGGTTTTATTCTTATAAGGTCCTCTGGCTACTGTTTGGTTGGAGAAGTAGATGTATTGGGGATACATTTTAGAGGCTGAGCTCACAGAACTTGCTTTTTGGCCTAGAATCGAGACAGAGGACAAGTAAGGAAATCAAAGATGATTCCTAGGTTTTTGACTCAAGCAATTGGCTGGCTGGTGGTGTCATTTACTAAGAGAAGCTACGGAAGAAACCTGGGGAGAACAGGTTTGGGGAGAAACTCAAGAGTTCTGTTTGAGCCTCGAGGGTGTCTTCGGGCTACTGGACGGTGAAGGTGCTGAGTAGGCGGTTGGAAATTCAAGGGTGTAGCTTGAGGGTGAGAGGGGATGGTCAGACCTGGAGATACAAAATTTGGAGTCATTGGATCCAATATGTGGGGTTTTTTTTTCATACCACCAGGCAAGTCTTCGACACCAGTTGGGCATCCCACAAACCAATTCTGACACTATCCACCTGAAGAATTCAGGTAAATTCAGTCCCACAAGACTGCCCCCCCCCCACTTCAGATGCTAATCAAGAGTCCAGGTTGTCACCTGTGCTATATAGACCAGAGGTTCCCGTGACCCCAGTCCTTGGGTTCCATTCACTTGCTAGAACAGCTCACAGAACTCCGGGAAACATCTTACTATATTACTGGCTTATTACAAAAGAACAGCAACCAGGAAGATCCAGGTGGAAGAAATACATAGGTCAAGGTATGGGGAAAGGGCAGAGAGCCCCCATGCCTCTTCAAGTGTGCCACTCTCCCCAAATCTCCACATTTTTACCAACCTGGAAGCTCCCTAAACCTGTCCTTTGGGTTCTTATGGAGGGTTCATTACATAGGCATGATCCTTTAAATTATTGGCCATTGGTGACTGAACTCAATCTCCAGCTCCTCACCCTTCCCCGAGGTAGGGGTGAGGGGTGTGGAGGTGAGCCTCCAACCCTCTGATCACGTGGTTGGTTTCTCTGGCAACCAGCCCCCATTTTTAAGCTACCTAAGGACTTTCCAAAAGTCATCTCATGAACATAACAGAAGACACCTTTAGGGCTTGCAGCACTTAAATTCCAAGGGTTTTAGGAGCTTTGTACAGAAACCACATGTATAGTTCATGTTATAAATCACAATATCACCTGATATTTAAATTCATGGGACTGAATGAACTCCCCTCAGGGAAAATGTAAAAAGGGAAGCCCTTCCTCTCGTTTTATGGATGAGAAAACTCTGCTCAGAAAAGCTGTGTTCCAGGTTTTCACAACCAATCAGTAATAGAATCGGGATTAGGATCTAAGTCTAATTTCCGGATAGGGTGATACTGAAGGATTCTGGGATGTGAGACTCTCCCTGATAAAACCATGGAAGTCCCAGGCAACCCAGGACAGCTTGATCACCCTCTTCCTAGACCAATGATCTTCTGGCCATTTTCTCCTTTGGCAACAGCAGTTGAGACAGAAGTGGTTGTGGTCAGTGACTTTGTTTATGCTTGTCTTCGAAGGAAGATTGTTTCCAGTCTGTTCCATTTTTGTTCTATGTCAACGAAATACTATGCTCATTTTGCAGGACTTTTAGCTTTTCCTGAGAGGAAATCACGAGTGGTAATTACCATGTTTTCCTGTTCCTCCTGGAATAATCAGAGCAGGAAAGAGACTCTTTCTGAATGGTACCGCGTGATTAAGCCTCCGGACAATTTGGAAATGTAAGCTGGTGGGAAAGGCATGGGACGAATGAAGTTTCCCAGAGCTCAGCCTCTTCCCCAACTCAGCCACTCCTGACTCTTCTGCTTATGTTTTGGTCATGTCCTTTCTCTCCTATCCTTTGCCTTTATCTTTCCCTTCCTAATGCCACTTCCGAGCTTTGTAAATGTGTCCTCATCAATGTGCCTTGCAGCTCACAGTCAGTGGCCCTCCTATCCACCAAACTGCTCAAAACAGAAACTCTGGAGTCACCTTTGACTCTCCCCTCCCCCTCTGTAAAGGAACCGTGTCTCAAACGCTTGGCAACTGTCTCTCCCGCCTGTCTTTTCCACCCGTTCCTGCCAGCCACCAACCTCGCCCGAGCCACCACGCCTCTTGGATTTCTGCAGACCTCTCCTTACCTCTCTGCCTCCCAGTTTACCCCTTGAATCCAGACTCCACAACTGCTGACAAAATTCCCTTTCTAAAATGCAAATCTGATCACAGCACTCACTCCCCTCAAGGTCCAGACTCAGTAAGACTGGCTTACTGAATATTTGCTTCAAAATCTGGGGGCCCCTGGGTGGCTCAGTCAGCTGAGCATCCCACTTCAGCTCAGGTCATGATCTCATGGTCTGTCCGTGAGTTCGATCCCCGCGTCAGGCTCTGTGCCGCCAGCTCAGAGCCCAGAGCCTGCTTCGGATTCTGTGTCTCCCTCTCTCTCTGACCCTCCCCCATTCATGCTCTGTCTATCTCTGTCTCAAAAATAAATAAACATTAAAAAAACAAAAACAAAAAACAAAATCTGGCTCCGTCTACCATCTTTAGTCAGTTTCTACGTTCAGATTCGCAAAACCTTTTTGCATCTTCTCTGGGAAAATAGGAGACCATCTTATGTTTGAGATCACACTGTGTGGGGCAGGGATTCACTGCAGGAATGTAAAGGAAACGGCAGTCACTTCCTCTCGGCTGGCTTCCCTGGCTTCGGTCCCCCTCCCTCCAGCCCAGCCTACCCTGCTGCACAGCAGATCTTCCGAAGCAATGGCTCCGGTGTGGTGGGAATGTCAAGGGACCTCTGTAGATTTCCTTGCCTGCCACTCGGCAATCTGGGCAAGTCATTTAATCTGTCTGAAACTCACCCGCCTAATCTGTAAAATGAAGACACTCAACCAACCTTAATTACAGTAGTCTTCCCTTATCTGTGGTTTCACTTTCCACCAGTTCAGTGATCCACAGTCAGCTGCGGTCTGGAAGCAGATAATCCTTTTGACAAACCCTCAGAACGTTAGTAGGAGCCTAACGCTAAGTCACAGTGCCTGAGCCATTTGTCATTCACATGAATTCATCTCATCATGGGGGCATTTTACCATCTCACATCATCACAAGGAGGACGGTGAGTTGTACAGTAAGGTATTCTGAGAGGGAGACCACGTTCATATAACTTTTATTACAGTATATTATTATAGTTATTCTATTTTCTCCTCATGGTTAATTTCTTACCGTACCTAATTTATAAATTAAACATCTCATAGGTACATATGTATAGGAAAAACCCTAGTGTATATAGGGTTCGTACTTTCCACGGTGTCAGGCATCCATTGGGGGTTTGGGAACATATCCCCCAGGGATAAGGGGAAACTACTATAAATCTAAAACTTCTCTGCTCTAAATTTTCAGGACCTCTCATTGCCTGACTCAAGAACCAATTTTCAGAGGCGCCTGGGTGGCTCAGTCGGTTGGGGGTCCGACTTCGGCTCAGGTCATGATCTGACAGTTTGTGAGTTCGGGCCCGCGTTGGGCTCTGTGCTGACAGCTCAGAGCCTGGAGCCTGCTTTGGGTTCTGTGTCTCCCTCTCTCTCTCTGCCCTTCCCCTGCTCTCTCTCTCTCTCTCTCTCTCTCTCAAAAATAGATGAGCCTGGAGCCTGGTTTGGGTTCTGTGTCTCCCTCTCTCTCTGCCCTTCCTGTCCCCCCCCCTCAAAAATAGATAAACAGTAAAAAAAAAAAAAAAAAAAAAGGAAACAATTTTTCAGTCTGGCTAGCTTTCAAAGCCTTCCTTGTCTTTGCAGCTCTAACCGACTTGCACATATTTTGTGCTTCAAACCAGGCTACTTGCAGCCCTCTGAACGCCCGTCTCACATTCTGCCTTTGGCTCAAACTTCCCCGGGAGCATCTTCTCTCCACTGCTGTTGGAATCTTACTCACCTTCCGAGGTTCACTTCCAGTGATAACTCATTCTTCAATGAAGATTTCTTAATCCTCTTAGCCAAATGTAATCACTCTTTCCCCTGAATGCCCCAGCATGCTGTCTCTAGCTTCTCGCACTGCTTTATCCTTGTTATAGATGTTCTTATGCTTGACTATAAAGTGATTAGGATACTTCACTTTCTTGTAAGGGCCTCGGCTCCTTAGGAGATACTATGTTGAGCATTCCATATGCTCAGCAAATGTTTATTCGCTTGAAAGCACTCGTGGGACGTAGGCATTAGCAGAGTCCATGGCCTAAATGCTTACTGAGGAACTCATGAATTCATTTGTCATCTATCAAGCATTTACTGAGTGCTTTTAAGTCCTGTGGGTATAGAGAGAATTTTAAACAGAGATCCAACTCTGCGTGATCTCATAGGCTAATCAGACAGCTAAAATAGAATATGATAGACACATAATAAGAAATCAGATGATAAATAAACACAAGTATAAAGACTTTGTTATTGCTGACTATTATGTTATTGCTGACTATAATGAAACTCCTCAAAAGATTCTATTTTAGTCTTTGTAAAATCCTAACATTTAGATATATAAACCCAGCCGTAGTAGCTTAGAAAAAGGAGCAAAGAATTAGTACTTCCAAATGCCTACTAAGTGCTATGCGGTATATAGACATTCTCTCATTGTCCGAGATATTGCGGGATATTATTAGCATCTCCGTTTTATAGGTGAGGAAACTTATTTTAAGATTTGTTGTGCAACTTGGGGAAGGTTGTACAATTAGAAGTTCTTAAGCCGGTTTTTAAACCCAGGACTCTCTGATATCAGCTGGCCTGTGCTATTACTTTCTAGGCAAAGATCAGACAGCTACCCGAAGGCCTGCAAATGGCCAACCGTGGTGCAGGTGTCTGTCCTAGGTACTGGAACTAGCGACACGGAGCTGTGGGGATTTGCCCCTTGGCCGGAAAACCTAGACGTCAGAGGAACGAGGGTTATTTGGCCCGGAGACAATTAGACCTAGAGGAATTATTGTACTAAGAAAGGTAAGCTATTTCAGGTGACAACTCAAGAAAGAATGGTCCTTTTGAGGTCTGAACACAAAGTGCCTCTCTGAAGTCCTGCCTTTGAAAAGGGGCCTCAGAAAGATGCCAAGGCCTGTTCCTGGTCTACTTTTTTTATCCACTAACCTCAGCTTGCCCCGGACTATTTGAACAAGATAATGCAGGGAAACTCAAAGCACAGGATGAGGCTGTATGGAGTCCCCTTGAGAGGAGCACCATGCTGTGATTGTACAGAATTTAGGAAGAGAAAGAGAAGCTAAACATTCTTGAGATTTAGTGGACAGATTATGAAGTTACCTTTCAGGAAATGT
Organism: Prionailurus viverrinus; assembly: GCF_022837055.1. Classification (NCBI taxonomy): domain Eukaryota; kingdom Metazoa; phylum Chordata; class Mammalia; order Carnivora; family Felidae; genus Prionailurus; species Prionailurus viverrinus. The sequence goes on from NC_062578.1 coordinate 49,200,027, forward strand.
AACGTAATAACCCCCTAAAACAGATGTTTTTACCATAAGATAGAAATAAATGATACGATGTGAAAATGTTTTTACATTTGTGTCCAAAAAGCGAGGAGGTAAAGAGCAGACTTTATATTTTCCTGTCTTTGCGGAAAAGGCCTTCAAATTCCATTAAAGGTATGCCTGCCATTGCGAGGAGGGCAAAATTGAGGCAGGACGGGCTCGTCTGAGTTCACGTGGAATTACTCCTTTGGTTTAGAAGGCCTGAGTTGGAAGCCCTGCAGACAAGGGAACCAGGGTGCTTCCAGACTGTTCTCTATTCTTTCAGACGGTCTTTTCTCCTCCCTCTTCCGCCTAGTAATTCCTCTTCTAAGCACTCATTGCCTGGTGTCTCCGTGCTACAGACGGAGCTCTGACACCTTTGGGAGATCCTGAAAGAGAAAGATGACAGATGAGAAACGTCAGGTCTCCCTACCACCGAGGACTCGTGAGGGGCATGATGGATTTTTGGCAACCAGCCTTCAACCCTATGAATGGAAAGTTGGTAGAACTTGTTAGCTCTTGCTTCTGTCTTGGTAAGTTCTAGTTACCAGCTGGGACATCACTTCCATAGCTTTTATGAAGTCTTTCAGAAATATGGGTGTTGAAACGCAGGGCTGAAGACGCTTTCTACTTTTCACTGGGAAGCAACGTCTGGCTGGCGGCAGTTTCGGGATGTGTTTGCCCCTGGTGCTTCAGAATCGGTTCGCTGGACCATACTGGGCAGCAGTCAGCAGAAGCAATAGGGCTCCAGGGATTGCGCAAAACGCCTAAAGTTTTCTTTTTCTCCTGCCAGGTTCTCCATTTACCACGGAGGCAAACTGGAGGAAGTAGCCTGAGACTCTGGGCTCATTTTCCTCCCCTGGGTTCAAGTTGGAGAAAACAATGCTAATTACATTTCTAACAGCAGCAAATAAATTTGAAAGTAAAGCTCTTTTGGTATGTCAAAGTAAGTTTTTGTCATACTTAAGGAGCGTGTCACACGCTAGTCACACACAAGATCTGGATCTGTAATAATTCGAGTGGGAATGGGACCGAGGTGTTGGTATATATGTATATATTTTTTATTTATTTATTCATTTTGAGAGAAACAGAGAGAGAGAGAGACAGCATCCCAAGCAGGCTCCGCACCATCAGTGCGGAGCCCAACGCGGGGCTCGAACTCACGAACCCGAGAGATCATGACCTGAGCTGAAATCAAGGATGCTTAACCGACTGAGCCACCCAGGTGCTCCAGTGCGTGGGTCTATCTGAAAAAGCTCCCCAGATGACGCTGGTCTGTAGCCCGGGTTGAGAACTGTTCATAAAGGGGAAAGGACACAGGCTGTGGAGTTGGACAGACTTTGGCTCAAACCCTGGGTCTGCATTTACTGGTTGTGTGACTTAATGTGGATTAGTTGCTGATTTTAAGCCTCAATTTTCTCCTTTCTCAAGGAAGATGAAGTAGAGCTTAATGGGCTCGCATTAAAGATTAAATGAGATAACTAGCATGCATAATATATGAAGTTACCTGGCACGCAAAGGAATATGTTATAAATATGTATGCCCTTTCATATGTAATCATTTGTAACCGATTCAAGTGATAATACTTTACAGAAAAGGGGGCATATCCCATTGACCTTCTGTCGAGAATGGAAGAGAGCCCATTGGTAAGGATCCAGGTAGATAAAGGGAGGCTGAGTCCAACCCGATTTCACTCTGCGATGGATAATCACACAAGGGTTACAAATCACAGCTCTCAGAATATTCTGTTGTTGTTGTTTTTCAACTAAATCTTGCAGCACCATACGACAGAATTTATCTTTTTAAATTAAACACCTGACAAACTTTTTCTGAGGTATTTTTAGATATCAAGAATTACTTGGATTTTCTGCCCCACTTAACTCTATTTGCTTGTTCTCCAGTGGCGGCTATCGGTGGGGAGTTCCCAACATTAAAGAGCAAAACAATACTTGAAAACACCCAGTAGCACAAGATAAGTTTATTCAGTTATAAATCGGGTGATGTGGAACACAGCCCGGCCAGCTGGTTTTGAATAACCTTGTGGGAACTGTTGGAAGTCGACTGAGCAGAGGGTCAAACGATTTGGTGATTCTGGCTCAGATCTTTTTCCTCTCAACGCCAAAGAGCGGGGAGTCACCTGGCCCAGGGAATGACTCAGTCTCTCAGTTCATTGCTCTCCCTTCTCCTTGTGAGAGGATATGGGTGTCCGTTACTGCGATGAAAACAAAAAAAATCACGTGGCCACGAGAGAATCTGGGTCATTCAGTCCAGACTTTGTCTCTCAGCAGAGCAATGCTCACCTCCTAACAAAGAAGTCCCCAATTCATATTTTTTCTTAAGAGAAAAGAGGTGAAGTGTTCTTATAAAAGCTATGTACATACAAGTATATGTTTTATGTCATAGAGCGCAGTCTAAGCGCTTGAGCTCAGCGGGACGGATGTCTATCAAATCCCAGCTCCCCGGTTACTAGCCACGTTGCTTTCATGCTAAGCCTCAGGGGTCTCATCTATGGAATTAGAATCATAGTAGGGCACATCTATATAAGAGATCTGTGAGGATCTCACCAGTGCTGGTGCTGGACCCAAAGCAGTCACTCCAAGTGAGCTATCGATACTAAAAATATGGGGAAAATTACGTATTTGGGATTTATGGTCTGCAAAGCACATAAAACAGTGCCTGGTGTGGTGCTGATTAAGCCTCAACCATTATCATCTGTGTCCTCGCCCTCCTTATCACCAGGATTTCGTTACCTGAGATGATACTTAGTTCCAAGGTTGGGTTTCTTTTGGTGATGCATTTCTTCTGTTCCTTCTAACTGACCATGAATTTCTGCTAATATGTATGACATTTATCCCAGTATTTCCCAAAGTGACTCATAAAAGTGTTACTCAGCTCCCCACGACCATGAGACAATATTGGACTCATGGTAAATATTCACCGTACGTATCTGGTAGTCTTTCAAAATGTTATTTCTATCTATAATTAGCCATTCTATCCATGGTCTGACAGCGGGACAGAATATTTACAGAATTGAGACTTCTCCCAATCACCCTGTCTACATTCTGTGATACAGAAATTCATTGTACTCGACTAAGCTCTGTTACTGAAATTGCTTCCCAATCAGGGTCTGGCCTGGGAACCCCCTGCAGGTCTCCACTTAGAGATGGAATGGGTCTGACCTCAGAGAGAATCCTGCTAGGTTCCTGCTAGGATGCCAGCTTTCCTCCTGCTCATCCGCTTTCTAGAGCATCTCCTCTCTGCCTGTACTCCAGAGCCTTATAGGAGTGGATTGCATTACGTCTCATCTTATGCTTCTGCGAAGCCCCACTGAGAAAAGGGACGTTTACTCGTCATTGAAGAACACACAATTCTCCTGGAGGTACTCTAAATACTAGTATCATGCTGAACCGAAGGCTATCCATTAAAATTATATTAAAATAATATTTATATTATTACATGTTATATATATGTTATATGGCATATGTATATAGTATATATATGTTAATATTTATATAGTATAACAATATATGAAAATAATTGATGTTTTTTGACCGCTAACCAATACTAGGCACTACGTAAGCACATTCATTATCTCATTCAGTATCTCACTTAATTCTCAAAATACTTCTTTGAGGAAGTTTCTCTTACTAACCCCTATGGCTGACACTGGATTGGCTACTCAGAAGTAGTTTACATCCCTCTTTCTCATGACTGACACTTGATGTGAGGAATGAGGCTCCAGCAGCCATTTTGCAACCATGGGACAGCAAGCACGAAGACAGATGCCTCCATGCTAAGGATGGCAAAGCAGAAAGGCTCTGGACCAGACGACATTCACGAACAGTTTCATAGGCCCTGAATGGCGCATCTGTGGATTTATTAGATCAGAAAAATAAACCCTTAAGTGACTCTGACAGATTTTTTTGTTCCTTGGGGCCAGGGCCTTCCTAATTAACGCACTTCATTTTATGAATGAGGAAACTAAAGCCCAGCGAGTTTGGGTAACTTTTTCAAAGTCATGCAGCTGGTAGGTGTTAGAGACGAGATTTGTACCCAAATCTGCCCAGTAACACACACATGCTATTAACCACAAAAACAGCTGCATGGTCCTCTCATTATTGTATTTCCATCAGTTGATCATGGCTCATTGTTTCCAAACTGTGTGTCACAGAATTCAGAGATTATTCGTAGGTGAACCTCAGAAGAAGACTTCTGTGGTGAAATAACAAACCGCCACGTGGATCGATTGATTGATTTAAGCTACAATGCACATCCGCTTCTGAAAAACTCTGCCACAAAGAACCCTGACTGACTGGTTAACTCAGAGGTTCCCAAACTTACTTGAGTATGGGACACATTTCTTTTTTTTTTTAAGTGACAATCCTATGAACTTCCTTCAAAACATTGTTGCCTGGCACACCAGTCTGGGAGGTCATTCACCGAATTTCATTTAAGAGTTATTTCCTTACCTTTGGTTTAAAGCAAAAGAAATGAGTCCCAAACAGCTTGGTACTTTGTGAATATCCTCGAGGATTTTGTCCACTGTACAGGGCTCCCTGTAAAGACCCAAACAATAAATTTCTTTGGAGAATTTGGTGCCAGGACAATATAAGCCCCTCCTGAGGAAATTGTCTGCTTCCTTTTTTCTAATAATGGGAATTCTGTGACTAAGTGCGTCTTCTCTTTTGCTTTGCTTTCCGGTGGTTCAGAGACGAACGGGAAACAATTGCTGGCTCGGATTCCTGGGTTTTCCGTACTTATGTTTTCTTTGATCTGCTCTTGATTTTCCTTGGTCCTGATTTCTGTGCTTGAGTTTTATTGGTATGACTGCGTATGTTCTTGTGAGTGACATTACATTCTTCGTGGAATGGGGTGGAGTATAAACAAAGTAAGCAAAAATCAAGACTGTCTTGAAAAAATCTAAGTCCCGTGGCCTCCTTGCCAATGTGGTCATGCCTGTGACGCCTGATCAAAGAAGCAAGTGAAGTCATTTAATTGGCTACTATAAAACTTGAAATTATGTCTTATGAGTAGCTAATAAAAGGAGGGAGGTAAATCTTCAAAGGGGACATGTATTCTTAGAAATGAAACGTAAATACCTTTTCTTTTGTTCGACTATATTCTGCTATAAATTGAACTTTTCTTGGAATTAATTCTACTTCTCTAGATTGCTAAACTAACTCGACATCCATACCACCAAAGTAGGTAACCGAATTAATCTCAACTGTAGGGGAGGAAAACTTTTCCCTTCTTCCCTTCTAGGGCCTAATAATTAAGTTGACATAAGAGAGATTCACGAGAGAAAAGCACATTAAATTCTGTACATTGGGGAGCCTCAAAGATATGAGGCTCAAAAAAGTAACCAAAGCAGGCAGCTTTTATACCTTTTAGACAAAGGAACAACACACTTGTGCAGAATTGACAAACCAATGGGGTTTGGGCTTGGGTAGCACATTAGTGAAGAAGTAACAAGGTTTGTTCGTACAACCCTCTTGGCCTTGAATTCCCTGTCTCTGGCCATAAGGATGCCTCTACCCTCCTGGTATAGGGAGGATAGCCTCACGTGGGACATTTATTTCCTGTTGTCAGGGGTCAAAGGAGGGTCGGTGTCCTTGCACCAGCCATTCCTCAAGGAACTTTAGTTTAAAATCGTCAGTGTACCAAAGCGGTACATTTTAGGGCGGCATGCTGACCTTCCCTTCACAACCTCGCATAAAAAGAAGATCAACAAGGCAGACACGCCCTGTGATATATAGCTGAGGAAACTTAATGTAGCCAACCGTGGTGGACGGACCATTACTTCTTTGAGAAGGAATAGAATTTGCTATAACTCTCAACCCAGAGGAACGGTAAGTTATTCATGAGGCTGATTGCTTGTACCATTCATTAAAGGGGCCATCTGACAAGCCCCAGATCAACAAGCAAATGTTGATTAAGGGCATCCTGTGAAATTCAGTAGGCGATACAAAGAAATACGATACAGGGGCGCCTGGGTGGCTCAGTCGGTTAAGCATCGACTTCGGCTCAGGTCGTGATCTCATGGTTCATGGGTTCGAGCCCCGCATCGGGCTCTGGGCTGTCAGCTCGGAGCCTGGAGCCTGCTTTGTATTCTGTGTCTCCCTGTCTCTCTGCCTTCCCCACTCCCCCCCCACTCTGTCTCTTTCTGTCTCAAAAATAAATAAAAAACGTTAATTTAAAAAAATTAAAAAAAATATGATACAGACGTTGATTCAACTGTTGAGGGAAGACTGCTCAGGTGTTGAGTAGCAGCTGGGAGAGCGAGTTCAGAGTATGTTACATGCAGCCACTATTTTCAAGCTCCTGTGGAGCTGCTTTCAGACATCATTAAATTTATGGACAACTTTTCATTTCTCCTCATAGCTTCTCTCGGATTTTTAAAAACAACTTTTTTTTTTAATGTTTATTTATTCTTGAGACAGAGAGAGACAGACAGAATGTGAGTGGGGGAGGGGCAGAGGGAGAGGGAGACACAGAATCTGAAACAGGCTCCAGGCTCCGAGCTGTCGGCACAGAGCCCGACGTGGGGCTTGAACTCACAAACCTCGAGATCATGATCTGAGCCCAAGTCAGACGCTTAACCGATTGAGCCACTCAGGCGCCCGCTTCTCTTGGGTTTTTTAAAGCTCTAAACTCCAGGCTTTAATCTGTGGCCTGGTGGCTGGTTGGATAAATTTCATGTGTGAAGATATAATATTTTTAAATATTAATATTTGCTTCTTCCTGTTCTTTCAGACGGCAAGAAGATAGGCCCTTATGGTTTTCAGAAAAGGATTGCTACAACATAAGCTCAAAGAAACAAAAAAGAGTTCGGTTTTAGCCTTTAGGTTTCAATAGATCTTATAAACACATGACAGAGAAAATGGCTTGAGAAAAAAGGGTTTTCAGGAACACCTTTGTCAACTTTGTTAAAGTTAGACTATGTGAGACAGAAAATGCACAGGCTTAAATATAGAAGTTCATTTCTCTTTCTTGTAAAAGAAGTCTGGTAGTGTAGACCTGACACTGTCATCAGATACTCAGATTCCATCTGTATTTCAGTTTCCCCCTAATACTGGTTTGCAGCCCTGAGATTACTTCCTGGTACAATATGGTTGCCAGAGCTCCAGCCATTGTATCCCATCTGAGACAACAGGAACTAGGGAAAGGCAAAGGGTGTTCCTTCCTGCTGAGTCAGATCACTTAAGAGATCCCACACAACACTCATGCTTGTATTTCATTCACCAGAATTTAGTCACCTGGCTGTGCTTAGCGACAAGGGAGCCCAGAAAACGTAATCTTTTGTAGGGCGTACGCACCACAAAGAAAATCAGCGCTCTGTTACTGAAGTTTCTGAAGTGACTAAAGTAGAAAGAGAAGTGGAGATAGGGTCACAAATGGCAGTTTCTGCCTCAACCCTGAAGAACTTGAGGTGTAAAGTTGATACCATAAATACAAATTGAGCGTAGACCTTGATTATGCAAGAGTATGTTTGCTCACTTGGGATGACATAGCCATCCTTTGGACTGGGCGATGAGGGGAGGAACAGAAAGGAGGTGAGAAGAAAATGAAGGATCCTGAGCAGGGTCCTATGCCCAGAGATTCATGACTGAACCTTCCAAAGAAAACTCAGATTGGAGGACACAAAAGCAGAGGTTCAGTGCCTTGCTCCCAGGTGAAAACCCAGGAGGTGACAAGCCTCATGGAATTGCCCAGACCTATGTGTTGAGTTATCCATAATAGAAATGGCAGCCTGACACATCTAAGCAGGTAGAGCCGGAGAGGACTATTCTAGATCGCCTATGACCCTCGGATAGCGTGGGAGAACATCTAAATGTTTGCCCTGAAGCCCTTCGGCTCCATTATGAGGGGCTCAAAAGTAGCTGGGAGAGGCCAGCAGGCGTGAAGATACTTTGAGATTGAGATAAGAGGGAGGCAGGGTGACCTTCCTGGAACTACTATCAGAGACCAGATGGAGAACCCAGATGTCCTAGAAATTTCCAGCGGGGATGATGCACATCTCCAGAGATGCCGGCTGGGACACACGCCTCCCCATCCTCCAACACTGAGGCTCTGTGAAAGCTCCCCAAATTTAGCCATAACCCACAGAATGGGGTGGAGAGGGTGGTGAAAATCCTGAACTGACTGAGAAAATTCTGGATCTGAATGGAAAAAACTCTGATTTGACTGGATTTTCTCTAAAATGGCTGCATTTAAGTTATGCTACCAGACAGAGTGGGGGCTCGAGATTCAAATTAAGTTCAGCTCTTGGAAAAAAAAAATTTTTTTTTTTGTACCACTGAGTGTATGGCATGTGAAAATGCCTCCGTGGTACAGGCTTCCTCAGTTTGTCATCTCTCGCTCTCAAAAGTCATTCAGCTCAGGGGCGCCTGGGTGGCGCAGCCGGTTAAGCGTCCGACTTCAGCCAGGTCACGATCTCGCGGTCCGTGAGTTCGAGCCCCACGTGAGGCTCTGGGCTGATGGCTCAGAGCCTGGAGCCTGTTTCCGATTCTGTATCTCCCTCTCTCTCTGCCCCTCCCCCGTTCATGCTCTGTCTCTCTCTGTCCCAAAAAATAAATAAACGTTGAAAAAAAAAAGAAAAAAAAAAGTCATTCAGCTCAGAACGTTGCCACCTTCCTTCTTCAGCGGTAAATGAAAAGTAGTGACACATGAGCATTTTGCTACTTCGACTGAAGTTATTTTGAGTGAACAGAATTTCACTGTCACGTTTGCTTCAATAACATTGTAGCTCATATCTGTGACTCACACACTCCCCACTCCCCGCCGACAAGCGCCTACACAGGGTCACCTGGGCGGCTCAGTGGGTAGAGTGTCCAACTCTTGGTTTCGGCTCAGGTCATGATCTCACGGTCCCTGAGTTCAAGCCCCGCGTTGGGCTCTGGGCTGACAGGGTAGAGCCTGCTTGGGATTCTCTCTTTCCCTCTCTCTCTCTCTCTCTCTCTGCCCCTCCCCTGCTTGCTTTTCCTCTCTCTCTCAAAATAAATAAATAAACTTAAAAACAAAAACAAGCACGTACACAGACGGCCCAAGATGTATTTCCCAAACTTTTGCCGCATCTGAAGTGACCGCCTGGGCCCGTCCTCGTCAGGGCTTTTCAGGTTTTAGCAACAGAAGTGCTGTGCCCCAGGAATCTCTTCAACGGTTCTGGCAAACCAGGACGGTCGGTCACCCTTGCTGTGTCACAGCTCGGGGCTTCCGCACAGATCCCGAGGCCCTACCCTCAGAGCTTCTAATTCAGCAGGGGTGGGGGGTGGAAGCCCAAGACTGTGCATTTGCTCACAAGCTCCGGGGCGATTTGATCCTGCAGGTCTGTGGACCATGTTGTACGGGCCTAAGAGACGGGTCAGTTTTTTCCCATAATAGAGCAGTGATGTGGATCCAAATATTTCATGAATGACACACTTGTGGCACAAACTTTGACCAAGATCTTTCAGTTTCTCTTCTCTTCTTTTATAGCAATTCCCTCGCCAGGCCTGCTCTTTGGGGCTGCGTTAGCGTTCATTGCTGGGGGCTTAGCCTAGAACCTGTCTCTCCCTCCAGCCCCTCTAGAAGTTCTATAAGCACCTAATTTTTTAAATTTAATTTAATTTTTTATTTTTTTATTTTTATTTTTTAAATTTACATCCAAATTAGCTAGCATATAGCGCAACAATGATTTCGGGAGTGGATTCCTTAGTGCCCCCTTACCCATTTAGCCCATCCCGCCTCCCACACCCCCTCCATAATTGTTTTTATTTTAAATCATTTTCTCCTAAAACCAGCAGAAGAGTGTTCTGTTATCTATGACTGACTCCTGACTGATAAATCATGGAACACAGTTTGAGAAGCGGTAAAGGAAAGGGGAAAGGAATCGGTGTCCATTTCAGGGACGCGGGAAGAAGGAAACGCAGAGATTTCCCGTGAGGGCCAAAGCTTGTCGAGACAAAGCTGCATCTGCACACCTCGGCCATTGACAAGCAAAACACTTACAAAGCCAGCTATAGAAAACCATATCAATACATTCCCAAACAATGACTGCAGTCAGCAAAGAAGTGACATCATCCCTCCTCTCAGTCAGAACAATAAGCCTACTCTAACCCCATAGACAACAAAAGCAAAAATCTGTTTGTCTAACAGATGGCAGTGAACAGGCTTGAAGGTCATGGTCTAACCAGCCTCTCCCAGTACAGAATCTTACCCTAGCAGATTACAAATCTGAACCCAACTGGGCACGGTAAAATCGCCTGAACCCAGGTCCTGCCTTGCTAAGAGGGGTAAGCACAATCTAGAAGAAAGGGGTCCCCAAAACCTCAAACCTCTCCCAGGAAGTCAACCTCATAGCCATTCCTTTTGATTTTTTATTTAAGCCTTAGAACTTCACTCATCATGTAAGGTAGAAAGGAAAAAAGAAATGACAGACATACTCTCAACTACAAGGTCACTAGTCTCTTGAATCAAGCATGGTGGGGGATAAAGTAAATTATGAAATCTCAATGTAGACAGTCCTTAACGTGAACTCAAACTTGCCATTAAATTCTTGAAATTGGGTTATGTATGTGTAAGGACTCAGCATTAGATATTAACATTAATATTTCAGGGTGCCTGGGTCGCTCAGTCAATTGAGCATCCCACTCTTGATTTCGGCTCAGGTCATGATCCCAAGGTCACGAGATCAAGCCCCACGTCACGCTCCACGCTGAGTGTGGAGCCTGCTTAAGATTCTCCCTCTCCCACTCACTCACTCTCTCTTAAAAAGATTAATATTTCCCCTGATGAAGCAGCACGCTGCCAAGTCTCGGCGAGTTGGTCTACGTGCACTGGTAGCCTGTCCAGCAGCAGTGACATTGGCAAACGTAGGGAAGTACTGTACATTTTTTTTCTGCTTTATTTTCCGGCCTTCTTGAGATACAGTCAGTACATAAAGTTGTGTAAATTTAAGGCGTGCAACCTGGTGATTTGATACACGTGTATATTGCAAAGTGATTACCTCAATAAGGTTAGTTAACACCTCCATCACCTCACGTAATTACCGTGTGTGTGTGTGTGTGTGTGTGTGTGTGTGTGCGCGTGTGATGAGAACATTTAAGAACTTAAGATCTACTCTTTGAGCAAATTTCAAGCATATAGTACAGTACCGGCCACTATGGTCACCATGCTGTGTGTTAGAGCCTGGAAGTACAGCACGTTGCATCAGCCTGATTCTCCGATGCCTTTGCAGGCACCTTACACCGCCATCTTTGACTCATTGTAAAAATCCTTTTCTGACTTGCAAAAGACATTTTGCAACAGACACTTTTGTGTAAACTTGGTTACTATTCAGCGAGGTCCCATTCTTACAAGGCAAAAGAATCGACACAGTCCTCTTTTTTACCCTCTCAACATTTGGCTTCTTATGTCAATAGAAGCTTTTTAACCATTGGGCTTTTTAAACGGTATAAAATAGGGGCCCCTGGGTGGCTCAGTTGGTTAAGGGTCCGACGTCAGCTGAGGTCATGATCTCGTGGTCGTGAGCTCCAGGGTGTCCCACGTCAGGCTCTGTGTTATCCAAGCCTGCTTCGGATCCTCTGTCCCTCTCTCTCTCTCTCTCTGCCCCTCCCCCATGCAGTCTTTCTCTCTCAAAAATAAATATTTAAAAGAAATAAATAGGGGCACCTGGGTGGCTCAGTCGGTTAAGCGTCTGACTTCGGTTCAGGTTATGATCTCATGGTTCATGAGTTCGAGCCCCGCACCAGGCTCGGTGCTGACAGCTCAGAGCTGGAGCCTGCCTCGGATTCTGTGTCTCCCTCTCTTTCTGCCCCTCCCCATCTCACACTCTGTCTCTCTCTGTCTCTCCAAAATGAATAAACGTTAAAAAAAAAAATTGAACAACCAGGCAGAAAAACAATCAGGAAAGAGAATTGAACAACACAATAAACCAACCGGACCTGACAGACATGAATGAATCTTAAAAATACTGTGCTAAGACAATATTAGCCCCAAAATACACACATTGAATGATCCCATTTATAGAAACTGTTCAGAATGGGCATGTTCATAGAGATAGAACAGTACAGCACGTTGTACCGTTTAAAGTGTATTAGTGCTTTCTAGAAGATGTCAGGAGGAAACTTGACTGTGTCTAGCTGGGAGGGGAGAGGAAAGGTAGATATTCCTGTCTGGGACCCTAGTCTCAGATAATTCTGTGCGCTTAGAAATGACTTTTAACCTAAGTACTTCCTTGTAATTTTCTAAGTGAAACCAACATTAATCACCATTCATGCGTCACTGGAATTTTGCTAAGATTTATGACATATTAAGCCTGAGCTGGTCAAGCTGGGAAGGGCTCCTCATGGGGCCCAAGAGGAGGCATGAGGAAAGGGAACGGACAGGAGGAGAGCCAGTGTCTTCCCCCACATTATAGGGCTCCTGCAAGCATCAAAGAATGCTGTGTCTATGCAAGTGCTTTGCATCCATAGTACACCCTCTAAATGAAAGGAATCATTACTGTTCAATGAACCAGAAGAGTAGCTCGCTAAATTATTAGTGTCTGAGTTACTATTGCTCAGTTCTCATGCGTAGGATCGTGCCAAAATTTTCTACGGAAAGTTTTGGTCTTTGAAAGAATGATGCGTCACAAATACAAACTAATGACACGGTCACTAAGAGTCATACATTGTCCTGCTACCTGTGACTAAAGGACATGTCAACGAAATTCTAAAATGCATAATAGAATTTTCTCAGTCCATTGACAGAATCTGAGACAGAACTGAGACAGGGATATGAAAGTATTTTGTTACCTGAAAAAATGCTAAACAAATGCCAGGTATTTTTATCATCTGAGCTAGGTAAGTTTTATTCATCTTGCTTTTTTTTTTTTTTTTTTTTTAAGTCCACGTCGAAAAATATCAACCAATTTCCAATTGGCTCCTATGACAATATTTATTGGTGCCATCTGCTGGAAGTTCCTGAAAACTTGATGAGGTTAAGGTGAAGCAAACAGTAAACAGCACAGGACATGGTATTTTAAGTACCTGTATCCCTCACGTAATTAAAATTAAAATCAAAATTAATATTAAAATTAAATGGCATGCATTTCGTGTATTAAAGTCATCTATGTAGAACATGTTGATGCTGAATAAAGGAATATGTTTCAGAAATTGTAATTTTCTTTCATTCCACCACTAGATTTTGAGCTCTTGGGGTCTGCCGGGCCCTGTAGTAAGAATTAGGGATGCAAGGAGATGTAAGGAGCTGTGCCCGCTTGCAAGCCGTCAGGGTCCTCCATTTAGGGGGGAGATGCCTGATCCGTGAACAACCAAGTGTGACACAATGGGGTAAGCAACGACCCCACGGGGGAAACTGAGAAGGGGACCTTCCCAATCCAGGAAGTGTCGGTCTTTTCCCCAAAATTTTGAAATCGACCATCTTTGCAGGGATGGAGGAGAGAAGGAAGAATTACAGAAGAAAAATCAAACTTGAGAAAGCGAAGCTATCAGGCAAGTAGAGGTAGGAATTAAAAAAAAAATCTTCCTCCAACCCCGTGAAACAGGTCACGTGGTCTCCGTGAACAATGAGCTCAATTTAAATGAATGTAGCCTTTCGTCAATGAAATGCACCGCGGATTTCAATATAGACAGTTTGCATTCCCCAGACTAATATATTTATCATCAAACCCCAGCGTAACTCGCCCTACAGTGAATTCAGACACAGCATGAACCTTCCTGCTCTCCAGCAGGCTCACCTCAATCCATCCATTAATCCCACAATAACACAACCCCACATTTTACACAGCTGAAAGTTTTGGCCCCCACTTGCAGAACCTTAGGAGGATTTACAGGCTTGAGTAATGAACGTCGGCTTTACACCAGTGGTCCTCAAACTTCAGGGTGCATCGCAATCACCTGGAGGGAGGGCTTCTTAAACTACGGAGTTTCTCCTTCTGGAGGTCCTGGGCAAGGCCTGATGATTTGCATTTCTGACAAGTTGCTAGGTGATGCTGCTGCTGCGGCAGGGACAGCTCTTTGGGAACCGCTGCTGTGGACTTTAATAGCATAAATTTAAAAGAAAGAAAGGCAGCCTTTCTGTCCCAGGGCAGCCATCAGCTCAAAGGTCAGCCAAGATGGGTGCTTACAAGTACGTCCAGGAGCTGTGGTGGAAGAAGCAGTCCGTGGGTGTCTTCTTCTCAGGGCGCCCTCCCCCAGCCCTCTGCACTCCATAGCCCCCCCCCCCCCCAGCCCAGCTGATAAAGAGCACAAACCGGGATAGAGCAAGGTTATGTCACCTATCGGATTTGTGTGCATGGTGGTGGCTGTAAACTCCCCATTCCTAAGGGTGCAACCAAGGGCAAGCCTGTCCATCACGGTGTCCACCAGCTGAAGTTTGCCGGAAGCCTTCAGTCTGCTGCTGAGGAGTGAGTTGGATGCCCGTATGGGGCGCTGAGAACCCTGGAATCTTCTTACTGGGTGGGTGAAGTTTCTACATACAAACTCTTTGAGGTCATCTTCTTTGATCCATTCCATAAAGCATCAGAAGAAATCCTGACACCCAGAGGATCACCAAAGTAGTCCACCAGCACAGGCGGATGCCAGGGCTGACACGTGCAGGCTGCAAGAGCCATGCAAAAGCCTTCCATGGGCCTTGGACGGGGCCCCAAGTTCCACCACATTATTGGTCCTCCTGTGCAGCTTGGAGAAGAGGCAACACTCCCCAGCTCCCCGTTACTGGTAGGGTGAGTAATGTTTGTAAAAGTCTTAGGTAATAAACAATTTAGGTCATGTCTGCTTCTAGGAGTTCTTTAATTTGTCTGTTAAACTAGTTATCTGCAGATTGTCCCATGAACGCCCTATCAAATTATGAAAGTTAAGAGTGCAGTGATGTTTGAAGACTATACGTGATGGTGTTTCTTATTTCTAATAAGATAAACACTTTTGTCTTTCATATTAGAGAGTTTATGTGCTCAGTGTTTAAAATGCTGTTTGACTTAGGGGCTTCTGGGTATCTCATTCGGTTGAGGGACTGACTCTTGATTTCGGTTCAGGTCATGATCTCATGGTTTGTGAGCTCGAGCCCCACGTCAGGTGCTAAGAGTGCGGAGCCTGTTTAGGATGCCTCTCCTCTCGCTCTGCCCCTCCCCACTGCATGTGCACTCTTTTTCTCCCTCTCAATAATAGGTAAATAAATGAATGAACTTTAAAAAATGCTGTTTGATATAATAGGTGTAAAATAAATTCTGTAAAAGTGGAATGCAAAAAAAAAAGGCAAAGTATTCATCAGTTTTTATAAGCATTTAAAAATCACTTACAATGATTTATTTGAAAAGTAATGCAGGGCACGTTGAAAAATAGAATTAATATTACTAGAAGAAATCTACATCACTTAAAATCTCAAACCCAGAAATAAACATCATAAACATTTGTTATCTTTCCTCCACATCTCTTTTGATATGTATGTGCACATATGTACATGTAATTGAAATAATTTGAGATATACAATTTTGTTTCTGATTTTTTTTTCTTCTGGTATTCTATTTTGACCATTTTCTATATTATTTCAAAATTAGCAGGGTGCCTGGGTGGCTCCGTTGGTTAAACATCTGACTCTTGATTTCAGCTCAGGTCATGATCTCAAGGTTCATGAGCTCAAGCTCCGTATCGGGCTCTGTGCTGACAATGCAGAACCTACTTGGGATTCTCTGTCTCCTTCTCTACCCCTCCCCTCCCACCCCCCTTTCTCTTAAAATAATAAACATGTTTTAAAAGTTTAGCTAATCAGGGTACATTACTAATCAGGTTATTTCTGTGAGCAATAGAGATTGAAACCACGAATCCTATTACTGTTTTGCTGGGCAAAGTGTCCCCTGACCTCTTTATCCCTTCATTTTGAAGGTCATATCTCATCCTTCTTGTTTTGTCCCTGATCAATAGTCCGTGAGAGGAGCGTGGGTCAGTAGGCAGCCAATGATCCATTGTCTTCCTTTTGTGGAAAGATTCTCTTGAACAAATAATAGGAGAGTTCACATTCTAGGATCTTCCCATCCTCTGTATCCCCAACATCTGTAACCATCAGTGAATAGCACTAACTTTGAATACATCAAGTATGGCAGGTGTAAGTCGTCATTGTTGTGGAGTGGCTCACTTTCTTAATAACTTCTTTTTTTTTTTTAATGTGTATTTATTTTTGACAGAGAGAGAGACAGAGCATGAGCGGGGGAGGGGCAGAGAGAGAGGGAGACACAGAATCCGAAGCAGGCTCCAGGCTCTGAGCTGTCAGCACAGAGCCTGATGCGGGGCTGGAACTCACAGACTGCGAGATGGTGACCAGAGCCAAAGTTGGACGCTCAACTGACTGAGCCACCCAGGCGCCTCTCTTAATAACTTCTCAATTAGGAATTAGCCTAGTTAATTGTTTTAACATTTCCAAGAAAACTGGTTTCAGGTTGGTAAGTAAAAATTTAGGATGGGAATGAAGTTCAAGGGCAGATGTATAGCTTCAGAAAATGTTTTTTGAAGTTTTTTGAGTTATATAAGTAATGATGCTTATCATAGAAAAAAGAGCTGTATCTTTCTTTTCCCCCCAAATTATTTTGATTGTTTAGGCTCTCACTCTAGTTAATAATCGCTCTGGTTTGGCTGTAGACAATTATCACTCTACTTTTGGTTAAATCCCAATGCTCTTCGTTTCCTTTCCACCATAGCTTAATGGT
Organism: Prionailurus viverrinus; assembly: GCF_022837055.1. NCBI lineage: Eukaryota > Metazoa > Chordata > Mammalia > Carnivora > Felidae > Prionailurus > Prionailurus viverrinus. The sequence goes on from NC_062578.1 coordinate 49,216,729, forward strand.
TAAGAACTTAGATTCAGAGTCGGAGGCCACTCAGAAACACTCTAGGTATTTCAAACAGGGGATTTAATAGGAGGAATCGCTGAAAAATGATGGAAGGGTGAAGGAGCCAAAGGGGACCGTGAGATAACTGAGAGATCGGTAATTGCAGGCATCTGCTCCCACCCCAAGGCTGGAGGTGGGGGGAGGGGAAGGAGAAAAAGAAAAGAAAAAATCCTATTGCCAGGCCCATCAGGCATTCATCACTGTCACCGCCGAGGCTTACTGTCACCAGAAGCACTGACACACCATGGGGCTCCACAGCTGCTGTCCCCTATCCAGCAGCTTCTGTGGCCCGCAGCACGGGTCTCCCCTTCTCCCACCTCCCTTCGGAGCCTCCCGTTGGCCCTGGGAATCCACCGAAAAGAAATGTAGTTTTCTGGTCCTAGAATTCAGGGCCATCCAGCAGAACTTCCTGCAGGGATGAAAATGTCCTCTAATCTGTGCTGTCCAGTACGATAGCCACATGGGGACTATTGAACGCTTGAAACGTGGCTCCTGAAATTTAAATTTTATTTAATATTAGCTTAATTTGAGGTGCCATGTGTAGCTAGTGGTTCCCGTATTGAATAGAGCAATACTGACGGTGGATGATGCACAGTGGGTCATGGAAGGGCTGGCTTGGAGCTCAGAGCAACAGGCAAAGAACCAAGCAAGGTGAGGCAACCATTCAGCACAATGTCTGACTCACGGTAAGTACCCAATACATTTTCATTATAATTATCCTCTAAAATAGTTCCAAAACTTTATCATGAAGGGGCGGGGCAAGATGCAGGATGACTATGGAGCCACGGCAGTCCCAACTGTCTCCCAACACTTCTTATGGCTGTAATTCCGTGGATGTGTTTGCGGAACAGTTTCTTTCTCTTCCGTGTTATTCTTTGCCTCTTTGTCTAGTGATTTCAGTCCTTCCGTTCTTCTTATAGTATGGACTGGTTTGTTTTGTTTTTTACTTGACTGACTTAATGATCATAGTATTAAAGCCATTCGATAATGGATAACTGACTTAATTATCATACGCTATAGAAGTGTGCAACTCCTATCCACAGTGATAGGAGTTTTCTTGCTAATTACAGTTTTGTTCCCAGGGGTGATTTTTCTGACACTGCTATGACATACTGTGAGGCTTTATCCATAACACAGTGCATGGTAAGTTTAGGTCTGACTGACTTTTCCTTATTATATTCTTTGTGTAAAAAAAAAAAAAAAAAGACTTTTTTTTAAGTTTATTTATTTATTTTGAAAGAGAGAGCCCTAGCAGGGGAGGGGCAGAGAGAGAATCCCAAGCAGGTTCCACACCGACAATGCGAAGCCCGATACGGAGCTTGAATTCACGAACTGTGAGATCATAGCCTGAGCCGAAATCAAGAGTCCCTTAACCAAGCGAACCACCCAGGTGCCCCTTCCTTATTATATTCTTAATGACAAGAAAGATTTGTAAGTGTTTGTAAATGTTATATAGGAACTCTGATACATTGTGGGGCTTGATTTATTACAAAATCTATGATTTTGTGCCCAAACTGGCACTGTCTGCCACAATCTCTTCTCTTTTGGTGGGTTAAGAGGGCAGACTAGCATCTGGATACTTATTTTTTTTATACAAATTACATAGATATACCTATATATTGTTGGCTGCTTAGAGAACCACATTCCAGTTGAAATTGACAGAAATTTCACAAGACCTGACTGTCCTTGCAGCGCTGTTGAAGGAGCATCTCGGTTCAAGTCAGCAACAGGCACACCTGGGAGTGGAACATTCTATCATGATGGTAAGAAATATATTTCTTTTCGCTGCTCAGCTGCATTGTTAATTATGGTACATTTCCTAGATAACTTACAAGGCAGCCTTCTGAGGAAAGGGTAAACACGAAAGGAAATGTTGGGCCCTAAATGGAACCTAAGCCAATAGTAACAAGATTAGCCTACACGCAGCTATTAGCCTGCAGAAGCTGCTATGGGCACCACATGATGACTTGAGCGCAGGCACATCAGACCTTTCCCGTAAGCCGGCCAAAGTCGTGGATTGCTCTAAACATTTCCTGAGGATATGCTTTTAACACTAGTGGGAGCTCTTTACATTAAGAAAAAAAATCACACGACCCACAGTTGTTCTGCAAATTTCTCTTTCTCCTATTAGATCCAGTCCTCATGCCTGGGAGACTTATCCTTAAGGGCGTCATTTAGACTTGGGTTAAGACTTGGATCAAATTTTTTTTTCCCCAAGAATTCTAAGGCACCATGGGGCACTTGGGTGGCTCAAGTTGGTTAAGTATCCGACTTCGGCTCAGGTCGTGATCTCACGGTTCATGAGTTTGAGCCCCACATCAGGCTCTGTGCATCAGGCTCTCTGCTATCCACGTGGAGCCTGCTTCGGATCTTCTGTCCCCTCTCTTTTCCTCTTCCCCATGGTCATGCTCTCTCTCTCTCTCTCTCTCTCTCAAAAATAAACATTAAAAAAAAAAAAAAGAATTCTAAGGCACTAGAACATGGAAGTAAATAATTCGCTACAATCTCCCTTTCTCACTCTGAACAAACAGTTAAGCCAATGACAGGAAACTAGTCCCTGGTCATCAGTTAGTGCTGTCTTTCAATTTCAAGTTACTTCCACACTTGTTATGTATATGAGACTGTCACTCAAAGAAAATCACTAAAAAGCACATGAGAAGATGCAGAAGAAAAGGCAAACAGTTGTTTTCCTATACTTTAGAGGACACAGAAAGGGAAATGTAAGAAAAACACTAAAGCTTATTAAGCATTTACCTGTAGCATTTGACAGTGCTATTTCTGCTTTCCAGAATAGCCTCTATGTAGTTGCTGTCCCCTCAGTTTCAGCTGCTATGACACCCTGTATTTGATTTAGCACCTTATTAAACTCCTGGCATAATGCCTGGACAAAAGAGGGCAATTTCTCCCTAACTTTGGCATTCCAGACTATGACACTTGATTATCAACAATCGGGTGGCCTGTCATATTCTTGGGAAGCAGAGACTTTCACCGTATGGGATTACTTAATCTTGGAAGGGCTTTGAATGTCCACTTTCTTGTGCTCTCTACAGTCACCCTCACACTCCTCCATAATTCTGCTTCTGATAAAAGGAATAAAAGAACCTGGAAGAAGTGAATCAAGGGCTATCGGAGCTGTAAGCTGTCCTGGGGAATGCAGAATCCACCCCCTTAACTCAACTCCAGTTTTCTTCTGATTCTTTCCATAACACCATGTTCACATCATGAAAATACATCAAATAAAATTCACAGCTTCTATTAGTGGAGAGTGGGCAGTGGAAGGACTTCCTGTCAGGCGTCGTGCTGAGGGTTTTATGTACATTCTCTCACATAATCCTCAGACCAAATCTATGAATTATTATTCTTATTTTTCAGATTCATAAACTAAAGCTTTGAGAGTCTAAGTCGCAGACTCCGAAATGGCTGAGCCAGGATTCAAACCCAGATGTGTCTGACTGCAAAGGTCATTTATTCAAACTGCTATGCTACAACTATGTTGTCTATATAAAATGCAACTTATTCTAAAGAAGGAAGCATTGCCAACACATGGAGAGTAGTTGGAGACCCCAGGAGACAGTGAGATCCCAGGAAACATCCAGGGTAGGGATCATCCCTTATTAGTAATAATAATAATAATAATAATAATAATAGTGAGAGCTACCTTTAACTGAGTGCCTACTAAAGGCCAGGCACTTTGTATTTGTTATTTAATTTAATTACCACAACCATCCTGTGAGGCAGGGATAATTATATACCCATTTTTCAGATGAGGAAACTGAGAATTAGAGAAATTAAATAGCTTTCCCAACTCACACTGTTGGCAAGTGGTAAGATGAGCCTTCTAGGTGAATCTCAGTGATTTGAAACGTCATTCTCCTACTTATTTTAAAATGAGTGCCTGGCCATGGAATCTGTTTAATAGATATCGAATGCATGGCATGCGTAAATGAGCGAAAAGAAAAAATGAATGAATGGGGACTGGAATGGAATATGAACCTGTTATGTAATGCCCAAGTAGGCCTTGGTAAGAATCTCTTAAAAACAAATTAGTAACAAACACATAATGCTTTGTTTTGCTCCAAAAGGTAGAATTGGGACAGATCAGTGGAAATTGCAGACTTCCTGTGGCTTCCCATACAGGAATCTGGCTTCAACATGTTCATTGCCTGGATGATCTTCAATTCTATGACTGAAAGATTCTGGGAGAGTCAGTGTCTTTACAGAGGCATGATAATGAACTTTCCAACACAGAGCTGCGTTGTAAAACAGTGATCTGCCCATCTTTCAAGGTGTTCCATCTATAGGACTACCTGCTGGAAAAGCTGTAGAGGAAATTATTAAATTGGGTGAGGTAGAAGATAGTTTGCAAAGGTAGCTACACTTACTCCCTTCCCTTTACCCATTCCCCCGTAGCAAGATGATGTTGCAGCTCCTCCCACAGAGAGGTAGCATTCCTCCTGACCCCTTGAATCTGGGCTCGCCTTGCGACTCGCTTTACCATAGGGAATGCCACAGAAGCAATATTCTGCCAGTTCTGAGTCTAGGTCTCAAAAGGTCTTGCATAATTTCACTCTCCTAGAAATCTGAGAACCCTACGAGCAAACCCTAGCTAGGCAAGCCTCCTGGAGAACTCAGGGCGATGTGCCAAAGAGAGGTGGTACAGCCAATAGCCAGCCAACCTCTGGAAGCATAACCACCTTGCTGACCACAGATGCATGAAGAAGCTTAGTGGAGGCCAGACAGAAGACCCACCTAGCTAACCTGTAAATTCACGGGCGATGGTAAATGGCTGCTGTGTGGTTCTCAAAAGCAGCTCCTGAGATGGGAAGAGATAGGGGATGCCTGATGTCCTGATCAGAATAGGTCACGCCGCCATCACCTGCCTGTATTCCAGAGGCCTGCAGGTACTCTTGTCAATAGATTTAGTAGCCAATGTTAATTGGATATCTTACTATTGGCCAGGAAATAGTTTTAATGACTTACGTAAATTAATTGTTAAGTCTCACAACCACCAACGAGAAATATATTATTATTGTTGAACTGATTTGACAGATATAGAAGCCATGACAGAGAACTGAAGAAACTTATCCAGGAGACAGAGTTAGTAAGTTTCCAACCCAGGAAGTCTAAAGCTAAAGTGCAAGGGCTTGCTATCCAATGTAGAGCGGGGACTATACTTACCTTCAAGAAACCTGGTGGTTATAAGCTTTCCCCCAAGGCCTTTCACCAGGCTCTCTTTACAAAGCACTGGATGTCACTTAATACCTCATTCACTTCCCAGGTTTCTCCCACCTCAAAGTCTTTTTTTCTTACTTCCTGTTCCTAAGGAATTTCACTGTTACACTTGACGCTTAGAACTGTGATCAGGGGGGCGCCTGCGTGGCTCAGTCGGTTGAGTGTCCGACTTCAGCTCAGGTCACGATCTCACGGTCCGTGAGTTCGAGCCCCGCGTCGGGCTCTGGGCTGATGACTCAGAGCCTGGAGCCTGCTTCCGATTCTGTCTCTCTCTCTCTCTCTCTGCCCCTCCCCCGTTCATGCTCTGTCTCTCTCTGTCTCAAAAATAAATAAACGTTAAAAAAAAAAATTAAAAAAAAAAAGAACTGTGATCAGGAGAAACGGTTAAAAGGGCTCATTACCAAAAGTATGGGAGCAATTAGAAAAAACACTCCTTTCCCCAAACAGAATCAGTTTTCCAGCAGGAGACTTTCCATCCTGCCCAGAAATGGAAATGTGCATAAATTCGGTTTAGAAGAGTATATAAGATGGGCTTATGCAAAAGGTTTCAGCAGGGAATCAAATGCTAAATAAAATGGTAAAAGCAGGTCTAATAATCATGCCTGATGTCCAAGATGTGTCCAGTTTTTTTTCCGCCCTGATATAGTTGCCCTGCAGCTCATGTCAGTTACAAAATGTCTCAACTCACTCTTTTTCTTGTTGACTGCAACCGACTGCCAACACTTCAACCATAGTTAAACTAGTTCAGCAGGAAAAAAGCCAAGGAATGTATCCATTCCAACATTTTCTGCAGTTTGGTAGTATATAGCTCTCTGCTGTAAGGTCTCTTAAATGAGAATTCCAGGTGCCAAACTGGATGAAACAGGACCAAGACCTATATCCTTTTCTAGAAATTTCCTTTACTGTATCTAATTTCTCCCTTAGAGCAGGCAGTATCACGCATTTCCCTACCAGTATTTTTTTTTTTTTTCTGACACCTTTTAGACCTTGGTGCAACACTCTCCCCACCCCCATTCCACAGATACACACAGGTAATTCTTGACTTGATGTGAGACAGTGGGAACCCCCTATCACCCCTCCCCCCTATCCCACTGCTAGGGATTTGACTGCTGCCTCTAGCAGGGTAGTATAAATGCCTGTCTACTACTTATAGACCTTCTTTTTAATTCACCCGCTTGTCTAATTATTTTTTTAAAAATTTTTTAATGTTTATTTTTGGGACAGAGAGAGACAGAACATGAACGGGGGAGGGTCAGAGAGAGAGGGAGACACACAATCTGAAACAGGCTCCAGGCCCTGAGCTGTCAGCACAGAGCCCGACGCGGGGCTCGAACCCACAAACTCTGAGATCATGACCTGAGCCGAAGTTGGACGCTTAACCAACTGAGCCACCCAGGCGCCCCCGCTTGTCTAATTATTTTAAAGCATTCCTGTCATTTCATCTCCTTCTTGCTTGGAGCTTTCCAAAAAATATTTATTTATATATTTTGAGGGTGGGGGGAGGGCCAGAGAGAGAGAGAGAGAGAGAGAGAGAAAGAGAGAATTCCAAGAGGCTCTGTGCTGACACGGGGTTCAATTCCATGAACCATGAGATCATGACCAGAGCCAAAATCAAAAGTCAGACTCTTCATTGACTGAGCCACCCAGGTGCCCCTATACTGTAGCTTTTTAAGGCCCTTAAAGGGACCCCTAACTTCTCCCATCTCTTGAAATTAGCCACCAGGCTCTCAAACCCAAGATGCCAGTCTTGTTCTGGGAAGTTTTCATGGACTCCTTTCTTTTTCTTTTTTAATGAACTTTGTATTTCAGAACAGTTTTAGGTTCACAGCAAAATTGAGTGGGAGGTACAGAGAGCTCCCATATACCCCAGGTTCCTCACAGGCACACAGCCTCCCTCATTATCAGCATCCCACATCAGAGTGGTGCATTTGTTCCAACTGATGAATCTACATTGACACATCATTTTCACCCAGAGTTGATACTTGTTTTTAGGGTTCACTCTTGGAGTTGTATATTCTGTGCGTTTTGACTGATGCAAAATGGCATGGGTCCACAATTATAGTATCATACAAAACAGTTTCACTGTTCTAAACATCCTCTATGCTCTGCCTATTCATCCCCCTCTCCCCTCAATCCCTGGAAACCACTAATCTTTTTTATTGTCTCCACAGTTTTGCCTTTTCCTAAGTATCATATAGTAAGACTCATACTATAATACTCAGCTTCTTCCCACTGGCTTCTTTAGTTAGTAGAATGCTTTTCGGGTTTCTTCATGTCTTTTCATGGCTTGATAGCTCATTTCTTTTTAGTGCTGAATAATAAATATTCCATTGTCTAGATGTACCATAGTTTATTTATCCATTCACCTACTGTCTCGGTCAGCTTGTGGTGCTACAACAAAATACCATAGATTGGGGGCCTTAAGCAAAAAACGTTTATCGCTCACAGGCTGGAGGCTGAGAAGTCTAAAATTAAGCCGTCAGCAGATCTGGTTCTTTGAACTTTGTGAGGGCCTCCTTCTTGGCTTGCAGATGCCCATTTTCTGGCTGTGTCCTCACATGATGGAAAAAGAAAGCTCTGGTGTCTCTTCCCCTTCTAAGGATACTACTTCCATTATCGGGACTCAAACCTCATGACCTCATCAAAACCTAATTACCTCTCAAAGACCCCCAACTCCTAAAACCAACATATGAGTGGTTGGGGTTTCAACATACTAATTTGGGAGCATAAACATTCAGTCCGTAACACCTACTGAAGGATATCTTGGTTGCTTCTAAGTTTTGACCATTATATAAAGTTGCCATAAACATCAGTGAGCGAGTTTCTTCACGGACATAGGTTTTCAACTCATTTGAATAAATACCAAGGAGTATGATCACTAGATCATATGGTAATATGGTAAAAGTATGTTTCGTTTTGTAAGAAATTGTCACATTGCCTTCCACAGTCATTGTACCATTTTGCATTCCCACCAGCAATGAATGAATGTTCCCATTATTCCATGTCCTTGCTAGAGTTCGGTGTTGCCAGTGTGAGACAGGGACCATGGGAACAAGCACCAAGTGAAAAACATTATGTAACTGGGGCACTTTCTGTTGGCTGTTATTTTTAAGCCCCTTCTCTTACAGAGCAGATCCAGGATGTGGCCCAAAACAGAAGACCCAGGATCCAAAAACTACCAATGAGCTGCCTGAATTCCCTGCCAACACTGGCCAATCAGGACAAGGCGCTTCCAGCCAATCAGAATGAGGCATTTTTTCCCTTCCTCTTATTAGCCTATTGGACCTCAGTAAGAGCCTGAGAGGCAACTCTCTCTATATAGGCAGGTCCTCCCCAGTGTTGGTGGAAGCCAGCCTAACTAGTCTTCATTAGTGCTGTGTCTCCCTTCATCTTAAACTGTAGCCCTGATAAAGCCTTGCCTGTGCCTTTGATTTTTGGGTACAGCGTCATCTCTATCCTTGTCCAGCCTATGAACCCAACTTTGGTAGCAAGTATTGTGGATTTTGGCCTTTCTAATAGGTGTCTGGTGGTAAATCGTGGTTTTTACCATTGTGCTTTTATTTAATTTTTGTCTTTTGCTGTTGTACGTAGTTTTGTGAATTTTCCCTTTAATATGTTTTTGTAAGAGTACTGTATACTCAATAAGAGCGCCCTTTGTGCATCAGTCTCTGCCTTAGACTGCTTATCCCAACCAGTCACATGGACCTGATGCTAATAGTTTCTGATACCTCCTTGGAAATCTATCTTTTATATCTCTCCGCTCCATCCTTGACCCCCCACCTCTACCCCGTATGTTGGTTTCACCCAACTCAAGTGTAGACCTGCCAACTGGGTCTTTGTTTTTAGCTAATTGAAATTTATTTAGGAAAACATTCTATACCTTTCATATTTGTCTTATAACTATAATAAGCCCAGAGAACTGCTTTTATAATCGCAGGTGTCTCTGGTTGTTCAACCGCCCATATGGCGTCATTTAGGGTATAAGGGATTTGCTAATCAAATTAAAATGCAAGATTTATTTTACCTGGAGTTTTTACTAAAATGAAAATGTTCTATTCACGAAGTTCCTGTGTAAATCATCCTCTCTTTTTAATAAAATAGTATCCTTAAGGTTATAATCCATTCAATTTGAGCAAAAGTAGAGCCATTTAAATAAAAGATATGTCTTGAAATTAAAATGCAAGTGACCATCCAAAATTATGTTTACAGCCTCTTCCTCTTCCCCTAAGCAGCCTGAGGTGATCTCTGAAAATGGTTCGCTTTTCCCTTGATCCAGAAAACCCGACAAAATCACGCAAATCAAGAGGTTCAAATCGTTGTGTTCACTTTAAGAACACACGTGAAACTGCCCAGGCCACCAAGCGTCTGCATATCTGAAAAGCGAGCAAGTGTCTGAAAGATGTCACGTTGCAGAAGCCATGTGTGCCTTTCTGTTGCTACAATGTTAGAGTTGGTAGGTGTGCGCAGGCCAAAGAGTAGGGCTGGACACAAGGTCGGTGGCCCAAAAAGAGTGCTGAATTTTTACTGCACATGCTTAAAAATGCAGAGACTAATATTGAACTTAAGGGTTTAGATGTAGATTCTCCTGTCATCAAGCACATTCAGGTGAACAAAGCCCCCAAGATACAGCATAGAACTTCCAGGGCTCGGGCACCTGCGTGGCTCAGTCAGTTAGGTGTCTCCGCCTCTTGGTTTCAGCTCAGGTCATGATCTCACGGTTTTGTGGGTTCGAGCCTCAAGTCGGGCTCTGCGCTGACAGTGCAGATCCTGCTTGAGATGCTCTGTCTCCCTCCCTCTCTGCCTCCCCCCCAACTTGTGCTGTCTCTCTCTCAAAATAAATAAATAAACTTAAACAACAACAACAACAACTTACAGGGCTTATGGTCAAATTAACCCACACACGAGCTCTCCCTGCCACACTGAGATGATCCTTAATGAACAAGAACAGATTATTCCTAAACCAGAAGAGGAGGTTGCACAGAAGGAAAAGACAACAAAAGAAGAAGAAAAAGAAACAAAAACTTCTGGTCTGGGAGTAAATTCTGCATAACGTAAATGCGAATAAAGGTCAAAAAAATTATATTTACAAAAAGACCAAAATTGACCCAAATTTGTTTGTTTTGAGGTAAAAGTGGTATATAACATTATATGAATTTGGGGTGTACGATGTTATAATTGTGGCTTTAGTTGTCCATTAGCAGCTTCATTTGGAGGTTGAATCCATCTTCAATGTAGATTCTGCTTTGTAGATACAGCAGAGGGAGAAAAAAATCCAGCACAGGGGAGAAGATAATGAGGAAAACTCCCTGATGAAAGAAATTCCTCATCGTTGATGGAGAAGGTAAAGGACCAGGCCAAGCAATGTGGGAGAAGCATTTCCTCTTCCCAGGAACTCCCTACTCCCATTTCCCCTCTGTCTTTGGCAGGAAGAGCCTCCAGGTGGGAGAAGGGTGGAGGCACAAAGAGTGGAAGGGCTTACTTTGGCTTAAAGATGTCTGCCTGCATACATACTGCCCAGAGTTCAATTTTCCCTTAAATACACACCTACACGCATGCACACATACCTACATACACGTATTAAGTTTTGTTAAAGTTATGCAAACCAAAATTAACTAGTTCTACAAATGTATTATCGGTAAGAACGTAAGTCAGCAGCGTCCCCTTTCACCGTCGCCCCCCTTTCTTAGTGGAAATCAAGTCTCGTAATTGTTAGTAACTGCCTCAAACTCTACCTGAGTCATTCCATTTCCCTGGTCTCCATGGTACTATTTTCCTCCTTTCAGGAGGAATAAAGTCTGATTGTGAGGTTCTTGAAGCTTACACAATTTTAGGGACTCTTTTTTTTCAAAAAGAACATAAGATTTCAAGTACAGAATGAGAGCTTTAGAAAGGTCCCTAAAGCGTAAGCTTCGTTGGCTTCATGGCACATCTCTGCCTCTGCCTTCAAACGAAAACACACATCTATTGTATTAAATGATCCTGTTGCCACTGTCTCCCCAGCCACGTGCTGTGTTTGGAACGCAAAATCTCTTCATAATTTTACAGTCAGGTTGTTCCTCAAAGCCCACTTCCTCTACGGAAGTTTTCTATTGAACTGCAAAAATAGTAATATTTCTTTAATTCCCCTTTCTCTAAAATTTAATTCTGTATCTTCCCTCATCTGTCACCCTGTACCACACACTTATCCCATTGGTTTTTAAGGCAATTAAACAAATACGTATAATCATTAGCGGCCCGTGATGCACAATTGGGTGTGAAGTTGTTTTTGCGTATCAAAGGAAATGAATTTAGTTATTATCTGTATCACTAAGTTTGAGGCAGAGGCCCTTTCCTATATGCTAAAAGCTTTAGAGGAAAGTAAGCATTTCTAATATTTGACTTAATACGACTGCTTTGCTAGAAAAAAAGTAAGATATTAAATATTAAAGATGACCGGATGGAAGCCACCAAAATCAACCGAACGGTAAACTCACAGGCTCAAAGTGTAACCCAAAGCATTAGTGGAGGTGAAGCTGTTTTGCTTGAGCATTATGACTCTTTTTATTTGTAAATGACAATGCCAGAGCTCCAAAGACACAATCTTATACATCAAACTGTCATTTGAATATGCGGCTCTTTCCTGCAGCATCATGTTACTGCTGAAAGTTTTTATTTCCCGGTAATACTGGAGGTGGTAATTAGAAGGTGTATTATTTCTGGCCAACCATAATGGATACAACCACCGCAGAAGGTTAATGGCGATGCTGCAAACACTGCGGCCATTAGCTGTTGGAGCAGGGAGCTCCGTGCGCTCCAAGCGAAAGTTTTTAAATAAAGGCTCTCCTCTACTTGGTGTTCATAGACCCCCCCCCCCCCAAATGAAGTCAGTAAGCCGTCAGATTCACACATGTCACTTGGAGGGATTGCAGCCGTGGGCAGAGCTTTCCAGGGTTGGGCAAACAAGACTTTAGGAGGCAACTTCTGGAGGGAAGGAGCCTTTGGAGCCCAAATTCCTCTTTCCCTGTGTTGCCTTCTCTGTCTGCCTCTGCTCACCCAGACTCCTCCAGCTGGGGTCCTCCTCCTGCTGTTTGCTCCCTCAGCTCCTAAGGCCAGGGCATCAGGTCAAAGGTCATGAGCAGGTCTACCCAAATTACCTGGCCTGCTCCAGGCAAAAGTACCAAGGAGGACACCCTATTATATGTCTACATACTTAAAAGCCATAAATCAAGCTAATAAACTGTTAAATAAAATATATTCTGCCCCCTATCTTTATCATAAAATAATTTTTTTTAATGCATACAGCTATATTTTAATGAGTATAGGCAAATTACTAGAATGAAAAAATTTAACTGTGTGCCTATGCTTAGCCTGGTGATGGGCCAAAGATGTTTAGGTAAGCAATAAAATAAAAACTTAACACAGTTTACAAATGATATATTTACTCCATAAAATTTATTTTCTTCTTTTCATCTTAGCAGAATCACTTAATTTTGTTATTATAATCAAGATTGTATTGTATTGTATTGTATTGTATTTACAATCAGTGTTTTGTTAACAATAATGCTGAATTACATAACTTTCTTGAGTTACTGTAGCTCTTGGAACTTTTTAACACTTATTTATTTTTGAGAGACAGAGAGAGAGACAGGGCACAAGCAGGAGAGGGGCAGAGAGAAAGAGGGAAACAGAATCCGAAGCAGGCTCCAGGCTCTGAGAGCCTGACATGGGACTCGAACCCATGAACCACAAGATCATGACCTAAGTTGAAGTCAGATGCTTAACCGACTGAGCCACCCAGGCACATAGCTCTTGGAACTTTTGAACTTAATTTTACTTCAGAGAAATTTTGTTCTGCTAAAGCAGTAGCAACTGAAATAGTGATCAAATTCTTAAAGCAATACTTATTTCAGAAAATGAAGAATTGGGAGTTTCTGGTCTGGCATGTAAATAACTTAGAAACCATCACTCCATCCTAACAAATAAAAAGCTGAATAAACTGAAAATCAACAACTCTTCTTAGATCTGTCCGAGAATTGAGGACATAAAGCAAACAGCTGCTCCCCAAATTAGAAGACAGGCAGATACAGAGAATAACTTGCCAGAGTAGAAACCCGTGAGCAAAAACCTCCCAGGGTTTTTGTACCTTTCCAGGGTAACGGGTAGGGGATAGGAAAACCTGAACTATAATTGATGAATTGCTGGAGACTGAGTGTGGACAAGTCTGAGAGTTAAACGCGCCACTGGGGCCCAGTCTTTGGGGGACCCCACACTTGTCAGTTTTACTTCCTGAAGCTCTACCAGGTTCTGACAATGACTATTGGGGAAAAATCCCCTTGTGTCTGGCAGGGGAAGGAGGAAAGAAACCATATTGAAATTTGCCTGAACATCCTGTTCATCTTAATAGGATCTAACCTCTTGAGAAATTATTTTGCCAACACCTAACTTATTGAGATTTTATCAGAGCCTAACTGACCTGGGGGAAGAAAAACACCCAACCACACTCAGCCCACTCTGGCAATGTTGTCCCACCTGAGGGGAGTATATATAATCTGATAAGCAACTGTAAAGTTCACAGGCCCCCTAAAAGACTGAGACGTGATCATAGGTCTATACAATGCTTCCCCACTTCACCTCTACCTTATAGCACATCACTAAAGCCTTATTTACTGCAGTTCCTTTTTTCTAGTACATCATGTCTGGCTTTCCACAAAAAGTTACAGGGCATACTATAATGCAAAAAAAACTTAGTCTGAAGAAACAGCAAGCCCCAGAACCAGACTCAGATATACAGAAATGATGGAATTGTCAGACTAGGAATTTAAAATAAGTATGATTAATATGCTAAGGGCTCTAAAGGAATTAGTAGATAGCATGCAAAACCAGATTGGTAATGTAAGCAGATACCAGCATACCTCAGAGATATTATGGGTTTGGTTTCAGACCACTGCAATTAGGCATACGTTGATCTAATGCAAGTCAAATCAATTTTTTTGGCTTCCTCGTGCATATAAAAGTCACATTTATACTATGCTTTAGTCTAGTAAGTGTGCAATAGCATGGTCTGAGGAAACAATGTACATACCCTGATTAAAAAATACTGCTAAAAAATGCTAACCATGGTCTGAACTTTCAGTGAATCATAATCACTGATCACATTTCACTGTAACAAATATTATAATAATAATGAAAAACTTTGAAAGAGTTCAAGAATTACCGAACTATGACACAGAGACATGAAGTGAGCAAATGCTGTTGGAAGAATGGTACCAATAGACATGCTCAACACAAGGACAGGTGCTGGGGTGTGGGGTGAGTTGCCCTGCCCAGTGCTGGAAGCCTGGATAGAGTGTGTGTGTGTGTGTGTGTGTGTGTGTTGGAGGGTACAGTTATTTGTGATTCAGGGCCCACAGCCTTTCTCCTCTAGACATTCTGTTACCCTCCTGGTCCAGCTTTGTTCGTTACGAACAGAAATAGAGAGTCCAGAAATAGCAACTCATTTTTGACAAAGGAGCAAAGACAACACCTGGAGCAAAGATCATCTTTTATTTTTTTATGTTTTATTTATTTATTTTGAGAGAGAGAGAAAGAGAGCATGAGCAGGGGAGGGGCAGAGAGAGATGGGGAGAGACAATCACAAGCAGGCTCCAAGCTGTCAGTGTGAAGCCTGATGCAGGGCTCAATCTTATGAACTGTGAGATCATGACCTGAACCAAAACCAAAAGTTGGATGCTTAACCAGCTGAGCCACCCAGGTGCCCGCAAAGATCACCTTTTCTTTCTTCTTTTTTTTTCAGTATATGAAGTTTATGGTCAGATTGGTTTCCATACAACACCCAGTGCTCATCCCAAAAGGTGCCCTCCTCAATACCCATCACCCACCCTCCCCTCCCTCCCACCCCCCATCAACCCCGGTTTGTTCTCAGTTTTTAAGAGTCAAAGATCACCTTTTCAATGAACAGTGCGGGGGCAACTGGACATCCACCTGGGAAACAATGAATCTGGTCACAAATCTTACACAAAATCTTCACAAAAATTAACACCAAGTGGATATAGACCTAAACGTAAAACACAAAGCTATAAAGCTCCTAGAAGATAACATAGGAGAAAATCTGGAAGCCCTTGGGTTTGGTGATGACTTTTTCTGTACACCAAAGGCACGATCCATGAAAGAAATAATTGATAAGCTGGACTTCATTAAAATCAAAACCTTCTGCTCTGCAAAAGGCGGTGTCTACAGAATTAGAAGATAAGCCACAGACTGGGAGAAAATATTTGCAGAAGATGTATCTGATGAAGGATTGTTATCCAAAATATACAAAGGACTCTTAAAAGCCAACCATAAGAAAACAGACAACTCAATTAAAAAAAAAAACAGGACAAAGACCTGAACAGAAACCTCATCAAAGAAGATACACAGATGACAAACAAGTGCATGAAGAGATGTTCACATCATATGTCATCAGGGAAGTGCAGATCAAGACAACAATGAGATACCACTCTGATCCTATTAGAATGGCCAAGATCTGCAACACTGACAACACCAAATGCTGTGGAGGATATGGAGCAACAGGAACTGTCAAACTTCGCTAGGGGTGATGCAAGATGGAATAGACACTCCGGAAGACAGTTTGGCAGTTTCTTATAAAACTCAACATACTCTTACCTTATGATTCAGCAGTTGGGCTCCTTGGTATTTTCCCACAAGAGTTAAAAACTTAACATTGACACAAAAACCTGAATACAATTGGGGTTTATAGCATCTTTATTCACAATTGCCAAAACTTGGAATCCACCAAGACCTCCTTCCAGTAGGTGAATCGTGGTACGTCCAGACAATGGCAAATTTACTCAGCACTAGTAAGAAATGAGCTATCAAGCCGTGAGAAGAGTTGAAGAATCTTACTAAGTGAAAGAGGCCAATTTGAAAAGGCTACATATTATACAATTCCAACTACATGCCACTCTAGAAAAGGCACAACTATGGAGATGGTAAAAAAACAAAACAAAACAAAACAAAATGACAAACAAACAAAAAACCAAAAACCCAGCTTGTTAGGTCTTCGGAAGAAAGGAGAGATGAAGAAGTGAAGCACATGAGAGTGTGGCATAGTTGGTACTAAAAACTAGGCTGACTTTTTTTTTTTTAATTTTTAACATTTATTTATTTTTGGGACAGAGAGAGACAGAGCATGAACAGGGGAGGGGCAGAGAGAGAGGGAGACACAGAATCCGAAGCAGGCTCCAGGCTCTGAGCTGTCAGCACAGAGCCTGACGCGGGGCTTGAACTCACGGACCGTGAGATCATGACCTGAGCCCAAGTCGGCCGCTCAACCGACTGAGCCACCCAGGTACCCCTAGGCTGACTTTTAAAGTGGTTCAACTTTCTATTACCGTTTTGCGTCAATACAACGGTGGCACCTGCCAAGGCTGAAATCCCATTGCCACCTGTACCTCAGAATGAATAAAAGATTTTTTTTTTTTTAAAGGACAGTTATCCAGGAAGTTACCCACTTTCCAGCTAAGGTCCCTTGGACAATTGACCTTACAGAGCACATCAGTATACTCTGGTTTCTCTTCAGATCGTATACATCTTTCGCCTTTTACAGAGCACATCAGCCCCCTTTGAGAAATCTTGTGTCCTGAAATCCTTAATGCAGTGGGTTCTCGTAAAGGAAGCTTTATTTAGGGGATCACCAAGAGCTACAAAAAACCCTTCTAGGCTGAACCCCTCTGGACCCGAGGAATAGTCGTGTGCTGCGGGTACCGGAACAGGGGGCAAGGTGGAGGGGACTTGCCGGCCGCACAGCGGGACCCGCAGCCCGACACCGGTCACTGGGGCGCCTCCCGGGCCCGCAGGGCAGGCGGGGTCGGGCGGAGGGCCAGGTCCGCCGCCGCCGCCGCCGCCGCCACCACCACCGCGAGCCCAGACCTGCCCGCCCGACCTGACCGCGCAGTCTCGCGGGATCGCTCAGCTCTCGCTCCCGGTGCCGCTCCGGAGGCAGCTGGAGTTCCGGACGCTTCCCGGAGCCGTCTCAGGTCGCGGTGCGCGGACGGTAGGCTGGACGAGGACTGGAGGGAGGGCTGCCTCCGACCGCCGGCCGAGCTGAGGCTCCTCGGGCCGGCCGGACGGGGGGCCGGGGCCGAGTGGGTCCCGGGGAGAGCGAGGCGGGCCTCGGGGGCGCGCGCGGCGGGCTGGGAGCCACAGGTGCGGGGCAGGCGGCGGCGGGACAGGCCGCTCGGGCCAGAGTTTCCGCACGAGTTGGGGCCAGTTCCTGAAGGGCGCCGCCGGGTCCCCGCGCTACCGAGCGGGGCCGGGACGCTGCTGCCCGGCTCTAGGCCTGGGGCAGGTGCAGGGGTGTGGGGCGAGTTAGTCTGCCCGGCGCTGGAAGCCTGGGCACCCGGGGAGGGGGCGGACGGGGGTGTTGGGCTGGGCGTGCGGTTATTCGCGATTCAGGGCCCAGACACTCCGTGGCCCTCCCGGTCCGGCTTGGCTCCTTTTCCCTTTCGCTCGCCCCTGCCCGGGAGAACGAATTTCGCTCCTCCGGGAGGAATCCTAGACGTCTCCCCCTCGTTGGCCTTTTGAAAAACAGAAAAGCATATTCCCCCAGAGACCGCCACAAAAACTGGCTCTTTGGAGTCCTTAAAGAAGTTTAAGAATTCATCAGATCTTAAGAAATTACCCTGGGACAGAATTTTCCTGTGCGTAGTAAGATATCCAACAGGGGCCTTAGATTTCACGATTTTATTAATACGTTTAACTTATTCCCAACCCCAGCATGACTTTTTTTTTCCCTCCATCTCACTCATCCTCTGCCCCCCCCCCCTTTCCCGGGTGTTCTAGACAGCGTAAATGTTCTATCATCAGTTCCCTAGAGATGAGACTTGCTCAACAAATTACATATTCTGTGCCAAAGCAGGTGGAAGGTGTCTCCAAAGGACCGAATTTTCCATCATTTTTCCAGTGTTAGTTATCCAGGGTCAAAATCTTAACTCTGCACTTTAATGTCCCTTTTTGAGTTTATGACAAATGTTGCAGATACACTCCCTCGGTTGTTTTTACAGTAATTGACCCAGAACTCATTTTCAGGAAAAGAACTTCCTTCAAAATGGTAAAATAACGAAAGAGGAATTTGAACATTTTATTTTCGGATGGAAATCAGAGAATGAAAAGAAAGATTAATCCGAGCCATGTGGTAAAACCAGGAATTTGAAGAAAATGGAAATGTTTCCATTTTTGTGGACGTGTATTTTTCTACCCTTCATACGAGGACACAGTCTTTTCACCTGTGAACCAATTACTGTTCCCAGATGTATGAAAATGGCCTACAACATGACATTTTTCCCTAATTTAATGGGTCATTATGACCAGAGTACAGCTGCTGTGAAAATGGAGGTGCGTATTTCTTCGTATGTTTATAGAGAAATAGTTTATGCTCTGCTCTGGAATAAACTATAAATGTTGACTTTTTTTTTTTTTTTTTAAACACCGTAAGGGATTTCTTCAAATTGTGCACAAGTCATATTTTGAATACATCCTTTTGAAAGTTAATTCCTCCTACTAACTTAAATTTTGTGTAGATTTGTGGCCTTTGATAGTGGATTTGCTTAAGATAGGGTTTCTTTTACATGAAATGTAGTTATGATTTTGAAGTACCTTGCACCTGGCAAATATTTTGCTTTCCTGAGTCAATTATGGTAGTTCCTCTAGAAATGTGAATTCTGAATTTTTCCTAATTAATTGAACATATAATCTATATTGCCTGGACTAAAAGTGCCTGAACTACATACATACCTTGTCGTAAGTAGTTGTTAATGTTCACTTGGCACAGTTTTTCTGTGGTAAATCAGTTGCTGGAAGATTTGGGGGCTGTAGATAGTGTTTTGCTGAAAAGTGACCTTTTTTTTTTTTTTTTTTTTTTTTTTCCCAGCAGAACACTTAAGTATTCTTTGTAAGATACCAGTTAAAAGAAACCACAAGTCTGGGGAGAGGCATGTGACACTTACGATTGCCTTAGGTGCCTTAGTTACCTGCCCCTGGTTTAGAGATATGCAGATTGCTAGGGAAGTGTGGGAAGAGAGTTACCTGTAGAGACAGGAACCTGCCCTCCCATACAGATCTGTTAGGTTGATAAGTCTCCTGAAAGAACATCCCTTTAGAGTGTTGCTAAGAAATGAAACCCTTACAGTTTTAATATAGACACTATAAAATCGATTAGTTTTGTTTTTGCACATTCAAGTCTTCCATTGTTGTTTCGTTGAATAGGGTTTCGACTACCTCATTGTAGATTCAGATCTAAAATAACAGAGCTTTTAAAGCTAAGTAGATGTGGGGCGCCTGGGTGGCGCAGTCGGTTAAGCGTCCGACTTCAGCCAGGTCACGATCTCGCGGTCCGTGAGTTCGAGCCCCGCATCGGGCTCTGGGCTGATGGCTCGGAGCCTGGAGCCTGTTTCCGATTCTGTGTCTCCCTCTCTCTCTGCCCCTCCCCTGTTCATGCTCTGTCTCTCTCTGTCCCAAAAATAAATAAAAAAAAAAAAAACGTTGAAAAAAAAAAAATTAAAAAAAAAAAAATAAAGCTAAGTAGATGTACTTTAAAAGGATTTACAAATTACCTTATGGTAATCTTTCAGTGGTTTTTCAAACCAACGCAGAATATCCTTTTGAACACTGAACAGATGATGCAGTGATCGTTTCATTGATTAATCAGAACCATTTTGATAGTTTAATCTGATTAAAATAAAGTATGTAGTAGGAGTACGTTCAAAGAGTAATTATATAATTCATTCATGTTTTCTCTGATGTGTTTTATAGCTCATGCCTTACCAAGTTCTTAAATATTTTTAAAATATTTATTTATTTTTGAGAGAGAGCATAAGCGGGGGAGGGGCAGAGAGAGAGACAGACAGACAGACACACAATCCCAATCAGGCTCCAGGCTCTGAGCTGTTAGCTCAGAGCCCAATGCTGGGCTCCAGCTCAGGAACCACAAGATCATGACCTGAGCCAAAGTCGTTGGCTGCTCAACTGACTAAGCCACCCAGGTGCCCCCACAAAAAATTAAGAAATATATGTAAATAAAATGAGTAACATTACAAAAGAAACCAATTATGGTTAAGAACCCCTGAACCCTGCATCATATAGGTTGAAGAAACTGAAGCTCAGAGAAGTTAGGATTTGTCCAAAGTCTAAGCCTGTAATCTGACAGTCTTCTCTGTCAACATGGACCATAATGTCATCTTTTTTTTTTAATGTTTATTTCATTTTGAGAGATTGACAGAGTGTGAGCCGGGGAAGGGCAGAGAGAGAGGGAGACACAGAATCTGAAGCAGTCTCCAGGCTCGGAGCTGTCAGCACAGAGCCCAACGTGGGGCTCGAACCCACCAACTCTGAGATCATAACCTGAGCTGAAGTTGGATGCTCAACAGACTGAGCCACCCAGCCGCTCCCGTAATGTCATCTTTAATGTTTATTTATTTTTGACAGAAAGAGAGAGAGCGCGAGCGAGCATGAGTGGGGGAGGGGCAGAGAGAGAGGGAGACCCAGAATTGGAAGCAGTCTCCAGGCTCTGAGCCATAATGTCATCTTTAGATGTTTTTTTAGCCTTTGACCTTATTGGATAAAAAAAGACAATATGCCCTAACATTCAGAATGTGATGTATTAATATTAGTCTTTGCTGCTGCTTCGCAAACTTAATTTCTATAAAAATTAAACTGGGAATTTTGGTGTTTTTCTTAAACTGCTATTCAGACCAGACCTACCTCCCTTTCTCCTCCCTATCTGTGCCATGAATACAGAGTCTCAGTTTTCACCAGTCTCTCCCCCTGGTGTCGTCAAAGTGATTTTATTATAAAACACATATCCAGGTGGCTCAGTCAAGTTGAACGTTGGACTTTGGCTCTGGTCGTGATCTCACAGTTTGTGAGTTTGAGCCCTGCCTGGGGCTCTGTGCTGACAGTGTGGAGCCTGTTTGGGATTCTCTCTGTCTCCTTCTCTCTCTGCCTCTGTCCTGCTCACTCTCTGTCTCTCAAAATAAATAAATAAACTTAAACATAAAATAAAACGTATATCCATAGTCCACTTTGGGGTTAAAATTCTTCACCATTTCCTTAAAGCTGGAAGAATAAAGACCTGACTCTAGCGTAGTATGCAAGGCTCTTCATATGTGACCCTGCTCTCCTGTCCAGCTTCCTGTCTTGTCTCTTCTCATATTACATGATCTCCATCAGCCAAACTGACCTGTTTGTAGAACTCACATCCACATTACTCCCTCTCACTTCTCTACCTTTGCACACATTGTATTGGTTGCTTCCCAGGCTCTCTACCTATCCTTCACCTGCTCAGTTTCTGCAGTTCTCAGTTAAAGCAGTAACTCTGTGCTCAGTGAAGCCTTCTTTCATCTTTCTCCCAAGCATATGTAATCTGCTTACTTTCTACACTCTGATAGTACTTAATATACAGTGGTTCTTAAATACTTAACTATGCTGTATTGTAGTTATATGTGTGGTTCTCACTAGATTGCAAGTGTTGAGAGTAGGGATGGTATTTATTCATTTTTTTCCCCTAATGCCTAGTACAGTGCCTCAGAGCATGATAGATACACAGTAAAAGCTGAGTAAGTAAAAAGGTGGTGTTTCCTGCTCTAAAAAATCAACAAAGAGAATTTTACCTACAAATTTTTACCTTCCACCTCTGTCGTCTGCAGTGTCCAGGTGAAAGAAATTCTGAAATTTTTAGGTGGTTTCATATCACCCACTTTGGTTCTACCTGAGCCTAGTTCTGATAAAATGTATCAGTTGACATCCTCTGTTTCCTCTAATATTTCCCATTTTAGCATGACACATGTTTCTTAGGATTCATTTAAAGAATTTTATTGTTAACCATTTATATTTATTTGTATGGAGTGCAAGAATTCATCTTTTGATTGGCCCACTGTATTATAAATCATGTAACAAATTTTTTTCAAACATTGTACTGTAAACAAAACAAAAACACTGTATTACAATTCAGTCAAATACTAAATTATAACTGCATATAGCTCAGCTTTTACTAAAAAAAAGGCATTTTACAGCTTCTTTAAAGAACAGATTGGGTTTTATACCTCCAACACAACTGTCCTCGATTATTGCTCGTCCCTGTTGAATTTCCTGTGTTCCATACGAATTAATGTTAGGATGAGGGGCTGAAGAATTATCAGCTGATTATGGCAACCAGTTGTGTCTTCTTAGCCACCAAGAATTCCTTATGTCAAATGATCTATCGTCTCTTAGTTTTCATTTTGTATGAGGGCTGTCCTGTTTTATAGAATTCGTAGCATCTGCTATCAGTGCTCATCTGTGATTGTATGAGATGGGTTTAGAGCAGTGGTTCTCAAAGTTCACTTCATAGACCAGCAACTTGTGAGCTTGTTAGAAATGCAGTTCATGGACCCCATCTCACCCAGTGAACCATGATCTGTGAAGATGGAGCCCAGGAAACTGTGTTTCTTATGCATGTTAAAATTTGAGACCCATTGGTTTAGAGCAAGGAGTGCAAACTTGTAAAATAGTAAATATTTTTGGCTTTGCAAACCATACAGACTCTGTCACAGCTATTCAACTCTGCAATTGCAGGAAAAAAAAAAGCAGCCATAAACAATATGTAAACAAATGAATGTGGATGTGCTTCAGTGAAACTATTTACAAAAACAGGCAGTGGACTGGTTTTGGCCCACAGCCTGTAGTTTGCTGAACCTGGTTTAAGGTATTTGAAAGTGTTCTTAAGGATTATAAACACAGAGCATGTACTAAGTAAACATTATTATGCATTCTTGTTAATATGTTACCTGAGCTATATGTAATTTACTTTCCGCATAAATTTTTCTTAGGCCAAATTTATCACAGACCACTGACTGGGATATTCTGGTTCTTTGCTTTTGTTTCAGAGATTGCTTGAAATAAGGGACTTAAGTTTTTTTTCCTTATTTTGTTATCTGAAGCTGAAGTCATTTGTATTGCAAAGAGTTAATTTACAATTCTGAATAGTAACTTGGCTTGGTAATGAAAAGGATGTTGTACAGCCTAACTCTCCCCAGTAGAAAAACAAGTGGCTGCTGATTTTCCATTGTGTTCCTTTTTGTTTCATATCTAGAGCATTGTTTCCCAAATTGTGAGGTTGATGTCCCTTGAGAGACTGATTTCATCCAGAAAGAGCTGAGGCTGATCTAGGGAAAATGGAAACAGGAATATTGTATTTTTCTTTTTGAATTGCCTTCATTGAGCTCTAAGCAAAAGCAAAGTCATGTATTGTGTTTGGAACAGCATGTGGTCGTTCCACTTTTGAAAGGTCTAAAGGGAAGTGAGCCAAAAAAACCTCTTTCCTTTTCCACCTGTTAATATGCACTCCTAAAATGTCTCTATTCAATTAAAAATAAAGGGATGAAGAAAACCTGTATAAACAGACTTCTAAGGAAAAAAAAAAAACTATTTCTGTTGGGCAGTGGTTTTTAAACATTTTCACTTTCCTGCTTTTAGAGTCTAGTGGACCCCTTCGTTTCCTCTTTATTCTCTACTCTTCTATCCCCACACACAAGGAAAGAAAATGTTTAGTGTAACTAACTTTTGTTTTCAGGGAAGACTTTCTGAAAATAGCTGTGACGATTCTGAAAGTGAGTTGTTGAGTCATTCAAAATGAAATAGATATTGAAAAGTGTTGCAAGTCAGGTGTGTGTATAGTGGCTACTATTGTGTTTTAAATGTAGAAGTTGCAAGCTTAACCAAGCTTAACTTCCTTTGTGATGTTGTGTTGCAGTAGTAGAAAGTGTTATGACTGTTTCCAAGTCTGCAGAATCAGGATTAGACCTGTAGGTAACCAGAGAACAGTAGTTCTCCCGGGAGGCTCTGCTGATAGGCACCAGGTTCCTGCAGGGCTGTTCCTTGCTATCCCACAGTCTAGGATATTACTGGTTACGCCTTCGGGAGAGCCTATCCATACAGGAACATGGTTCTTTCAGACTCTGGGAAGACTGTTATGTTGTGGTTATTTCCTTTCCTTGAGAATGTGGCATGTAGATAATGAAGCTTTATTACTCTAGTTTGTGTATTTGTCATGTATTCATTCATTAATATTTGTTGAATGTGTACCTGAATGCGTAGTTTCCCTGGAATTAGAATTTTTCCAAGTTACAAGTTTTAAATTAAAAAATTGACTCTTTATTGGACAGATTCTTTTGTAGTGCCAATCAGTTACTATGTATATTTGTCTAATTTCCAAAACAAACACTCTTTTGGAGAAATAATTTAAAATTTATACTGCTGCCTGCTAAGAACTGCCATGAAAATAACAAGTATTCCCATTATGGAAATAATGCAAATTCCTGCTTTTAATTCTTGTATTCCAGGCTCCACTTTGTATTTTTTAAAGAAGCTCACTTTCCTGGCATTGGTCACATTCATGAAAATAATTGAAAAAGTTTGCATCACTTTATTATATAGTAGTCTGTTGACATTCTCAAAGAATTTACTTGAGATCTCTGTAACCACTTTAACAGTACTCTCTGAAATGTAAACTTAATTTAAGGACCTCTGTAGATCTTTAGTGACTCTGTTGTCTAGCCAAGGCCTATCACTTTCTTTAGTTGTTTTTTAGATTTCTTCACTTTCCCTCAATTTTCATTACCATTATTAGAAGTTGGCTTTATTTTGATGCCTTTTCAAGTAAGGAATAAAGGAATAAATAATATTTTAAAATGAATAAATATACTCATAAAATAAAAATAAATAAGTAGGGAATAAATAAGACATTTATCACTCCTTGAGAATTACTTGTGTAAGTCACTGTGGGTAGAAAGCACAGATCCTGAGCTGAGAATCAGATGCCTTGTGGTGCCTGGTCTCATTTAGTAGTAAAGTGGCTTGCTTGCTTGCTTCCATGTGGGATTCATGTTCCAGCAAAGAGACAAATGTTTATGTATCTCTGTCTTTAGTACTAAGGGAGTCAAGGCATAGCTAAGATACTGCCACAGGAGCAGTCTGCTTATATATATATGTATATACATATATATATTTTTTTAATTTTTTTAATGCTGCTTTCTGAGACAGAGAGAGACAGAGAGTGAGTGGGGGAGGGGCAGAGAGAGAGAGGGAGACAGAATCGGAAGCGGCTCCGGGCTCTGAGCTGTCAGCACAGAGCCCGACGTGGGGCTCGAACTCACAAATCACGAGACCATGACCTGAGCCAAAGTCGGTCACTTAACTGACTGAGCCACCCAGGTGCCCCTGCTTATATATTTTTTTAAAAATAAAAATGTTTTTCTTCTTTTGATCCCTCTCTAGTAGAATGCTAACCCAAACTTTCTCTTTGGGTTAGAATGCCACCAACTCCAGGCTTGTGATTCCTTCCATTGCCATGTCATAGCATGGGGAGCTAGCTGGTGTGTTTCAAGGAAAAGATGGTAGCATGGCAGAAGCAGGCATTGTGAGAGTGTAAGCAGTATGTTCATGCTGCTTTCCCATGTCTTTAATATCTGCTCTGCCCAGGCCACTTGAAGATGGAATGCTGTTGGGTATACCTGATGTCATGAGTAGGTGAGTTAGATAGTACCCAATGTATAAGAGGTAACTAGGCATGGTATCTCTAGATGTCCCATAGTCATGTCCAGTTTCTATCAGGAACTATTAGCAAAACCAAGGTGGAAGGTCCTTTTATTTATTTAGGGCTAATATTGGAATCCTCATTGGATGTATATCTATGGCCTTATCAGCTTTTATGTCCTAAATATAATGGGCCAGTGTGATGTCCTAGGAAATAGCAATATGGTTAGAGTCTCTGACAGTGAAATTGAGGCACAGAACTGAAGAGCTGATGTTATTCTAAGGTGGTGCTTCTAAAACTTTGGTGTGCATGAGAATCATCTGAAGGGCTTGGTAAAACACAGATTGCTGCTCCCACCCTCTTCCTGAAACTGTAGGTCCTTGGTGGGGTGGAGAATGTGCATTTCTTTTTTAATTTTTTTTTTTGACATTTATTTAACCTTGAGAGACAGAGACAGAGCATGAGCAGGGGAAGGGCAGAGAAAGGGAGACACAAAATCCAAAGCAAGCTCCAGGCTCTGAGCTGTCAGTGCAGAGCCTGATGCAGGGCTCGAACCCATGAACTGTGAGATCATGACCTGAGCCATAGTCAGCCGCTTAACCCACTGAGCCACCCAGGTGCCCCGAGAATTTGCATTTCTAACAAATGCCTTTGGGATGCTGCTGCTGTTTTTTCAGGGACCACTCTTCGAGAACCACTGCTCTAAGGCAAGTTGGTAAAGATGTGTTGTCATCCTTCCTAGATAAAAGTAAATGGCTTTTGGAGGAAAAAAGCATTGGCCAGGTTAGCATTGGCCTGCATACGAAGTGCCAAGGTGGTACTGATTTGCTGCAGTAAAGAGACCACATCTGGAAAAGCATCTGAGCCCTTTGATTAAGGTTTAAGACAATCTGTTAATAATATATTCAGTTGTACTGGAAAGTTACAATGGACAGGTGCTAAGAATTACATCCCTAAATATGTTTTTGATGATGTTACTAGTCTCTGGAAACCCTCTCTGGCTTGCATTACTGCTTTCGATTTTCTCTCATGGTAGAGGGAGACCTCTCATTTGACCTCTTCTGCCGTAATAATGTTTATCCAAGAAGCCAGTTTTGTGATTGTGCTATTGATAAATACAGCAATTTGAAGTATACATGCGTGGACTTGGGAAATTACAATGGGTTGAGTTTGGGCTCCCACTAAGCTTCTGTCATAAGCCCATTTGTCATCTGACCTTCAGAAGCCTAGTTTATGAAACTAGCACATTGAATCTAGAATGAATACAGCCATATCAGTGTGTCTTAGCACTGTCTGAAATTATGTTCTTTCCTCCTTAATCCAGCACACTCAGAAACCAATGTAAGTGAACAATGTCTTACAAGTAATGTATGCTCCTGTTTTCCAGATTTGCTTTTGACTTGACCCTCCCAGGGCATGCTAGGGTAGAACTCTGCTTATGGGTTGAGACATTGAAGAACAGTAGGGATGGGTATGAAGCTATTTATTTTCCTCTTACAAAGTAAATCTTTCAGGTGAGGAGCATCTGCCTCGACAGACCGGGGATGAGGGTCTGCTTTGAGGTCTTCAGGTTTAGAGCATCGTGTGAATCTCTGAACCTTGTCTTGTATCCCCACTTCAGATCGGGGGCTCCCACGGCTTTCAGATCACAATAACTCTTGATTTCTTGTGTGAAAGGGTAGCAAATTTAACTAATGTAATTTGGCAACATGCAGGATCAAACTGTGCATTTGGTTTTCAACGTCTTAAACCTTAGGTCTTTTTAATCCTTGTATTTCACTCCACACCTCCAGCCAAGAATTTAGGGATGTCAGTTTGTCACTCTTTTCTTTTCCTAAGCTAAACACTGCCATTAGAGGCACTAGAGGCACTCACCTCAGCCCACCATCCTTGAATACTTCGTGCTTTTCATACTATTTTCTGCCTCTCTGGCAGTAGCCACTCAGCCTTAACCTTTACTGGGCATATCATTCTAAGACATTCTGGGAATCCAAGTGATTACAAGGATAATGCAACTAGCTGGTTTTCTGCCATATACCCTGGGTTGCCAGACTTCCATTTCCAAATGCTGGTAGAATGGTTCACTGCTTTTGGCCCCAATTAGGTCAGAAAACCAGTTCTAGAATTCCTCCCATTTCCCTGAGGTCACTTACATCCCATTCCTTACGTAATTGCTGTACCAGTCAGTCTTTTTGGTTGCAAACAATAGAAACCAGCTTTGACTAACTTAAGCAGAAAATGGATGGATATTAGATAGCTTCTTCAATCACAGGGGAGACTGGAGAACCAGGTTCAGAATATAGAGAGGAGCAAAGGGAACCAGGACACAGCTAAGATCATGCCATATGATCTTAGTCTGTCACCAGTGCCAATGCCATTGGACACTTCCTGAGCCATTGCCCCTGGATACTTATTTCGGCACTGTGGGCATTATTAAACCCACTGCAGTTGCCTCAGATGACCTATCAGTTCATTTGTACAGCACTCTCCCCACGAATCACAATACCTGGAATATCCAAATGGTCACATTTAGATTATGTGCCTATGTGTTTATTAGAAGATTGCACCCGTGCATCCCTTCTTAAGTTTCTGTAGCATCTCACCTACTTTGGGACTCCCCAAAATAGGGCTGCTGCGCAGATGGAAATGATAAGCATTCACCCGAGAGCTCAGTGCAAGACAGTATTACTGATCAAGGAGAAAAGGTCATTGTAGTACCTACAGTTGTTTTGAAATTTATGTCCAGCTCTGCTACCCAAGACTTTGTTACCTTCTCCATAAACTTTTTGAGTCATGAAATGTCCTTAGAGATCATCCATCAGTTCATCACTCTCATCTTACTGATGGATGGTCTGAGACTGAACACGGAAAATGATCTGCTGAAGGTGGCACTAGTAGTTAATGGCAAAGCTGGAACCAGAATTAGGATGCTGGCATTATACCAGGCAAAGGATTATATAAACTACTTTGCATATTTTGGTTCTTATTGTCTATTTATCATAGTTAGACTGGTTATATTTCAGAATGGAGGCATCAGTTGCCTTCTTAATTGCCCTCTTCTTCCTCATCTCTGTTAGTACTAATAGTATCTACCACAGGATTTCTGCCAGGGACCATTTCCTTAAAGGAGCCTACCTTTTATTTCTCTGAATGTTAAAACTATAATCAACTGGACTATTTGAGTTACTATTCAATAGTTATTATTGAATTGATATTTTATGTTGTGGTTAGTCACTCGATGAGTTTCTGAGCCTTTGAAAATGAAATATGAAAAAGAGAAATTCATGAGTGAGACCATGAAGGCCCTGAGTTACCTACTGAGAGATTTGAAGGAGGTGTGTCACTAAGGGGGGAAGGAAGAGCAGACCGATCAGACTAGGAAATTTAAATCTTTGCTCAGTTCACATATTTAAATAGCACTTGTCCTGCTGTATATAAATACCAGTTTAATAATATGATGGAATTCTGATTATAAGATTATGGACATAAGAAATGTCATAGTCAAGGGGCATCTGGGTGGCTTGGTTAAGTGTCCAACTTTGGCTCAGGTCATGATCTCATGGTCTGTGATTTTGAGCCCCACGTCAGGCTCTGTGCTGAGAGTTCAGAGCCTGGAGCCTGTTTTGGATTCTGTGTGTGTCTCTCTCTCTGCTCTCTTGCTGCTTATGCTCATGCTCTGTCTCTCAAAAATAAATAAACATTAGAAAATTAAAAAAAAAAAAGAAATGTCATAGTCAAGTTAGTAGTTTTTCCATCTCTGGGGGTTTGGTTTCTGAGAAGCCCAGGACATTTTGTGGAAAACCATAAATGATTCCTATTGAGTTTTTTTTTAGTTCAAAGGATCAGGGAAATACATTCGTTCCACTTATTCTGTTTTCAGTTGATTGGGATGAGTGCAATAATAGGCCGACTACCCATTATTTGAAGTGCTCTTATTTGTTCCATAATGATTTGTTTAAAAAAATTACCTGCATCAGGAGGTACTTGCACCATCTATAATGTGATAAATGTAGTTCGAGGTTTTGTACTCTTTGATTATTTGTCCTGGGAACATTTATTTTTTTCAAACTGAAGACTTTCGTTTCAGATAGAAGGTCACCTGTCCTCTTTTGGTATCTTTTGTTTACCCTTCGTCTTCATTGGTCTTCTTGCCCATCTTGTGAAGGGTAGTTTTCAGTTAGAGCTGGGTAGTAGTGGAGTGTCAGAGTTCGAAGAGGATGCATTCTCGAGTCTTACGGGCCCAGGCTCACATCCTGGTTGCTACTTAGGACACTTGATGAAAGTTGTTCTTAGAGGCTGTTTCATCATCTGCAAGGTAGAGATAAGAACATCTCTCTCATAGGATTGTTGTAAAAAGAATTGGGGTAGGAAAAGCACAGTGCCCAGTTAATGGCAAGTGCTGAATAAATCAAAATTCTAATTTACTATCAGTACCTATAGAATTGGTAAAAGTAGCATTAGATAAGAATATGGGCACTTAAATTCTAATTCAGGCTAGATTTGGGGATTTCAACAACAACTTCAATAAGCATTTGGATTCTGTTTT
Organism: Prionailurus viverrinus; assembly: GCF_022837055.1. Taxonomy (NCBI): domain Eukaryota; kingdom Metazoa; phylum Chordata; class Mammalia; order Carnivora; family Felidae; genus Prionailurus; species Prionailurus viverrinus. The sequence goes on from NC_062578.1 coordinate 49,247,094, forward strand.
CTCACTTATAATCTGAGGGTCTGGATCAAGTTACTGGTTTTCAGACTGTGATCTCTGGAAGTGCTTTGAGGTCACTGGCAGGGAAGGGGAGCAGTGAGAGGTATCTCAGAGGGAGGGCTTCCTTTTCAGCCAGAGCAGCTGCGCTTTTATTTATTTAATATATTGGGCTTCTTTGTAATCTCTTAAAGAAAATCTTACTTGGCAAAATACACATGCACACACACACACTTTTTGAAAATAATAGACTTAAAAGTCCACTAAAGTCCCTTCCAAGTTTAAATTCTTTATGTCTATTAGTTTGCAACAACTTGAAAGTGGTCCAAGCTGGATCCGACCCAAAGTGTCTTATTTTGTCCTGTATGGTATTTTAAATATTTATATTAAAGTGACAAAATTTAAAATTTGGAGATTTTAACATAAAAATCTAGATTCTGGCTCTCTTATGAAAAATTGATATATCTGACAATTCTGTGTCCCCATTTTCAAATAACAGTCTGTTAGAGTTGAATGGCAGCTGCTACCAACTACTCCTGCTATCTTCTGCCCCTCCGAATTTACCTGCCTAGCCCCTGCAGGTATTTGAGTTTTCAGCGTCTGATTTATTCTCTGCACATTGCATGCACACAAACTAGTATTATTGGATTAATCAGTGTTGACATTCTAGAAGAATTAAACAAAGGATGCGACTTGTAAGGAAATGACTTGCCCTGTGAGGAAATTATTTTAATACAGCAGAAGTACATGTGTCACTTTTATTCTGCCTGCCCTTAAACTGGATGATAAATAGTTCTTACGTGCTGACCATCAATTTATCCTGGCTGTTGCAGCATGACTCCTGAGTTAGGAGAATTAAACATAGTATATTTTAATTCTTTCCAGTATAGGGTCTGATTAACAGACACTCAAAAATTTTAGGAACCAGGCAATTTGGGAATAAATAAGGAAGTAAGTGTTACCAGTTGCCCATGCTTCTTCTTCCAACTCTGTCCCAGAATGGATACTCAACACAGTCTGGGCATTCTCCCTCTTGGGATACAGAAACTTGAGAAAAGTCCTCTGCTGTTCTCTAACAACTTCCTCTTAGGCAGCAAAGGGTCAATCTCAGCATCATTCATACAAGGGAGATGTGGAACACCACCTGTGGTGGCCCTGTCTTTGCTCAGTCACTTTGCCCCATCAGGACAGGGTGGATTCTCCACTGGTCCAACGTCCTTTAAAGCTCTTGTTCCCTAATTGTTGGGTGTGGGTTCTATATGTGCCCTTTAAATCAGACGTGTTAATTGTAGTGTTGTAATCACATCTCATATTTATTTATTAATTTTTTTGTATGTCCTTTCACTTACTGAGAAATATGCATTGAAATTTCTCATTAAGATCATGGAATTCTCCATTTATCCTTATAGTTTTGTTGCTTTTCACTTTACATATCTTGTGCTATTTTATTAGGTGTATACAGTGCTCAGCAATATATTGTAAACTGTATTTGTTGCATTTTATCCAGAATCTGAATGTTTTGTGGCAGGAGATATTTAGTTGGTCACACTGCCAGAAAGTAGAAGTCCTCATTGTCCTAATTTTTTTTCATTTCTTACATTCCCTCAGTTGCTCAGTATCATGTCACATTTTTATATTATTTGGTTAATTTTAATTCCAGTGTAGTTATCATACAGTGCCATATTCCTGTGTACAATATAGCGATTCAGCAATTCAGTATATTACTCTGTGCTTATCAAAATAAGTATACTCCTGAATCCCCATCACCTGTTTCACCCATCCCCCCAACTGACCTCCCTCTAGTAACTATCTGCTGTTCTCTGTAGTTAAGAATGTGTTTTTTTGGTTTGTCTCTTCTTTTTTCCTTTGTTCCTTTGTTTTGTTTCTTAAATACCATATATGAGTGAAACCATATTTGTGGTTTATGACTGGCTTATTTCATTTAGCATTATACTCTCTAGAGCCATCCACAGTGTTGTAAATAGCAAGATTTCATTTATTTTTATGGCTGAATAATATTCCACCACACATACATACATACATACATACATACATACATACATACATACATACCACATCTTTGTTATCCGTCCATCTACTGATGGACACTCAGGCTCCTTCCATAATTTGGCTATTGTAAATATTGCTGTAGTAAACAAAGGGGTACATATATCCTTTCAAATTAGTGTTTTTGTATTCCTTGGGTAAATACCTACTGGGGCATTTCTGGATCATAGGGTAGTTCTGTTATTTATTTTTTTTCCATACTGTCTTCCATAGTGGCTGTACCAGCTTGCATTCCCACCAACAGTGCAAAAGGGTTCCCCTTTCCCCACATCTTCACCAACAGTTGTTTTCCCTGGAATTTTTTTTTATTTTAGCCATTCTAACAGATATCATTATGGTTTTGATTTGTATTTCCCTGATGATGAATGATGTTGAGCAACTTTTCATGTGTCTGTTGGCCATCTGTATGTCTTCTTTGGAGGAATGTCTGTTCATGTCTTCTGCCCATTTTTCACTTGGATTATTTGGTTTTTTTTGGTGTTGAGTTATATTGGTTCTTTTATATATTTTTGATACTAATCCTTTATTAGATATATCATTTGCAAATATACACTCCAATTCAGTAAGTTGTCTTTTAGTTTTGATAGTTTCCTTTGCTGTGTAGAAGCTTGCTTGCTTGCTTGCTTGCTTGCTTTCTTTCTTTCTTTCTTTCTTTCTTTCTTTCTTTCTTTATAGGAACATATATTTTTTTAATGTTTATTTTTGATAGAGAAAGAGAGCACAAGTGGGGGAGGTGCAGAGAGAGAGGGGGTGACAGAGGATTTGAAGCAGGCTCCTGCTGGCGGCAGAGAGCCCAACGCGGGGCTCAAACTCATGAACAGTGAGATCATGACCTGAGCCGAAGTCAGATGCTTAACTGACTGAGCCACCCAGGTGCCTCATTTTTTATTTTGACGTACTCCCAATAGTTTATTTTTGTTTTTATTTCTTTTACCTTAGGAGATATAGCTAGAAAGATGTTGTTATGGCTGATGTCAGAGAAATTACTGCTTGTGCTCTCTTATAGGATTTTTATGGTTTCAGGTCTCACATTTAGGTCTTTAATCCACTTGAGTTTGTTTGTTTGTTTGTTTATTTATTTATTTATTATTATATGAAATTTATTGTCAAATTAGTCTCCATACAACACCCAGTGCTCATCCCAAAAGATCCCTCTTCAGTGCCCATCACCTACCCTCCCCTCCCTCCGCACCCCCTCCATCAACCCTCAGTTTTTTCTGTTTTTAAGAGTCTCTTATGCTTTGGCTCTCTCTCCCACTCTAACCTCTTTTTTTTCTTTTTTTTTCCTTCCCGTCCCCCATGGGTTTCTGTTAAGTTTCTCAGGATCCACATAAGAGTGAAAACATATGATATCTGTCTTTCTCTGTATGGCTTATTTCACTTAGCATCACACTCTCCAGTTCCATCCACATTGCTACAAAGGGCCATATTTCATTCTTTCTCATTGCCACATAGTACTCCATTGTGTATATAAACCACAATTTCTTTATCCATTCATCACTTGATGGACATTTAGGCTCTTTCCATAATTTGGCTATTGTTGAGAGTGCTGCTAAAAACATTGGGGTACAAGTGTCCCTATGCATCAGTACTCCTGTATCCCTTGGGTAAATTCCTAGCAGTGCTATTGCTGGGTCATAAGGTAGGTCTATTTTTAATTTTTTGAGGAACCTCCACACTGTTTTCCAGAGTGGCTGCACCAGTTTGCATTCCCACCAACAGTGCAAGAGGGTTCCCGTGTCTCCACATCCTCTCCAGCATCTATAGTCTCCTGATTTGTTCATTTTGGCCACTCTGACTGGCGTGAGGTGATAGCTGAGTGTGGTTTTGATTTGTATTTCCCTGATAAGGAGCGACGTTGAGCATCTTTTCATGTGCCTGTTGGCCATCCGGATGTCTTCTTTAGAGAAGTGTCTCTTCATGTTTTCTGCCCATTTCTTCACTGGGTTATTTGTTTTTTGGGTGTGGAGTTTGGTGAGCTCTTTATAGATTTTGGATACCAGCCCGTTGTCCAATATGTCATTTGCAAATATCTTTTCCCATTCCGTTGGTTGCCTTTTAGTTTTGTTGGTTGTTTCCTTTGCTGTGCAGAAGCTTTTTATCTTCATGAGGTCCCAATAGTTCATTTTTGCTTTTAATTCCCTTGCCTTTGGGGATGTGTCAAGTAAGAAATTGCTACGGCTGAGGTCAGAGAGGTCTTTTCCTGCTTTCTCCTCTAGTGTTTTGATGGTTTCCCATCTCACATTCAGGTCCTTTATCCATTTTGAGTTTATTTTTGTGAATGGTGTGAGAAAGTGGTCTAGTTTCAATCTTCTGCATGTTGCTGTCCAGTTCTCCCAGCACCATTTGTTAAAGGGACTGTCTTTTTTCCATTGGATGTTCTTTCCTGCTTTGTCAAAGATGAGTTGGCCATACGTTTGTGGGTCTAGTTCTGGGGTTTCTATTCTATTCCATTGGTCTCCGTGTCTGTTTTTGTGCCAATACCATGCTGTCTTGATGATGACAGCTTTGTAGTAGAGGCTAAAGTCTGCGATTGTGATGCCTCCTGCTTTGGTCGTCTTCTTCAAAATTACTTTGGCTATTCGGGGCCTTTTGTGGTTCCATATGAACTTTAGGATTGCTTGTTCTAGTTTCGAGAAGAATGCTGGTGCAATTTTGATTGGGATTGCATTGAATGTGTAGATAGCTTTGGGTAGTATTGACATTTTGACAGTATTTATTCTTCCAATCCATGAGCACGGAAGGTTTTTCCATTTCTTTTTATCTTCTTCAATTTACTTCATAAGCTTTCTATAGTTTTCAGCGTACAGATCTTTTACATCTTTGGTTAGATTTATTCCTAGATATTTGATGCTTCTTGGTGCAATTGTGAATGGGATCAGTTTCTTTGTTTGTCTTTCAGTTGCTTCATTATTAGTGTATAAGAATGCAACTGATTTCTGTACATTGATTTTGTATCCTGCGACTTTGCTAAATTCATGTATTAGTTCTAGCAGACTTTTGGTGGAGTCTATCGGATTTTCCCTGTAAAATATCATGTCATCTGCAAAAAGTGAAAGCTGGACTTCATCTTTGCCCATTTTGATGCCTTTGATTTCCTTTTGTTGTCTGATTGCTGGTGCTAGCACTTCCAACACTATGTTAAACAACAGTGGTGAGAGTGGACATCCCTGTCGTGTTCCTGATCTCAGGGGGAAAGCTCTCAGTTTTTCCCCATTGAGGATGATGTTAGCTGTGGGCTTTTCATAAATGGGTTTTATGATGTTTAAGTATATTCCTTCTACCCCGACTTTCTCGAGGGTTTTTATTAAGAACGGATGCTGAATTTTGTCAAATGCTTTTTCTGCATCGATTGACAGGATCATATGGTTCTTTTCTTTTATTAATGTGATGTATCACGTTGATTGATTTGTGAATGTTGAACCAGCCTTTCATCCCAGTAATGAATCCCACTTGATCATGGTGAATAATTCTTTTTATAAGCTGTTGAATTCGATTTGCTAGTATCTTATTGATAATTTTTACATCCATATTCATCAGGGTTATTGGCCTGTAGTTCTCTTTTTTTACTGGGTCTCTGTCTGGTTTGGGAATCAAAGTAATACTGGCTTCATAGAATGAGTCTGGAAGTTTTCCTTCCCTTTCTATTTCTTGGAATAGCTTGAGAAGGATAGGTATTATCTCTGCTTTAAACGTCTGGTAGAACTCCCCTGGGAAGCCATCTGGTCCTGGACTCTTATTTGTTGGGAGATTTTTGATGACTGATTCAATTTCTTCACTGGTTATGGGTCTGTTCAAGCTTTCTATTTCCTCCTGATTGAGTTTTGGAAGCATGTGGGTGTTTAGGAATTTGTCTACTTCTTCCATGTTGTCCAGTTTGTTGGCATATAATTTTTCATAGTATATCCTGATAATTGCTTGTATCTCTGAGGGGTTAACAATTCCATTTTCATTCATGATTTTATCTATTTGGGTCATCTCCCTTTTCTTTTTGAGAAGCCTGGCTAGAGGTTTATCAATTTTGTTTATTTTTTCAAAAAACCAACTCTTGGTTTCATTGATCTGCTCTACAGTTTTTTAGATTCTATATTGTTTATTTCTGCTCTGATCTTTATTATTTCTCTTCTTCTGCTGGGTTTATGCTGTCTTTGCTGTTCTGCTTCTATTTCCTTTAGGTGTGCTGTTAGATTTTGTATTTGGGATTTTTCTTGTTTCTTGAGATAGGCCTGGATTGCAATGTATTTTCCTCTCAGGACTGCCTTCGCTGCATCCCACAGCATTTGGATTGTTGTATTTTCATTGTCGTTTGTTTCCATATATTTTTTAATTTCTTTAATTGCCTGGTTGACCCACTCATTCTTTAGTAGGGTGTTCTTTAACCTCCATGCTTTTGGAGGTTTTCCAGACTTTTTCCTGTGGTTGATTTCAAGCTTCATAGCATTGTGGTCTGAAAGTATGCATGGTATAATCTCAATTCTTGTATACTTATGAAGGGCTGTTTTGTGACCCAGTATGTAATCTATCTTGGAGAATGTTCCATGTGCACTTGAGAAGAAAGTATATTCTGTTGCTTTGGGACGCAGAGTCCTAAATATATCTGTCAAGTCCATCTGATCCAATGTATCATTCAGGGCCCTTGTGTCTTTATTGACCGTGTGTCTAGATGACCTATCCCTTGCTGTAAGTGGAGTGTTGAAGTCCCCTGCATTACCACATTCTTATCGATAAGGTTGCTTATGTTTGTGAGTAATTGTTTTATATATTTGGGGGCTCCCGTATTCGGCGCATAGACATTTATAATTGTTAGCTCTTCCTGATGGATAGACCCTGTGATTATTATATAATGCCCTTCTTCATCTCTTGTTACAGCCTTTAATTTAAAGTCTAGTTTGTCTGATATAAGCATGGCTACTCCAGCTTTCTTTTGACTTCCAGTGGCATGATAAATAGTTCTCCATGCCCTCACTTTCAATCTGAAGGTGTCCTCAGGTCTAAAATGAGTCTCTTGTAGACAGCAAATAGATGGGTCTTGTTTTTTTATCCACTCTGATACCCTATGTCTTTTGGTTGGTGCATTTAGTCCATTTACATTCAGTGTTATTATAGAAATATATGGGTTTAGAGTCATTGTGATGTCCGTAGGCTTCATGCTTGTAGCGATGTCTCTGGTACTTTGTCTCACAGGATCCCCCTTAGGATCTCTTGTAGGGCTGGTTTAGTGGTGACGAATTCCTTCAGTTTTTGTTTGTTTGGGAAGACCTTTATCTCTCTATTCTAAATGACAGACTTGCTGGATAAAGGATTCTCGGCTGCATATTTTTTCTGTTCATCACATTGAAGATCTCCTGCTATTCCTTTCTGGCCTGCCAAGTTTAAGTAGAGAGATCAGTCACAAGTCTTATAAGTCTCCCTTTATATGTTAGAGCACGTTTATCCCTTGCTGCTTTCAGAATTTTCTCTTTATCCTTGTATTTTGCCAGTTTCACTATGATATGTCGTGCAGAAGATTGATTCAAGTTATGTCTGAAGGGAGTTCTCTGTGCCTCTTGGATTTCAATGCCTTTTTCCTTCCCCAGATCAAGGAAGTTCTCAGCTATTATTTCTTCAAGTACACCTTCAGCACCTTTCCCTCTCTATTCCTCCTCTGGAATACCAATTATGCGTAGATTATTTCTCTTTAGTGCATCACTTGGTTCTCTAATTTTCCCCTCATACTCCTGGATTTTTTTTGTCTTTTTCTCAGCTTCTTCTTTTTCCATAATTTTATCCTCTAGTTCACCTATTCTCTCCTCTGCCTCTTCAATCTGAGCCGTGGTTGTCTCCATTTTATTTTGCAGCTCATTAATAGCATTTTTTAGCTCCTCCTGGCTGTTCCTTAGTCCCTTGTTCTCTGTAGCAATAGATTCTCTGCTGTCCTTTGTACTGTTTTCAAGCCCAGTGATTAATTTTATGACTATTATTCTAAATTCACTTTCTGTTATATTTAAATCGTTTTTGATCAGTTCTTTAGCTGTCGTTATTTCTTGGAGGTGTTTTTGAGGGGAATTCTTCCGTTTCGTCATTTTGGATAGTCCCTGGATTGGTGCGGAACTGCAGGGCACTTCCCCTGTGCTGTCTTGAATAACTTGTGTTGGTGGGCGGGGCTGCAGTCAGACTGATATCTGCCCCCAGCCCACCGCTGGGGCCACAGTCAGACTGGTGTGTGCCTTCTCTTCCCCTCTCCTAGGAGCGGGATTCACTGTGGAGTGGTGTGGCCCGTCTGTGGCCCCTACTCGTACACTGCTAGGCTTGTGGTGCTGGGGATCTGGTGTATTAGCTGGGGTGGATCGGCATGGTGCACAGGGGCGGGAGGGGCAGGCTCAGCTCGCTTTTCCTTAGGAGGTCCGCTTTGGGAGGGGCCCTGTGGCACCAGGAGGGAGTCAGACCTGCCGGAGGGATGGATCTGCAGAAGCACAGCGTTGGTTTTTGGGTGTTTTCGAGGTGCAAGCAAGGTTCCTGGCAGGAACTGGTTCCCTTTGGGATTTTGGCTGGGGGATGGGCCAGGGAGATGGCGCTGGTGAGCGCCTTGTTCACCGCCAACCTGCGCTCTGTTGTCCGGGGCTCAACAACTCTCCCTCCTGGCTCTCTGAGTAGAGCTGTTAACTTATAACCTTCCTGATTTTAAGTCCCGCTTGCTGTCCGAACACACTCCATCTGGCCCCTCTGCTTTTGCAAGCCAGACTCGGGGGCTCTGCTTTGCCGGCGGGCCGCCCCTCCGCCCCGGCTCCCTCCTGCCAGTCCGTGTAGCACGCACCTCCTCTCCGCCCTTCCTACCCTCTTCCGTGGACCTCTTGTCTACGCTTGGCTCCAGAGAATCCATTCTGCTAGTCTCGCGATTTTCTGGGTTATTTAGGCAGGTGTGAGTGGAATCTAAGTGATCCGCAGGACGCAGTGAGCTCAGCGTCTTCCTATGCCGCCATCTTCCCACTGCTTCTGCTTCTGTGTCTCTCCACTTGAGTTTATTTTTATGTTTGGTGTAAGAAAATGGTCAAGTTTTATTCTTTTGCATGTAGCCGTCCAGTTTTCCCGACACCCATTTGTTGAAGAGACTTTTTCCCCATTTTATATTCTTGCCTCCTTTGTCAAAGATCAATTGACTATATAATTATGGGGTTTTTTTCTGGGCTTTCTGTTCTGTTCCATTGACTTATGTGTCGGTTTTTGTGGCAGTACCATACTATTTTGATTACTATACTTTTGTAATATAACTTGAAGTCTGGAATTGTGATACCTCTAGTTTTTGTTTGTTTTTTTTCAAGATTGCTTTAGCTCTCCAGGGTCTTCTGTGGTTCCATACAAATTTTAGGATTGTTTATTTTAGTTCTGTGAAACATGCTGTTGGTATTTTGATAGAGATTGCATTAAATGTGTAGATTGCTTTAGGTAGTATAGATATTTTAACAATATTTATTCTTCCAATCCATGAACATGGAATGTCGTTTTGTTGTGTCATCTTCGGTGTCTTTCATCAGTGTTTTACAGTTTTCAGAGTACAGTTCTTTGACCTCTTTGGTGAAGTTTATTCCTATGTATTTATTATTTTTGGTGAAATTGTAAATGGAATTGTTTTCTTGATTTCTCTTTCTGCTGTTTCATTAATAGTGTATAGAAATACAACAGGTTTCTGTACATTGATTTTGTATCCTACAACCTTACTGAATTCATTTATCAGTTCTAGTAGTTTCTTAGTGGAGTCTTTAGGATTTTCTATATATAATATCATGTCATCTGCAAATAGTGAAAATTTTACTTCTTCCTTACCAATTTGAATGCCTTTTATTTCCTTGTATTGTCTGATTACTGTGGCTAGGACTTGCAGTTCTATGTTGAATGGAAGTGGTGAGAGTGGACATCCTTGTCTTATTCCTAACCTTAGAGGAAAAGTGCTCAGTTTTTCCTCCTTGAATATGATGTTAGCTTTGAGTTTTTAATATAAGGCCTTTATTGTGTTGAGGTATGTTCCCTCTAACCCTACTTTGTTGAGGGTTTTTATCATGAATGGATGTTGTACTTTGTCAAGTGCTTTTTCTGCATCTATTAAAATGATCATGTAGTTTTTATCCTTTATCTTATTGATGTGATATATCATGTTGATTGATCTGCAAATGTTGAACCACCTTTGCATCCCATGAATAAATCCCAGCATCATGATAAATGATCTTTTTAATGTATTGTTGAATGTGGTTTTCTAATATTTTGTTGAGGACTTTTGCATTTATGTTCAACAGAAATGAACTCTTTTTTTTTTTTTTTTTGTGGTGTCTTTATCTAGTTTTGGCATCAGGGTAATTCTGGCCTCATAGAATGAATTTGAAGGTTTTCCTTCCTTTCTGTTTTTTAGAAAAGTTTGGGAAAAAATAGGTATTAACTCTTCTTTAAATGTTTGGTAGAATTTACCTGTGAAGCTGTCTGGTCCTGGACTTTGGTTTGTTAGGAGTTTTTTGATTACTGATTCAGTTTTATTGCTGGTACTTAGTCTGTTCAAATTTTCTTTTTCTCTTTTTTCTTTTTTTTTTTTTTTTCAAATTTTCTATTTCTTCCCGATTCAGTTTTGGGAGGTTATATGTTTCTGGGAATTGGTCCATTTCTTCTAGGTTGTCCAGGTTGTTGGCATATAATTTTTCATAATATTTTCTTACAGTTCTTTGTATTTCTGTGGTGTTGGTTGTTATTTCTCCTCCCATTTCTGATTTGGTTATTTGAGTCCTCCCTCTCTGTCTTTTTATGAGTCTGGCTAGAGTTTTGTTGATCTTTTCAAAGAACTAGCTCCTGATTCCATCAGTCTATTCTGTTGGTTTTTTAAATTTATCTATTTCTGCTTTAATCTTTATTATTTTCTTCCTTCTGCTTTTGGGTTTTGTTCTTCTTTTTCTAGCTCCTTTAGATGTAAGGTTAAGTTGTTTATTTGAGATTTTTCTTGCTTTTGATGTAGGCCTGTATTACTATAAACTAATCCCCACCCCCACCCCCCTACCGCCACCACCACCAGAACCTCTTTTGCGGCATCTCAAAGATTTTGGGCCATTGTGTTTTCATTTTCACTTCTGTCCATGTAATTTTTTATTTCTTCTTTGATTTCTCGGTTGACCCATTCATTGTTTAGTAGCATATTATTTAACATCAGTGTGTGTGTGTCCTCTCCAGAGTTTCTCTTGTGGTTGATTTCTAGTTCATAGCATTGTGGTCAGAAAAGACACATCTTATGACTTTGATCTTTTTGAATTTGTTGAAATTTGTTTTGATGCCTAATATATGATCTATTCTGGAGAATGTTCCATGTGCACTTGAAAAGAATGTGTATTCTGCTTATTTTAGGAAGGAATGTTCTGAATATATCTGGTAAGTCCATCTGAAACCGTGTGTCATTCAAAACCACTGTCCTTATTGATTTTTCTGTTTGGGTGATCTGTCCATTGATACAAGTGGGATGTTAAAGTTCCCTACCATTATTGTATTGCTATCAATTAGTTCCTTTGTGTTTGTTATTAACTGTTTTATGTATTTGAATGCTTCCATATTGGGTGCATAAATACTTAACAGTTATTACATCTTCTTGTTGGATTGTCCCCCTTATGATGATAAAGTGTCCTTCTTTGTCTCTTGTAACAGTCTTTGTTTTAAAGTCTATTTTGTCCAATATAAGTGTTGTTATACCCCAGCTTTCTTTTCACATCCATTTGCATGGTCAATGCTTTTCCATTCCTTCACTTTCAATCTGCCTGTGTCTTTAGGTCAGAAACGAGTCTCTTATAGGCAGCATATAGATGAGTCTTGGTTTTTTTATCCATACCATTACTCTGTTTCTTTTTAATTTTTTTAATGTCTATTTATTTTTGAGAGAGAGAGAGAGAGAGAGAGAGACAGAGACAGAGACAGCATGAGCAGGGGAGGGGCAGAGAGAGAAGGAGACACAGAATCTGAAGCAGGCTCCAGGCTCTGAGCTGTCAGCATGGAGCCTGATGCAGGGCTTAAACTCATGGACTGTGAGATCATGACCTGAGCCGAAGTCAGATGCTTAACCGACTGAGCCACCCAGGTGCCCCTACTCTGTGTCTTTTAATTGGAGTGTTTAGTCCATTTATATTCAAAGTAATTATTGATAGATACGTTTTTATTGCTATTTTGTTACTTGTGGTTGTTTTTATAGTTCTTCTCAGTTCCTTTCCTTTCTTGCTCTCTTCTGTCATGTTTGCTGGCTTTCTTTAGAAATATACTTGGATTCCTTTTCTTTATTTTTTGTATATCTGTAACTGGTTTTTGACTTATGGTTACCATTAGGTATGTATATAACACCTGGAGATATCAGTTTATATTAAATTGCTGGTCACTTAAGTTTGAACCCATTCTTTACAACTCTTCCCAACTGTGTTTTAGGTATATGGTGTCATACTTTACATTCTTTCAGTTTGTGATTTGACTGATTTTTACAGATATACATAATTTTACTGCTTTCGTGCTTCCTACTTAAGAAATTTTTTTTAATGTTTTTATTTATTTTTGAGAGAGCAAGTGAGCGAGCAGGGGAAGGGGGGGGTGGAGACAGAGAATATGAAGCAGGCTCCACGCTCTGAGCTGTCAGCACAGAGCCCAACGCAGGGCTTGAACTCACAGACTGTGAGATCATGACCTGAGCCAAAGTTGGACACTCACCTGACTGAGCCACCCAGGTGCCCCTTACTTTTCTTACTCTTACATATGGCCTTTCTTTTCCACTCACAGAGTCCCCTTTACTATTTCTTATTGTGTAGTGGTCATGAACTCCCTTCACTTTTGTTGTCTGGGAAACTATCTCTCCTTCTATTCTGAATGATAGACTTGCTGGATAGATTATTCTTGGTTACAGATTTTTTTTTTTCTTTCAGTACTTTGAATATATCATGTCACTGTCTTCTGCCCTGCAAAGTTTCCACTGAAAAGTCTGCTGATAGCCTTATGGGGTTTCCCCTTGTATGTAACTGTGTTCTTTTCTCTTGATGCTTTTAAAATTTTCTCTTTACCACTACTTTTTGCCATTTTAATTACTATGTGTTTTGGTGTGGAGCTCCTAGAGTAGCTTCATTGTGAAATCTCTGTGCTTCCTGGATCTGGATATCTGTTTTTTTCGCCCAGATTAGGGAAGTTTTCAGCTGTTATTTCTTCAAATAAATTTTCTGCCCCCTTTTTTTCTCTTCTTTTCTGGGATCCCTATAATGAGAATGTTAATATGCTTGATGAAGTTGCTGAGTTCCCTAAATGTGTTATCATTTTGTATGATTTTTTTTCCTCTCACCTGCTCAGCTTGGTTACCTTTCATTAATCTGTCCAACACGTTGCTAATTCATTTTTCTGCTTCCTCTAGCCTGCTATTTATTCCATCTAGTGTATTTTTTTTTTAATTTTTTTTTTCAACGTTTATTTATTTTGGGGACAGAGAGAGACAGAGCATGAACAGGGGAGGGGCAGAGAGAGAGGGAGACACAGAATCAGAAACAGGCTCCAGGCTCCGAGCCATCAGCCCAGAGCCTGTCGCGGGGCTCGAACTCACGGACCACGAGATCGTGACCTGGCTGAAGTCGGACGCTTAACCGACTGCACCACCCAGGCGTCCCCATCTAGTGTATTTTTAATTTTATTTACTGTGTTCTTCATCTTTGGTTCTTTTTTTTTTTTTACCTCTTTGTTAAGAGTCTCACTGATGTTCTCCACTCTTTACTCAAATCCAGTGAGTGTCTTTATGATCATTACTTTAAATTCTCTAGCAGACATATTACTCATCTCTGTCACATCTAGGTCTCTTGCTGTGGTTTTGTTCTCTTCTTTTATTTGGTACATATTCCTCTCTCTTCATTCTGTCTAACTTTCTGTGTCTATTTCTGTGTGTTAGGAAAGTCAGCTACCTCTTCTGGTCTTGAAAGTAACGGCCTTATGAAGAAGAGGTCCTATGGTGCCCTGCAGTGCAGTGTCCCCCATTCACCGGAATCTGGTGCTTCGGGGTATCTTCTAGGTGTGTTGTGTGCACCCTGCTGTTGTATGTTGGGCACTTTTGCCTTTAGTCCAGTCTTCTGCGGTGGCTCTCTTTGCCTGTTGTGGGCAGTGTTTGGTCCCTGTGTTGTTAGTGGGCCAGTCTGGGGCCACCGTGAGCTTGAGTTTAGTCAGACCAGGTGTTTGTCCAAGATGCAGTAGCACCAAACTGAAGGATGCTTTCCCTGTGTTGTCCCCAGAGAAGCTTTTATTGGTTGGTGGGGACTGCAGTCAGACCAACTGTCTGCCTCCAGCCCACTCTTGGGACTTTCTGCCTGGTGTGTTTGGTTATCTTGCCCTCACCCAAGGGCAGGAGTCACTTTGGAGTGGTGCTTACACACTGCCAGGTTTGTGGCTCCAGTTTGAATAGGCTGCAAAAAAGAGCTATTGGAGGGGGCAGGGCCCACGTTGTTTACAGGGTTTATGCCGGCAGAGGGTACCTGCTGCCAACGCAGGGTGCAGCTGGTGTGACCACTGGGGTAGGGCCCACGGTTTTGTTCTGCTCTTTGGTGGGGCCCACCACCACCGGCGGATCAAAGCTTTACAAAGTGTGGGGTTGGGAGATAGGTGTTGGCAAAGTGCCACCAGTCTTCTGGGGGAGGGGACCTCCAGTGCTGGGACTGAGGCAGGTGCGGCTGGAAGAGGCAGATCCCCTAAGCAGACAGGTGGCGGTGCAAGCAAGTTAGGTAGTGTGTATCAGGCATCGGGCTGGTTCCTGAAGGTGGGCCATGTGTTTATGCTGGGGGGCAGGAAAGGGAAATGGTGTTTTCCAGCCCCTTTGTTCTTGGGGGAGTCTCCCAGTGATCTCTACCCCTTGAGGACCCACTTTGAAATCAGTAAATAGCCCTCCTGTGTGCCGCAGGCTGCTGCATCTATGTTGTATCTCCACAGACTATTCGTAGTGCTGTCTTTTTAAGGGTGGGGACTCAGCTGGCTCTTCCAGAACCCAGCCTGCTGATTTTTTAAATTCCAGACTTTAAGTCCCACAGGTTGTGAGAACTCGTGAAATTCAGCACCTCTAGTTTTCAAAGCCAAATGTTATGGGGATTCATATTCCCCATGTAGGTTCCCCTGTGTGATAGTCTCTCTCCCCTCTCCATGCCCATGGCTCCCTCCTTCCCAGGGACCACCGGGGTTTGGTTAGCTCTGACCATGTCTCTGCCTGTCCTACCCTCTTCAGTGTGGCCTCTTCTCTTCCTTTCATTGTGGAGTTCTGTTGTGCCAGTCTTTGGGTTGTTTTCTGTGTCATTTACACTGATACGAGCATTATCTGTGGGCTGAGATGAGCTTAGGGTGCTCCTGCTCCACCATCTTCCCAGATACTCATCTCCATTCCTTTCTATCTTTCAGAAATGTCTCCAAATGTCTATAGTTCATTGATAGACCTTTCCCTGCTTTTTTTGTACAGTTAAGTTATAGATTTTCTGTTTTGTCCTTAACCCTTTTTTCCCATTTAAATGGCATTTGGAGAAGAGAATGTTATTATATAAGTTCAGTGCATTTCTCTTAAATCCAAATTTTCATCTTCTCTTACTCTACATGTTCTCTTTGGGTAATTTCATTCACATATTTCAATTACCATTTTTATAATGATGACTTCAAATCTACATCCTTTACCTAAAGTCTCTTACCTGCAAGCTCTATTTATTTAACTGCCTACTAGTAGATATCCACACTCACATGTCCCATGGGCACTTCAAACTGTCCGTGCAAATGAATGGATAAACAAATTATGATGTACCTACACAATGGAATACTACTTAGCAATTAAAAAGAATGAACTATTGGTACACGGAACAACATGGATGAATCTCAAAATAATGATGCCAAGTGAAAGAAGCCAGACCAAAAAAAATATATGCTGTATGATTCTATTTATATAAAATTCTAGAAAATGCCGCTTTATAATGACAGAAAGCATTATCAGTGGTTGCTAGGGGATGTTATTGGCTTAGTGTGGGGGTAGGGAGTGAGAGGGGAGATAGGAGAGGGGAGAGGGGTTACAAAGAGGCAAGAGGAAACTTTTTGTGGTGATGGATATTTCCTTGATTGTGATAATGCTTTCAAAACCTGTCAAAGCACACACTTTATACATGTTCAATTTATCATATATCAATATACCTAAATAAAGCTAGAAGAAAACCCTCAGTGTTAAAGGCTTTTTAACAGAAAAACTGCGGTTCCTGCCCACTCTTTTCTATCCTCATCACAATCCTCCTCCCCAAAGACAGCTAATTTGAGGTCTTTCAGGAACTTTTCTTATACACAAGCCATGTTCTAATATGCTTAGTCTGTTATTTTTTAAAGTTTATTTATTTTGAGAGAGAATGTGTGAGAATGTGTGGGGGAGGGGCAGAGAGAGAGGGAGAATCCCATGCAGTCTCTGTGCTGACAGATGTGGGGCTTGATCTCACAAATAGGGAGATCATGACCTGAGCTGAAATCAAGAGTCGGATGTTCAACTGACTGAGCCGCACATGTGCCCCTCTTCGTCTGTTACTTATTGTACTTATTGATTCATCCCTTTAGAACTTCAGGCAGTATCTGTTTATTCTTTCCTATATGGTAGTTGGTAATATATTTCTCTTACTCTACCATTTTTACTTATCCTCCCTACCTTCTATAATACAATTTTTGGTTAAATCAATCATCAGTTCTAGCATTACTAGGAACATTAAATATTGTACATTACTGAGTCAGATGCTTTGATTGCATCTATTTCTTTAATATCTTCCCTCTTGGTTAATGCAGCAAATGCATTTTTCCCCATTTGCTTTGTTTTCTATGTACCTGTAGCTAATTTTTTTCAGATGTCCCAACAGACTTTTAGACATCTAACAGCAATTTTTTTCAGATGCTCAGTATATCACATAACCCATCATTTCCAGTACCCCATTCCTATTCCTTTGGAGACATTCCTCCTTCAGCTGGCTGTCCATCAATATGCCCCGACTGCTTTCTGAACTAGAATCATAGCTATCATGCTAAGGCTTCCTCTTGCCATTCTCCAATGTTGGATCAACTAATTCTTGAGTCCTATGTCATTTTCCTTTCTGGTTTATATTCCATCCATTGGTTTTAGGAATAGTACATCCTCTAGTTGTTTCCTAAAAGGGGATACTTGAAAGTTAACATTTTTTTTATTTCTTAGAGGGCCAAAAAGGTCATTATTTTACTCTCACCTAAATGTTCCATTGGGTATAGAATTCTAGGTTAAATAATATTGTTTCAGAATATTAAAATTATTTTTGAACTGTCTCCTAGTATCTGAATTATTAGATACTCAGAATTAAATTCTTTTTTATGTGGCCTGTTCTTTTCTATCTGGAAGCTTTTATGATTGCTTTATCTTGATGCTCTGAAATTTTTTATTGACATGCCTTGTTCATTCATTGCTCTGATTGGTTTATTTAACAAATATTGATAGAGAAATAATTACACACACACATACACACTGTTCTAAGCATGAGGGATATAGCCGTGAAAAAAAATAGACCAAAATCCCTTCCCTTCATGAAATTTACATTCTAGTGGTGAAGGCAGAAATTAAGAAATAAACTAATATTTAATGAAATGTCAGATAGTGAAAAGGACTATAAGGAAATACAAAACAATAATGGAACAGAGAATGGCAGGATCATTTTTTACAAAGGGTGGGCAGAGAATGGTGCTCTGAGGTGACAGTTATGCAGAAAATCAAATGAGGACACGAGTCATGGGACTTTGTGGAGGAAGAGTGCTCTATGTGAGGGGAACAGCAAATATAAAGATTCTTAAGCATAAGTATACATGGAATGATGAGAAGCAAAAGGCCAATTTGGTGACAATGGAGTGAATAAGAGAAAGAGTGGTAGGAAATGAGGAAAAGAATGGTAGGAAGGTGGATCTGTAGCCAGGAGTCAGGCTACAAATTTATATTTGCTCTTCTCTTCACCTAGAAGACTCTTCCTCCACAGTGTCCCGTGAAATTTAAGGCCTCACAGGACTTGATAAAGACTCTCGAATTTATTCTGATAGAGTCTTTTGAACAAGGACAAACTTACATTTTAAAAAATCACATGGGTTGGAGTGTGGATCTGAATGGAAATTAACTGTGAGATTTGTAAGAATGTTAAGTAGTGAGACTATTAGGAAAATATTTCAGTAGCTTAGGTGCAAGATACAGTGGTTTAGACATAGTAACTTAGTAATAGTGAGAAATGGTCAGATTTGAAATAGATCTTGTAGGGAGAACCAATAGGATTTGCTGCTGGATTGCATATGGGGTGAGAGAAAGAGAGGAGTAAAGGATGAATCTTTAGATCCTTGGCCAGAGCAACTTGGTGAATGGTGGCACCACCTTACTGAGGCAGGGAAGACTGAGGTGAGGGATTGTTTAGGGTTGAGTTATATTTTGGACATGGTGGGTTTGAGATGCGGATTGACAGCTGAGTGAAATTCTCCAGGAGGCAGATGGCCATCAACTCAAGGGTTCACAGGAGAGATGGCTCTGGAGATAACTGTGGCAGTCCTTCATGCATAGTTGGTAATGAACACCATGGTTCAGGATGAGTTTCCCCTGAGGAGTGAGTATAGATAAGATAGAGGTCTGAGGATTGAGCTCTGGAGCACTTCAGTATTTAGAATTGGGAAATGGAAGATCAGAAAAAGAACAGCAATAAATAGGTAGGAATCCAGGAGAATTCGTATTCTAGAAGCCAGTTGAGAAAAGTATCTCAGGAGGAGGGCAGGATCCACTATGTAAAACTCTCTTGAGAGCTGAGTAGGATGAGGACTCAGAATTGACTATTGGATTTGACAACATGGAGTTTATTGGTGGCCATGACAAGCAGTTTCACTGAAGCATGAGGATGGTTGGAGAGAGGGCTCAAGAGGGAATGGGAAGAGCAGAATTGGAGAAAGTAAAGACAACTATTTTGAGGAGTTTTTCTATAAAGGAGAACAGAAAAATGGAATAATGAGTGGATGGGGATTGGGATGTGGAGTCAAGGAAAGATATTGTTTTGTTGTGTTGTGTTTATGGTGGGAGATAATAGAACAAATTTGTGTGATGGGATAATCACTGAAGCATAGGTTTGGAATTGGGATGTTGAAAGAGAGGAGAATGTGAGAGAGATCTCTGTAAAAGAAAGTTAATTGAAGTTTTGGTCCAGAAATGTTTTAGTAGTGAGATTGCAGTGTGATGCCAGCTTTTTCAGTTTGGGAGCTAGTACCCTTCTGTTCTGAGAAATGGTCTCATATTCTTCATTTGATTATCATCTACACTCCCCCTTTCCCTGTTGTTCTTTCTAGAACTCCTGTGGTAATGTGTTGGACACTTGGACCGATCCTCTGATTGGGAGGATTTTCTCTCCAATTGTCCATCTCTTCCCTCAGCTTAACTTCTAGTCCTTCTGTAGGGTTTTTTTATTTGAGCTGTCTTATTTTAATTTTCCATAGCATGCTATTCTTTTTAAATGGATGCAATAACTTCTCAGTTAAGATACTTAGGTTTTTGTTTTGTAATTTATTTTCCTTTGTTCCCTGCATAATCTCTCTTTCCTCCAAATATTCAATGATCTGCTTGCTTGTTTTGGTCTGTTTTTGATACGGGAGGCTTTCTTCAATTGCCTGATGATCCTTGGCTGCCCAGTTGTACGTGTGTGGGACACTAAAAAGGTCCGTGTGCATGAATGGTGGGCTTCATAGTAGGGTGAGCTCAAAGTTGACTGGCTTCTTGTTATTTTGTAGAGCTCTTCAAAATTGTTGAGTTTTTTCAAAGAATGGGGATGATGGGTATGTGCCTGAACAGAACAGGAACAAGATGACGGCTCCATGTTTCTGTAGATAGTTATTCAGTCCCCCTCTTGTCACCTTGTGCCATATCCCTGCCCGGCTCTGTGTCTGAAACCCCAAGTTAGAACATCTCTAGCTCCATTTCTCCTGGTAGAATGCAGTAGTCATCTGGCTTCTGGGGTAGGGGTTGGAGTTGGGATGGCATGGAGAGAAATTGATTAGTAAACAGTCCTACGATATTGGCCTTTTGTGCTACTTGCTACTTCAAAGAACTGAGACTCTCAGAATCTTCAGGGCACATCCACTCATTGTCATCTGAATCCCTCCACTCCTATTTTGTAGTCCACCCCGAATCCCATTAAATCACTTTTCACTCCTATAATAGCTTTCTGTCTTGGAAGGTTGGAGCTTTCTTTTTTGTTTTGCTTTTATTCTTTGGAAAAGTCAGATCTGCTAGTGTAGTCTCTCCTGTTCATGTACTAATGGGTTAGAACCTCTTATTCTTCATTATAATTTTAGTGAGGAACCATGAGGAGAGAAAGGAGGCAAACATAATGTGGTTAATGTGCAGGTTTATCCAGAACCCATCTGCATTCTTATAAAGTGTAATCTTCACAGTAACTAATGTTTATTGAGTGCTCACTATATGCCAGACACTGTTCGAAATGCTTTATATTTATTAACTCAGTACTCATAACAATCTTACGTGACAGGTACTATTATTATTGCCATTTTACAGGTGAAGAAACTAAGACACAGAAAAGTTACATAATTTGACAAAGTTACACAGCCAGTAAGTGAGGAACTAGCATTCCAACTCAGCTATCAGACTCTAGAGATACTCCCTGCTTAAAACTCTCCGATACGATTTCATTCCTGGATTTGAAAATCCAGGCAATTTAGCAGGCTATTTGTGCTTTCCAGGATCAGGCCCAGTGTACCTCTCCAACCTCACTCTCTACACTTAATGCCACTGTTTTGACCTTATGTTCTAGCCACACTGAGCTTCTTGCCCTGCATGTGCACACTCTAGTGATCCTCATGCCTTTTTCATGCTCCGCCCCAAACATTCCTTCATTTTCTAGAGTGCTCAGTACAGTGTTCAGATATTCAGCATATGCTTATAAATTGAATATTGTAGTTTATTTCACGTAGCAATCAACTCATGCTTTTGATTTGTTTTGACTTAGCATGTCTTCCTGAAAAATGTATAATTGAATAAAGTAATATTCCATTGTATATGAAGGATTCATAAGTCTAACAGACTAACTTGAAATTATCTCCTTAAAATTTGATTATATTGAGGGGTGCCTGGCTAGTTCAGTTGGTTCACTCTTTATCTCGGGTCGTGAATTGGAACCCCATATTGGGCACAAAGATTACTTTAAATAAATAAAAGTGAAAAAAGTTGTACTGTATTGAGAGTGAGGCAAAGATTCTTTTGGAGTATAAGTGAAAAGGTATATACTTTAAATAGTAAATGAATTCCATTCACTGGCTCTTAAAATGTTTTCTAACCTTATCTTGTTGTTTTCCTTAATAGCTTTTTCTTCCTCTTGCAAATTTGGAATGTTCACCAAATGTTGAAACTTTCCTTTGCAAAGCTTTTGTACCAACCTGTACAGAACAAATTCGTGTGGTTCCGCCTTGTCGTAAATCTTGTGAGAAAGTATATTCTGATTGCAAAAAGTTAATTGACACTTTTGGTATCCGATGGCCTGAAGAACTTGAATGTGACAGGTAAGTCATGTTTTCAACTGAAAGCTTCCAATGATATTTTAATGTTGGTGTTAGTTTTCCAGAATGTTTGTGACAGGCTTTCATTATTTATTTCAAAAATGTATATTGCACACTTAATGGGTGATAAGTGTTTTGGACACAATGGTGAGCAAAAACAGACAGTGGGAACTTTGGGGTGGAAGGAACAGATAATCAAATAATTACAGTAATAAGTATAAAATTATAACCATGCTAGATACAATAGAGAAGTACACAGTTGTATGAGAACATGTAATGGTGCCTTTGACCCAAACTGGGAGGGAATGAACTTATTATCAATTCAGTGACCTTTTTACTCATTGACCTTCATTAATTACTTTGGTCTCTTATTCTGTAGACATTGGGGGATCATTAATTTGAAATATTCTATGGATACAATGAGACTTGGCATTATAAAGCTGGGGAGGCAGCTGTGTCTACATTTTTGTTTCTTTATCTGTAGAATAAAGTATAGAACCTTTGTGGAAGTCATATACTTCCAGTAGATGCATAATTGTTTTTAAGAACACTTGATAATACAAAGTTGAGGATGTTCATACCTTACACTGTAGGTGGTCCCCTTCTATAGAAACGTTTACAGAAACAAGGAATCATACACAAGAATATTGATTACCACATTATTCCTAATTTTTTAAAAAATGGAAAAAATGAAAGTCCATTGTAGAAGAATGTGTAATAAATGTAAACTGTGGCATACGTACACATTAAACTACGATACAGTTGACAAAATTAATGGTTGATCCATATCTGTAAACACAGATAAATCTAAAAATTAGTGTTCAGTAAAAAAAAGGATGCTAAGGTAGGATATTTACAGCATGATATCATTTATATAAAATTCAAACCTGCCAAATAATACTATGTAACATTATGGTTAGAAAATAACATAGTAAAAAATTTTTTTTAATTCATAAAGAGAATGAAAACTGAACTTGTGGTGATGAGTATTTCTGGGAAGAAAGAATAGGACCAGAAAGGGGTCCCACCCGATCTCTAATGTTATATTGTTTTATTTTAAAAGATATAAAGCAAAATTGACATAATAAGTTTTGAAATGCTGGTAGATATATGTGTTCTTTTTATGGGCATACATATTATTATTTTCTACTTTTATCTAAAGAGTATTTTAAATGTTTTCTTGTTTAACACTGGCTCAGCCAGTGGAGTGCGCAACTCTTGATCTTGGGGTTGTGAATTCAAGCCCCACGTTGGGTATAGAGATTACTTAAAATCTTTTAAAAAGTAAAGTAAAATAAAATACATAAATTGTTTCCTTGTTAAAAACTCCCACTCATTTTTAAACCATATAGATCCTCCCAATTAATACTGGTGTGTAGATACTCTACTGAGTGATAAAGTGTTACACAAAATAGAAATATACCTGTGTATCACTCTGGTCTGCCCATAAACAAGGGAGGCAAGGAGTACAAACGTCCAGTTAGAAAATAAACATGTCATGGGGATAGAATGTACAGCATGGGGAATATAGTAACATTGTGTTAACTTTATAAGGTGACAGATGGTAACTAGACTTATTGTGGTGACCATTTCTCAATGGATACAAATGTCGAATCACTGGGTTATACATCTGCAACTCATAATATTGTATGTCAGCTATACTTCAATTAAAAAAAAAAAAAAAGCCAGGTGCCTGGGTGGCTCAGCTGGTTAAGCAAGCCCCACATCAGGCTATGTGCTGACAGCTCAGAGCCTAGAGCCTGCTTCAGATTCTGTGTCTCCCTCTGTCTCTCTGCCTGTACCCCACTTGCACTCTGTCTCTCTCTCAAAAATAAACAAACATTAAAAAAACAAAAACAAAAACAGCCAAACTGAAAACAGTGATGTGAGAGAACTCTACCCTGTCAGTCCTGGAAACAGAAGGAGCTCGTTTCAGCCAGTTTTAGCTGCTATCCCCTTAGTTCTATGGCTGATCTACTTTACCTGTAGGCACTAAAAAAAAGTGACTTTCCCCAAGACTTATACTCCAAATGCCGTACACAGACAAGCCAGCACTTTTTTTTTTTAAGGTTATTTGAGAAAGAGAGTACGCACAAGCAGGAAAGGGGCGGAAAGAGAGGGGGAGAGAGAACCCCAAGCAGGCTCCATGCTGTCGGTGCAGAACCTAACATGGGCTCAAACTCACAAATCGTCACATCATGTCCTGAGCCAACGTCCAGAGTTGGACACTTAACCGACTGAGCTACCCAGGTGCCCCAGCACTTTTCTGTCTTGAGGCTGCTAATTAAGATAAATTCCTTGTTTTTAGGATAAATGCTTTCTTAAATATTTAGTCTTAGAAGCAGAAATTACTAAAAAATTACTAGTTAGAGGCACCTGCCTGGCTCAGTTGGTGGAGTATGCAGCTCTTGATCTCAGGTTGTGAGTTCACGCCCAACCTTGGGTGTAGAGCTTCCTTTAAAATAAAGTTTAAAAAATAAAAATTGTTTTTTGAGTAAGGGAATTTTAATGTTCACATGCCTTGTATTAAGTATATGTGAGTGCACTGGGGCCTCACTAACAACCACAAGTTTTTGGTTAACTTCAAAGCTCTAACCTATGATCTGTTCAGGTTGTGTGTCTTCCCATCAATTATGAATGCATGAGGAAATATTTTATAGTTGGAAAGCATACATTAAAATAGTGAATCGGTCAAAATGTTGACTCTATATATTTGATTTTTATAATTTTTACAGATTGCAATACTGTGATGAGACTGTTCCTGTAACTTTTGATCCACACACACAGTTTCTTGGTCCTCAGAAGAAAACAGAGCAAGTCCAAAGAGACATTGGATTTTGGTGTCCCAGGCATCTTAAGACTTCTGGGGGACAAGGCTATAAGTTTCTGGGAATTGACCAGTGTGCACCTCCCTGCCCTAACATGTATTTTAAAAGCGATGAGCTAGAGTTCGCAAAAAGTTTTATCGGAATAGTTTCAATATTTTGTCTTTGTGCAACCCTGTTCACATTCCTTACTTTCTTAATTGATGTTAAAAGATTCAGATACCCAGAGAGACCAATTATCTATTACTCTGTCTGTTACAGCATTGTCTCTCTGATGTACTTTATAGGATTCTTGCTAGGCAATCGCACAGCTTGCAATAAGGCAGATGAGAAGCTAGAACTCGGTGACACAGTAGTTCTAGGATCTCAGAATAAGGCTTGCACTGTTCTCTTTATGTTTTTGTATTTTTTCACAATGGCTGGCACCGTGTGGTGGGTGATACTTACCATTACTTGGTTCTTAGCTGCAGGAAGGAAATGGAGTTGTGAAGCCATTGAACAAAAAGCGGTGTGGTTTCATGCTGTTGCATGGGGAATACCAGGTTTTCTGACTGTTATGCTTCTTGCTATGAACAAAGTTGAAGGAGACAACATTAGTGGCGTTTGCTTTGTCGGCCTATATGACCTGGATGCTTCTCGCTACTTTGTGCTCTTGCCATTGTGCTTTTGTGTGTTTGTTGGGCTGTCTCTTCTTTTAGCTGGCATTATTTCCTTAAATCATGTTCGACAAGTTATACAACATGATGGCCGGAACCAAGAGAAACTAAAGAAATTTATGATTCGAATTGGAGTCTTTAGTGGCCTCTATCTTGTACCATTAGTGACACTTCTCGGATGTTATGTCTATGAGCAAGTGAACAGGATGACCTGGGAGATAACTTGGGTCTCTGACCACTGTCGTCAGTACCACATCCCGTGTCCTTATCAGGTAAGAGAGCATTTGTATTAGTTCACTGTTTAATTTTAACATAGAGAATGTTCCCTGGAAATACACTCGAACTAATCATGAACATGACATTAGATTTCAGATAAGAAAATCCAGTAGACAGAGGGGATGATTCCCTGTGCATCAGTTGAAACTGGGGTCAGTGTCTCAAGAGTTCTTTCCTCAAGTTTAGGCTTTGTTTACAGTAGTAAAATGCCTCCTCTAGCTACTCTTCTAAAAAGTAAATTTGGTTGCAAAGGCAGATTAATAATAATGAGGAACAGAAACAGAAGACCGAGTCTGTCACAGGGAAAAAAGGAGAAATAACTTCTGATTTGGGAGTTGCTTTTCATTCTTCAGTGGTGGGAACCTTATTTGGGTATATTTAATTTGATCATATTATCGTATCATTTTTTGTTTAGTTTACGCTTACAAAAACAGAACTTATTTTACTGTATTATATGGATACTTATTTCACTCCAACCAACCAAATTTTTATAACAAACATCAACAATGCGTACTCTATAATAGTATGTTGTTCCAATGGTTTAAGTATAATTTTTTGGTAGACTATACTAAAAGAAAGTAGATAAATACTTAAAGCCAAATATTTTGACAATTACAAGAGGCTGCTATAGTTAGAGGTGGAAAATGCTGGGAAATCAAACCAAGATTTCGGATATTCTTCCTAAATATATTTAGGTGTTTTTTTCCTTTCTAGCTATATATTTTGATACCCAGATGAAAGTTCTATATTCAGAACTTCAGTGAAGAATGTATTATACTTAAAGTAGCACTATTCATTATATTATGCTATGTCAAATATTCTATACTAAAACAGACCGAAGATTTATATTTTGTTCAAGTTTTACATTGACTATATACACTGCTCTCCACTCTGAATGAATCACTGACATTTTTATTATTCACTTTTTTTGTAGGCCAAAGCAGAAACTCGACCAGAATTGGCTTTATTTATGATAAAATATCTGATGACATTAATTGTTGGCATCTCTGCCGTCTTCTGGGTTGGAAGCAAAAAGACATGCACGGAGTGGGCAGGGTTTTTTAGACGAAATCGCAAGAGAGAGTAAGAACCTATTGAATTATCTGATGTTGTTTTAAGTAGAACAAATACCAAGGGACTATTCAAGTCCTCATCGTACTGGCGTTTCATTATATCAACTGTTGTTTCAAGTTTGGAAATCTTTTTCGTGGAGAGCTCTACTTTATTTTGGCACTCGTTATAATAGTCTTTGGCCTGTAGTATTCTGTTGAAGTATGAAAGATGTGTAAACTGTGCGTTTTCTTTCCCTGGCTTATATTTAATATCATAACTGTTATCACTGGATTATTTTGGGTGCAGCATTTTAAGTAATTTTTTAAAATCAGTGATAAAAGGCTAAGTGGGATCAAATATATGTAAGGAAATCTATAAAGTATGATTCAAATATATGATCATTATTTACTACTTTTAAATTTTATTATACACAGTATTGCCTTAAAATGTCACTCATTTGCCTCAAGATGGTAAAATTTTAAACTTACATAGTATAACAGGATAGTAGACTTACATTTATGAATTCGTTTTAGTTATATACAATGTACACGCTCTCCTGTCAACAATGTACTAGAGAGTTTTTTAAACTGTTCCCCGTTGGTTTGATTAATAAACTTTTTTTGTGGTAAAATTTTCAGAACTATCAATCTTTTCTAAGTTTTGAAGTCTGAAAATTGCATTTAACTGGACTTAATTTTTTTGCACTGTTATGACACATCTATCCTATATTTATATACTCACACTCACTTCATTATAACTTGCTAGCTTTATTGTTAGAAAGCAAATCATTGAATTTAACAATGACCATTAATTATATTCTACATCTTTTCTCCTCTGGTTTACTTTTATATTTGATGTATTTATATGTGATACACGGATAGTCTCCTACTTTATGCTGCTATAAGTTTCCTGGCCCTCATCCTTTGATTTTGCCTAATTCCTTGCCAGTCTATTTATGCTGACAAAGGCAACTAACAATGTATGCACAAAAGAGTTCACTTCATGACAATCTACTTCTATCTCCTAGTATTTATAATCCCAGATTTTACAAGTATAAATCATTTAGAATTCTTAACTTGACCGATTAAGGTTTTTTGGCACAAGATAGGATACGCTTTTTGGTTTCTACTATGTAACACTTAACACTTACCAACTCAACCCTCTCCTTGGTTTCTCTCAGTCCAATCAGTGAAAGTCGAAGAGTACTACAGGAGTCGTGTGAGTTCTTCTTAAAGCACAATTCTAAAGTTAAACACAAAAAGAAGCACTACAAACCAAGTTCACACAAGCTGAAGGTCATTTCCAAATCCATGGGAACGAGCACAGGTGCCACGGCCAATCACGGCACTTCCGCAGTAGCGATCACGGACCACGATTACTTAGGACAAGAAACTTTGACAGAAATACAAACCTCCCCGGAAACATCAGTGAGGGAGGTGAGAGCAGATGGAGCGAGCACCCCCAGATCAAGAGAACAGGACTGTGGGGATCCTGCCTCCCCAGCAGCATCCAGCTCCAAACTCTGTGGAGAACAGGCTGACGGGAAAGGCCGGGCAGGCCACGGGAATGATAAGATCAGTGTATCCGAAAGTACGCGGAGTGAAGGAAGGTGAGCTTTGATTTTGCAATCTTCAATCAGAACTGTTTTGAATACTGCATTATATATGTTTTTATTAAAGCATAGCGCATCTGGAAAGAAGATGGTGCGTCCATACACTTCATCCAAGGAAGTTTGGGTTCGGCCTATAAACGTGCTGTTTGATACTTTAATTCTCAGCTTTGAAAAGAGCCTTCGTGAATGTTGTTCAAGTAGGAATGTTCATTTCTGTGGTAAATTGTTAAGGATCGCATGTATATGTAGGTAAATGTTTACCATCCTTCTGAAATACAGGCTATTAAGTTTTAATTAGTACTGTATGATAGTACTAAAAGGCATTTGTCATTTTATGTGAAGATGATTATAAAAGGTTTTGTATTTTCTGGACATGAAAGCACGTTGACATTATCTTTAATGAATTTTTCCAAACGGTCACTGGTGATCCATACACAGGTAAATATCGAATTAGCCAGAATGCTGACAGCTAAGTACTTTTAGGTCTCCAGGTTTCTTACCTCACCCTCCCAAACTAGACCAAATGTGCCTTCTTTGTGTTCCTGTGACAGCTTTTGCATGCTGGAAATAGACATGTGCCTTTAAAACTCCACTCGATTTGTAAATTCCTCGAAGGCAGAGCTGAGGTCCAGTTCATCTTTGTGTTGGAATTACACAACATCTCACCCATGGTGGGAAATGAGGAAAATATTGCTGAACGGAGAGCAGGATCCTGTCTTATGAGTTGTATTCCCCACGATATGCCATGTCCGGCCCGTGCCCGGGTGGTCCTTAATGCAGTTTCTGAAGTTGGCGAAAATTGTATTTGAAAATGAAGTAGACATGTTTTGAGGTGTTAGAGTGCACACACAGAGTTGTAGTTAACTGTCCTCTGATCAAGGTGGATACTGGTTGCGAATAAAACTCGTGGAAAGTGGGTAGCAGCTGTAAGGACATCTGGCATCACAGTTGTGCTCTGGTCTGTGTGTGTGTCAGCTTTCGTCTTTTTACCTAGGGTGACTCCAAAAAGTGATGTCCCCGAGACCGGCCCGGTGCAGAGCAGCGGCTCGCAGGTCCCAGGTTCTTCGGAGCCAGGCAGCCTGAAAGGCTCCACGTCCCTGCTCGTTCACTCAGCTTCGGGAGGTGGAAAAGAGCAGGCCGCTGGCGGTCACTCCGATACTTGAAAAACAGGCGATCCCATCGCTGAGAAGTGGATTCATGTGACACTGGAGCGGACAGCACGCTGTCTTATCAACACCACTCTTCTGTTCTCTTGCACTGACAGCTGCCTTGCCTACTGTTACACTGGAAACGATGGATTCTGAGAATTAGGGGATTTGTTTCGCACAGAGGTTAACGATGGCAATATACCCAGAAAGCGGAAATGGGCAGGTTAATAATATTTTTTTAAGTTGTGTGGGAGGAGGGAGTTAGAGGAATCTTCTTTTTCTATTTATGAAGATTCTCCTCTTGCTAAACGTATTTTAAGATGTACTATATGCTATTTTACTTTTATGGTATGAAATCAAGATATTTCTT
Organism: Prionailurus viverrinus; assembly: GCF_022837055.1. Lineage (NCBI taxonomy): Eukaryota > Metazoa > Chordata > Mammalia > Carnivora > Felidae > Prionailurus > Prionailurus viverrinus. The sequence goes on from NC_062578.1 coordinate 49,276,646, forward strand.
TGCTGAAGTATTTAAAACTTATCTTTGTATCTTTTTTATATATTTGAAAATAAGTTTATATGTATTTGAACTTTTCTTAGAAATCCTGGAACAGCTATTCAAATATTTTTATGTTATTCGATACTTTAACACTGCTTTGGTAGCCTTTACACTGAGTTTCTAAGAAAATTGAAAAATAGTATTCTTTTACAGTATAAAAAATATTTGACACACCAGAAGGTGTTGTCATGGGAATTCGCCTTTCAAAGTCCGCTTATCCCACCTTATCTTCCCTGTGTGAATTTTGTAGAGTCTTGCTCTAGGAATTTCGTAGATCTGCTGTGCCTCTGCAACAAGGTGCTTGACATCCACCGTTGATTGTGTTATGCTGCTCACTGATCCTTCTACAGTTTTAAACATGTTCTAAAGGATTAGATGAAATGTTACTCTTTTAGAATTTAAGCCAAGTGCAATTGATTTTCTTTAAAAAAAAAAAATTTTATGCCCACTCAAGATTGTATATTTATGACCATTTACAGTTGCTTATACTTTTTTTAACTTTTTTTTTAACTTTTAGAATACTAAAGTTTATATAGTATCTTTCTCAGACATTACGTAGATGTCATTTCTGCACTTACATAGGATTTTGCCGAACATTTAAAAGTGTGTTTAGCAATATTAGTGCCAATCAAATGGGGGGAAAAATGTAGTCCTGATAAACAAAATGTATGTTATATTACATACTTTAAAATATTAAATATTTTTCCTAATTTGTTTTCAATTAAGTGTTATACCTTAAGGTTTTCTGATGCTTCTAGGTTTTTTCTATTTAGCATTCTATTAAAGCATAAAAAGATTATCATGTACTGTATGGAAAATGTAAATACTAACTTTTCCACATTTTTGAACTTTGTATACAAAAACATTGTATGTCTTTCCAGCAATAAAATTTTCTTTGTGTGAGAGATTATGGAGTATTGTGTGATTAGTTTTGGTGATCCTGACCCTGAAAGTGGTAGAATTTTTCCGATCAGTGGCCCCATGATTAATAACTTGGAAGCTTTTTTTTTTTTTTAAAACTGGAAGAGAAGACAGGACTATTTTTCATCTGTTACAATTTCTTTCCAGAATATACATTATACAGCCATATTTACCATAACCTTTTAAAGCCAGTGTGAGATCCGAAGGATGGGGTAAAGCAAAGGGAACCCAGGACCCTGCTTTCACTCCTGGCAGTGGGGAATAAAACAGTGTCATGCTTAAAACATTTTAAAAAACGAGTAAGTGAGGAGTCGCCAAGCTAAGATGTGGTAGAAGGAGATTCACAATGCCAACCCCAACCATTGGAGCCTCTTTCACCCAGGGAACATTTACTGATTGGATGGTTATTACCAGCCCCAGCGCGCTGGGGTCCAAGGGAAAGGGTGTCTGCACACCACACTGCATTTAGAACTGTGACTTCAGCGGGCTATTTCCTAGAAGGAAGTGTGAAGGAAAGCAGCCCTGCTTCAAGTTACCTGGGTGGACTAGATGGCCCTGGATTTAGAATAAGTAGTTCCGGATTAGCAGTCCCCTCAGGCACCAGGCAGAAGCACATAGAAACCTTGCCTGGAGGAAGAAACGCCATTCTATGTGCTCTACAAATACTTTTTCAAATACAATATTCATCGTGTCATCAAACATAAGTAGGCATACAACAACAACACATGAGTAAGAATTGGCACGGGCATCAGGCAAGAGAAGAAGACCCAGAGGTACCCCAGAATTACCAGGCATGGATTTGTTAATCTCACATAATTTAAAAATATCAGTAAGGAGGGGAGCTGGGTGCCTCAGTCAGCTGAGCGTCTGACTCTTGATTTCAGCTCAGGTCATGATCTCATGGTTCGCACTGACAGCACAGGGCCTGCTTGTGATTCTCTCTCTCTCTCTGCCCCTCCCCCCTTTCTCTCTAAATTGTATCAGCAAGGAAGAACAAGACCCCATTACACACCTACTAGAATGGTTGGAAAAAATTGACAATATCAATTTTTGGTAAGGATACAGAGCGACGAGGAACTCTCATTCATTGCTACTGGGAATGCAAAATGGTACAGCCACGTTGGAAAACAGTTTCTCCACACAGCCAAACTGGTCTTATATGATCCGGGAATCATGTTCCTAAGTGCTTATCAAACTGATTTATGTAGATACTCCATCCATGGGGTGCCATATAAATCTCCCCTCCTTAAGCCTGGGCAGCATGTAGTGACTTCCTTCCAAAGAACACAGCAGGAAGTGGGGCTGGGGAAGACTAGCTTTCACAGAGAAACTTGACAAAACACCTCAGCCACGTAACAGAAGTCAACATCCGTCGTCGGGCATGTTGAGAGTAGGTACCCTTCATACAACGTGATGGAAATGGCACCTGACCTCTGTGATCTTCCTCCCCTAAACCCGTAACTTCAGTCTCGTGAGAAGAGCAAACAAGTCCCAGCAGATGGACATTTTACAAAATACCTGACCAGCACTCAAAGCTATTGTCAAAAACAAAGTCAGAAACCGTCACGGTCAAGAGATGCCTAAGGAGACATGGTGACTAAATGTAATGTGATATCCAAGAAAAAGGATTTTAGATAAAAACTAAGGGGATCTGAATAAAGCACAGGCTTTAGTTAACACATTCAATTCAGTGAAATGTTCTTTGTGTGTATGGGGGGGCATGTGTGAGAGAGTGTGAGAGTGAGAGTGTGAGAGAGAGAGAGAGAGAGAGAGAGAGAGACAGGGGCAGAGAGAGAGGCAAAGAGAGGCAGAGAGAGGGAGAGAGAATCCCAAGCAGGCTCCATGCTGTCAGCACAGAGCCCAATGGAGGGCTTGATCTCACGAACCGTGAGATCATGACTTGGGCTGAAATCAAGAGTTGGATGCTTAGCCTACTGAGCCATCTGGGTGCCCCTATCTGCTATTTTAAAATAGGACCTTCCTATTTTATGATTGTGTATATTTGCAGATAGAGAATTTAATTTTTAAAGATCATATAAAAACATGAATTTTTAATATTGATTGTGTAATGGGTGACCATTAGTATCTTAGTCACTCTAAAAATTTTGTAGTTGATTTTTCCTGGGTTTTCAATGTAGATGATTTTTCATCTCAACGGTAATTTTATTTCTCATCTATTAGCTTGAACTGGGATCCTGTTATTGTTAATAGCGGTAGCAGCAGGCATCCTTGTCTTATTTTAATGAAAATGTCTACAGTATCTCATCATTAAGAACAGTGTTGGCTGGGGCACCTGGGTGGCTCAGTCGGTTAAGCGTCCGCCTTTTGGTTTCGGTTCAGGTCACGATCTCGCTATCTGGGAGTCTGCGCCCCGTGTCAGACTCTGCGTTGACAGCATGGAGCCTGCTTGGCATTCTCTCTCTGCCCCTCCCCCCGCTGTCTCTCTCTCTCCAAATAAATAAAATTAAAAAACCAATGTTGGCATTTGGGAGAAGTTAGATCTTTTTTAATGAGTTAATAATGAATCCTATTCTGACAATTTTTTCAAATCAGCAGTAGGTGCTGAATTTTATTGAATGCTTTTTGCTGTCGGTGTTAGGCAAGGTAGCCTAACTGCTGTAACAATCCTCAAAATCTTAGTAGCTCAAGAAACTGTTATTCAGGGGCGCCTGGGTGGCTCAGTCACTTAAGTGTCCGACTTCGGCTCAGGTCATGATCTCACAGTTTGTGGGCTCGAACCCCATGTCGGGCTCTGTGCTGACAGCTCAGAGCCTGGAGCCTGCTTCGGATCCTGCATCTCCCTCTCTCTCTGCCCCTCCCCTGCTTGTGCTCTGTCTCTCTCGCTCTCTCTCAAAAATAAATGTTAAAAAAACTTTTTTAAACCGTTATTCATGTGACAGGCACAAATGTTCTTGAGGTAGCCTTCCAACTGATTGTTCAAGGACCGACCACTTCCATCTTGTGACACAGCCATCGGTTAGGGCTGCAGATGCTTTGCAGGACTGTCTGCACCCAGCCAGTAGGTGGAGGAAGAGAGAGTAACTGGTTGCACAAGAAAATTGTCATGGATCAGAGCGGAAAGCGGCACGTATCATTTCCAGCTGCATTCCATTTGCCAGAACTCAGGCACGGATGCACACCGACCTGCAAGGGAGGCTGAGAAAGACAGTCTAAAAAGCGTGAGCCCGGGAGGCGGCAGAAACACCTTTAGTCAGTACCTGGCCAGCAATGTTTCCAGGTACAAAACTACTGTAGTAAAACAAATTTCCTAATATAATTTCATTCTTTGGATAACCCAAAGGGATCATGGTGTAGCATTTAATATACTGCTAGATTTGATTCGCTAGTGATTGAAGATTAAAATGTACAGCTGTACCTACCTACATTCTAAATGACTTCCCAACCATGAACATATTTGTAATCGGTAAGCTTAAACGTTTTAATCATTCTTTTCTAACAGCCAACTTCAAGACCATCATCTAATTCAAAAGAAAACAGCAGTTTCTCTTTTTCATGAGACCCGCCTGTGGCTTCAGAAGCCGTGATATTCGTTTTATACGAACACGAATTACATGGTGTTTTTTGACTGAGAAAATTGACCTAAATTCCATAGTTTACTCGTACTTACAGTTACAATATTGGCACGGGCAATGTGCAGCTAACCTCAACGGCAGAAAAGACACGAGAAAGCAGCATTTCACCTTGACTATCAGCCACCAATCCTCAGTAGGATTTTATGGAATGCTGTCTTTCAGAAAGACAGTGCATCTATTGGGATCCGTCTGCTGGGCTATTTATGGCAGTGAAGGAATCTTTCCTAGACTTTCCTCGAGAAACTAGACCAAAAACAGCTTGTAATTGCCACCTATCATCAAAATCCCAGTTTTAGTGCTTCCTTACTTCTCAGAAATATGCCGCTAGTGGGCTCTTCCAGGTACTGCTGGAAAGTTCTAATGTTGCCAAGGCAGGCACTGACGGGTACTCTCAAGAAAGGAAAGATAGAATTTTTAACAACCCCCAGATGCCTTGCTGTTACTTATGGAAAGCATAATCTTTAAAACCTCACTGCCCCCAGCAGGAGTCAAAGACTTAAAGTTGCAGATGCTCAAGGTTTTTAACAGTGGCCCCTGTGATCGGTATGTGCAGAAGAATCAGCCTTTCATTAACTCCTAGTAGCCTCGCGTCAATGCAGAGAGCAGACGAGAAAAGATGGAAAGGTTGATCCAAACTTCTCCAAAGACATTGGCACCCGTGACTCAGCAGTAGGGGGAAGTGGCCTAGGAGTCTTGTGGACACCGCAAGGGGCAGGGGAGCAAGAGGGGGCCGTAGGAAAGGAAGTAGGATGAGAGGGAAAGGAGAAAGGACCGGGAGTGGTAAATACTAGTTAGAAATGAGAATATGATGCTAAGATGCATACATTTTAGCAGCCAAATCTGAGACTTTTATTTCCCATCCCTAAAAGGAGAAGAGAGACCACCAGAAAACACTTCTAAGAACGGGTTTTTCTAATTGTCCGCCAGAGAAGGAGGGGTGAGGGAGAGAGAATCTACTTAAGTTTTTGACAGAAACACCTCAAAGGAAGTTTTTCAGGTACATCATTTACTCCACACTCGTGCCGTGGTTCGTCTTCACTTACGTTATCATTATCACAAATACTCCCCACTTACTTGGTTCACTTATACTAGGTTTTGACATTAAGTGCCAAGAGTCCATTAAACTGGACAGTTAATACCTATGTGTATAAATTTACGTATGAATTACACTTAGAATATGTTGAGAGAAGAGGCACAAAATCAACAGATTCAGAAAAGTTCCTAAACCCAAAAGAAAATAATAGATCTTAGTATTTTCTTCATCTTATTTTCCAAGGTGCTAACTAAGGTAAAACTGGCTAGTTTGTGGGTTTATTTTCTTGGGGGCCTATTCTAAGATCTAATTCGTTTCACTGCCAGGAAATATGGAAATTTGAATACATAGATTTTAGACGTTATCTGGAGAACTTCAGCAGTAAAGTACAAGCTCCCCTAGCGGTTTCATTCCTTCCAAATGGCCAGTTCAGTGGTCCCCGTGAAGACTTTCATAAACCAGAAACCTCCAGAGGTGGTAAACAAAGTTGACCACTGGCAAAAACCCTTGCTGGCACTTGCAGCCCTGTTCAGGCACCTCTTTTAGCACAGGCTCCAAGTGGAGGAGAATGGACCGCTGTGTTTCTAGAGCTGACCTTGCTGGCAGGCTGCGGGCAAATAAAAACTACAGTAAAACAAAACAGGAGGACTGTGTTTCCTCGACTGACAGTCATCACTGCCTCTTTGTCACTGGTCCTCAGACTCTGGGCAAGGCTCTCCAGGCCCGCCGTGCAGACCCTGAGAGGTCCAACTGCCTTCTTGATGAAGCAAAGACCAGGAAATGGGTGCGGGACACATCCAAAACTGGGAGGAGGGAGCCTTGGGGACTTGGGCGGCAGGGCAGAGTCTGGCTACCCTGGAAGGACACCTTGAAGACAGCTGGAAAACATAAAAACCTGTTCTTAAGGGCACCTGGGTGGCTCGGTCAGTTAAGCATCCATCCAGCTCTTGATTTCAGCTCAGGTCGTGATCTCACAGTAGTGACGTTGAACCCTGCACTGGGCTTCGTGCTGAGCATGGTGTCTCCTCGGGATTCCCGCTCTTCCTCTCTCTGCCCCTCCCCTGCTTGCCTGTGTGCCCTCTCTCTCAAAACGAAACAAAACCTGTTCTCGCTACTGAGCAAGTGTAAAGAGTGATGGAGGAGGGGCGCCTGGGTGGCTCAGTCGGTTAAGCGTCCGACTTCAGCTCAGGTCATGATCTTGAGGTCTATGAGTTCGAGCCCCACGTCGGGCTCTGTGCTGACAGCTCAGAGCCTGGAGCCTGTTTCGGATTCTGTGTCTCCCTCTCTCTCTGACCTCCCCCATTCATGCTGTCTCTCCCTGTCTCAAAAATAAATAAACGTTAAAAAAAAAATTTAAAAAAAAGAGTGATGGAGGAGAATCAATCTATGTGGAAGAGAATGAATCCGCGTGTGTAAGAGGCAAGAACACGTTAAGAATTAGCAGTTAAAAGGAATGAAATCCAAACACCTGGACATGGAAGCCTTTAAAGGCATTGTTATGCCCAAAAAGGATGTCTCAGAACTATACTTACAGAATAATACCATATATGTAAACATCCCAGACCCCACAGGACAGTCCTATGTTTTCTACTGCTACATATACATGTATCTAAATGCATAACGATACCATGCGTGTAAACAACCCCACCACACAGAAAAACCCTATAAATGCTACATATACACATATATGTAAATACATCAGAGAAGACTCCAGAAAATGCTGTAAAGGAGTCAGCTCTAGGAAAGGGATCAGCATTGCAGGTGATGATCAGAGCAGACTTGAGCCTGGTCTGTAATGTTTATATTTTTATAAAGAGAATCTATTAATACATCATGTCGTATAATTACAAACTAATTTTTTTTTTTCAGGAAAATTTACTGAGGGCACCTGGGTGGCTCTGTTGGTTAAGCGCCCGATTCTTGATTTCAGCTGGGGTCATGATCCCCTGGTTTGTGAGGTCGAGCACTGAGCCTGCTTGGGATGGTCTCTCTCTCTGCCCCTCCCCCAGCTCTCTCTCTTTTTTTTTTAAGTCTTTATTTTTATTAATTTTTGAGAGAGAGAGAGAGAGAGAGAGAGAGAGACAGAGCATAGCGAGCAATGGAGGAATAGAGAGAGAGAGAGAATCCCCAGCAGGCTTTGCACTGTCAGCGTAGAACCCGACACAGGGCTCGAACCCATGAAACCGTGAGACCAAGACTCGAGCCGAAATCAAGAGTCGGACACTCAACTGAGCACCCCAGGTGCCCCCAGTCTCTCTTTCTAAAAATAAACTTTTTTTTAATTAAAAAAACATTTACTGAGCACAAATCTAGCTAATGGTGATGCAGTAGGTCCAGCCAATCTGCCTGAAGGGGTCGGAGCCCGAAGGCAGTCAGGGCCTCACTAATGTGAGCTGCACACCCACAGTCCAGGGAGGGGCAGCCTGCTCCGGTGAGACCCACGAAGGCCGCCAGTTCGTCTACTTCAAACTTCCTTTGGTTCCTCCCTGCTGGGCTTCTCTGTATCCCCTAAACCACTTTCTCCTCAGCGGGCAGTCCCCCGTGTGTTTTGAGAACCTGTGTGCCTACTTTTTGGCCTGAGTCCCTTCCCCAGGTTCTACTCTACTCCCACGAATAAAGCCTCAGCCTGCTTACTTGATCCCAGCACTGGGAGATGGAAGAGGCCAGAGGACTACCCACCCCCCAGATGTGATATTGGGGGGCACAAGGGAAGGCCAAAGTCAGCAGAATAACCACCACAGCAAATTCTTGCCACCCACCACTCCTCCGCCTCCCCCAGCCCAAATAGACGGCTACCATTTTAAGTGCCCCCGGTGGTGGATAATTCATCACTACAGTTTGCTTCTGTACTCACCAACTTCAAAAGTGATTGCAAGAGTCTGAGGTCTGACGGTCAGGGATAGTCCGGGGCGCTGGCGGCTTTCAGCAGAAAGTAGACCTTGTCCTTCTCTAGAGACGCCCCCCGGTGTGTTCACCCACACCCCTGAGAGCAAGGCAGTTGGCCCAGGCTCCTCCTGAGTTCTGGACTGAGGGATGGGAGAGGGATGTTGGCTGTTTGTAATTGTCTCCGTTCTTGCAGCCACGATGAGGTAGTCTGTGGAACAACCCAGTTTGGATCAGCAGCTCCTTCCTGGCTGGGTAGTTCCAAACTTAGGCTGATCTGTGAAGGGAATACGTCTCTTGTCTGTACCTGCCTGCTGCCTAAACTACTAAAAGATTAGGTCTTGAGTTTAGGAAGTGCCCTAGTCCTTTCTCTCCAGAGCACGAGTCAACTTTTCCTCTTACTGTGTTTGCCCAGAGCAAAACTAAAGTTGCTACCCACGTGACACTTAAGCCAGAGATTTGTTATTTTTAATCAAGAGGGCATCAGCCAAAGATAAGGCCCAGCTGTATCCTGGGAGATGACGGAAACTTTCCGAGCGATTCCTTTCTCGCTACCGAATCTACCACTAGATCTACCACTTCTAGAATACAGCCAAGAACATGTGAGCTGTATTTTGACAAGATTACACACACACTATAGATCCTGAACTCAGTGACTCCCGAGAGCTATTTTATTTCTGTATTTTGGGTAGTTTTACAGTTTCTGCAGAACAAGAAGCTGGTGTCCATATTGAATTGTGTTCCTCTTATGAGTTGAAGTATGTGTTGCCGTCCCCCGCCCCCTCCCCGCCATCATTTCCTGTGGGATGCAGGCTGATAAAGTCAGCTGTTTGTACTTCAGGCTGCAGGCAAGGTCCTCATGGGGTGGAACTCGAGATATAACAACAAGTTAAAATCATGTGTCTCGTATAAAGAACAAGGGCCCATGACAATACAACCTTAAACTTATTTTCACATTTTACTGAGATGCCTATTCCATATTGCTCTGGATTTGGAAACAGGGACATTTTCTGGTTCTAGGTTTTATTTTAATTTTTAAATATTTTTAAAATTTATTTGAGAGTGAGAGTGAATGGGGGAGGGGCAGAGAGTGAAGGAGAGAGAGAATCCCAAGCAGGCTCCCCACTGTCAGCACAAAGCCTGATGTGGGGCTTGAACCCACGAACCATGAGATCATGACCTGAGCTGAAACTAAGAGTTGGTTGCTCAACCGACTAAGTAACCTGGGTGCCCCAGCATTCTAGGTTTTAAAATCAATATCAAATGTGCGTGTTTGGGAGGGTAGTAGGTGTAAGCTGTTTTCCCTTAGGTGGTCTGTTTTAAGGTCTAAACTCGGTAGGGTTAGAAGGCCAGGAGCCCAAGCAAGCCCATTTGACTCATAATAAGGCACTAGGTGCAAGCTTAACATGAACAAAAGTAGGGTTGTTGTTTTCACCTGCCTGACTCTTGTCAACTTCTCAATTGCTTTTAAACAAGGTATCATTTATTCAGGACCCTCAAACACAAAATTTGACATACAGTCTCAAAACTTAGGGGAGGTAAAACTCAATGAGGAACAACCCAGAGAAGCCATAGAGATTTTTTTGGTAAATCTATTGATAAATCAAATGGAAAAGGATAGGTTATGCTTTCTTCTCAGTTCTGTGTTTCTAATCACAGTTGGTTGGGAAAGAAATAAAGATTGAAAAAACTCACTCCAACAAATGCTGGAACAACTGGACATTTACATGCAAAAAAAAAAAAAAAAGAGTCTACACAAGACCTTAGACCCTTCACAAAAAGTAACTCAAAATGGATCCTAGACCTAAATATAAAACACAAAACTACAAAACTCCTAGGAGTTTTAACATTGGAGAAAACCTGGATGACCGTGGGTTTGGTGATGACTTTTTAGATACAAGCCCAAAGGCACGATCCATCAAAGAAACAATTGATGAGCTGGACTTCATTAAAATTAAAAACTTCTGTTCTGTGAAAAACACTATCAAGAGTATTAAAAAACAAGCCACAGTCTGGGAAACAATATTTGCAAAAATACTTCTGATAAAGGATTGTTATTCAAAATCTACAAAGAGCTCATAAAACTCAACAACAAAAAGACAGACAACCCAAGCTAAAAAATGGGCAAAAAACCTTAACAGACACCTCACCAAAGAAGATATACAGATGGGTGGTGAATTAGCTATCAGATCCTACCAAGAGCAAAGGGGTCAAGGGTTATGAGTGATCGAATGTGTCCTTGCTCCCCACCGACCTCATACAGTCAGATAAGTTGCCAAGAGGAAAGGAGCCTCTTGGCAGTGGAATTTCTGAGATCTGAATGGGTTCCTAATTTTCAAACTGTGAATATTTCAAGATTTTAGAGAAACAGAATCTCCACAAGGGCACTGCGTAGGTGGGAAGGAGTTGTTACTGGCTAAGCCAGGCAACTAGGTAGGGAGACGGCCAGAAGTGGCCACCTTATTTCTGGGTTGCCCTCGGATCATGGAAAGGATCTAGAAATATCAATATGCTCCCAGTGATAACAACAACTGATATTATCTGTCAGGTACTGTCCCAGGTGCTAAGGATATAATTGGGAACAAGGGACAAGGCATTCACAGAGCTTGTATTCCTGGGGTGGTCAGACAATGAGCAAGGAACTCAATATTCAAATAAGATAAATTCAGATAGGAATTACCATTGAGCCTATTTTTCAATGATATTAATTGAAGCATCATTTCAAACTGAAACTTAAGTCTCTATAAATATGCAACTAGTTATAAAATTTATTCCATTCATTAGAATGCTATGAAAATATTATAAAGCATAATGAGGGACTATAAATGTTCAGAGGGAAAGATGTCCAGGAAGTATCATTAGTGAAAAAAGCAGGTTGTAATATGATGTGTTCCACTGTATGTGTGCTTTTTCAACACCATCCAGCATTTCACACAGTTCTGACACCACCTGCCTAGAGATCCCACTGTAAGGATTCAGTCCTAGAAGACTGCTCCCACCTCAGATACTTGTCACCTGGGCTTCCGACCCACTGCTACAGTTGGAGGTTTCCACAACTACCTCCATAGTTTCCATTAATTTGCTAAACCACTTACAGAACTCAGAGAAACACTTCCCTGTGTTTACCAGTCCATGACCAAGAGTAGTATAAAGGATACAGATGAACTGCCAGATGAAGAGGTACATAGGGCAAGGCTTGGGGGAAATGGGCATAAAGCTTCCATGCTCTCTGAGGGACACTCAGCACCTCCATGAGCTCACCAACTGGGAACCTCTCCAGACCCCATCTTTTGGGGTTTTTATTGAGGCTTAATTACATAGGCATGCTTGATTAAATCACTGGCCATTGGTGACCAATTCAACTTCCAGACCCTCTTCTCTCCTTGGAGGGCAGGGGGTAGGACTGAAAGGTACAACCCTCTAATCAGTGGTCGCTTCCCTGGCAACCAGTATCCATCTTTAGGTGCTTTCCAAAAGTCATCTCCTACGGGAGGGAGAATTGTTGAGCCCCGGATGACAGAGCGCAACTTGGCGGGGAACAAAGGCACTGGCCAGTGCCATCTCCCTCGCCCATCCCCCAGCCAAAATCCCAAAGGGAACCAGTTCCCGACAGGGAACTTGCTTGCACCTCGCAAACACCCAACACTGTGCTTCTGCGGATCCATCCCTCTGGCGGGTCTGACTCCCTCCTGGTGCCACAGGGTCCCTCCTGAAGCGGACCTCCCAAGGAAAAGCAAGCTGAGCCTGCCCCTCCTGCCCCTGTGCACCTTGCCAATCCACCCCAGCTAATACGCCAGATCCCCAGCACCACAAGTGTGGCAGCGTGCAAGTAGCCCAGATGGGCCACGCCACCCCACAGTGAATCCCGCCCCTAAGAGAGGGGAAGAGAAAGCACACACCAGTCTGACTGTGGCCCCAGCGGTGGGCTGGGGGCAGACATCAGGTCTGACTGCGGCCCCGCCCACCAACGCAAGTTATTCAAGACAGCACAGGGGAAGTGCCCTGCAGTTCTATCCAAAATGATGAAATGGAAGAATTCCCCTCAAAAGAATCTCCAGGAAATAACAACAGCTAATGAACTGATCAAAAACGATTTAAACAATATAACAGAAAGTGAATTTACAATAATAGTCATATAATTAATCGCTGGGCTTGAAAACAGTATAAAGGACAGCAGAGAATCTATTGCTACAGAGATCAAGGGACTAAGGAACAGCCAGGAGGAGCTAAAAAATGGTATTAATGAGCTGCAAAATAAAATGGAGACAACCACGGCTCGGATTGAAGAGGCAGAGGAGAGAATAGGTGAACTAGAAGATAAAATTATGGAAAAAGAAGAAGCTGAGAAAAAGAGAGATAAAAAAATCCGGAAGTATGAGGGGAAAATTAGAGAACTAAGTGATGCACTAAAGAGAAATAATCTACGCATAATTGGTATTCCAGAGGAGGAAGAGAGAGGGAAAGGTGCTGAAGGGGTACTTGAAGAAATAATAGCTGAGAACTTCCTTGATCTGGGGAAGGAAAAAGGCACTGAAATCCAAGAGGCACAGAGAACTCCCTTCAGACGTAACTTGAATTGATCTTCTGCACGATATATCATAGTGAAACTGGCAAAATACAAGGATAAAGAGAAAATTCTGAAAGCAGCAAGGGATAAACGTGCTCTAACATATAAAGGGAGACCTATAAGACTCGTGACCGATCTCTCTTCTGAAACTTGGCAGGCCAGAAAGGAATGGCAGGAGATCTTCAATGTGATGAACAGAAAAAATATGCAGCCGAGAATCCTTTATCCAGCAAGTCTGTCATTTAGAATAGAAGGAGAGATAAAGGTCTTCCCAAACAAACAAAAACTGAAGGAATTCGTCACCACTAAACCAGCCCTATAAGAGATCCTAAGGGGGATCCTGTGAGACAAAATACCAGAGACATCGCTACAAGCATGAAACCTACGGACATCACAATGACTCTAAACCCATATGTCTCTATAATAACACTGAATGTAAATGGATTAAATGCGCCAACCAAAAGACATAGGGTATCAGAATGGATAAAAAAACAAGACCCATCTATTTGCGGTCTACAAGAGACTCATTTTAGACCTGAGGACACCTTCAGATTGAAAGTGAGGGCATGGAGAACTATTTATCATGCCACTGGAAGTCAAAAGAAAGCTGGAGTAGCCATGCTTATATCAGACAAACTAGACTTTAAATTAAAGGCTGTAACAAGAGATGAAGAAGGGCATTATATAATAATCACAGGGTCTATCCATCAGGAAGGTCTAACAATTATAAATGTCTATGCGCTGAATACGGGAGCCCCCAAATATATAAAACAATTACTCACAAACATAAGCAACCTTATCGATAAGAATGTGATACTTGCAGGGGACTTCAACACTCCACTTACAGCAATGGATAGATCATCTAGACACACGGTCAATAAAGAAACAAGGGCCCTGAATGATACATTGGATCAGATGGACTTGACAGATATATTTAGGACTCTGCATCCCAAAGCAACAGAATATACTTTCTTCTCAAGTGCACATGGAACATTCTCCAAGATAGATCACATACTGGGTCACAAAACAGCCCTTCATAAGTGTACAAGAATTGAAATCATACCGTGCATACTTTCAGACCACAAAGCTATGAAGCTTGAAATCAACCACAGGAAAAAGTCTGGAAAACCTCCAAAAGCATGGAGGTTAAAGAACACCCTACTAAAGAATGAGTGGGTCAACCAGGCAATTACAGAAGAAATTTAAAAATATATGGAAACAAACGACAATGAAAATACAACAATCCAAACGCTTTGGGATGCAGCGAAGGCAGTCCTGAAGGGAAAATACATTGCAATCCAGGCCTATCTCAAGAAACAAGAAAAATCCCAAATACAAAATCTAACAGCACACCTAAAGGAAATAGAAGCAGAACAGCAAAGACAGCATAAACCCAGCAGAAGAAGAGTAATAATAAAGATCAGAGCAGAAATAAACAATATAGAATCTAAAAAAACTAGAGCAGATCAATAAAACCAAGAGTTGGTTTTTTGAAAAAATAAACAAAATTGATAAACTTCTAGCCAGGCTTCTCAAAAAGAAAAGGGAGAGGACCCAAATAGATAAAATCATGAATGAAAATGGAATTGTTACAACCAATCCCTCAGAGATACAAGTAATTATCAGGGAATATTATGAAAAATTATATGCCAACAAACTGGACAACACGGAAGAAATGGACAAATTCCTAAACACCCACAAGCTTCCAAAACTCAATCAGGAGGAAATAGAAAGTTTGAACAGACCCATAACCAGTGAAGAAATTGAATCAGTCATCAAAAATCTCCCAACAAATAAGAGTCCAGGACCAGATGGCTTCCCAGGGGAGTTCTACCAGACGTTTAAAGCAGAGATAATACCTATCCTTCTCAAGCTATTCCAAAAAATAGAAAGGGAAGGAAAACTTCCAGACTCATTCTATGAAGCCAGTATTACTTTGATTCCCAAACCAGACAGAGACCCAGTAAAAAAAGAGAACTACAGGCCAATATCCCTGATGAATATGGATGCAAAAATTCTCAATAAGATACTAGGAAATCGAATTCAACAGCATATAAAAAGAATTAGTCACAATGATCAAATGGAATTCATTCCTGGGATGCAGGGCTGGTTCAATATTCGCAAATCAATCAACATGATACATCACATTAATAAAAGAAAAGAACCATATGATCCTGTCAATCGATGCAGAAAAGGCATTTGACAAAATTCAGCATCCGTTCTTAATAAAAACCCTCGAGAAAGTCGGGGTAGAAGGAACATACTTAAACATCATAAAACCCATTTATGAAAAGCCCACAGCTAACATCATCCTCAATGGGGAAAAACTGAGAGCTTTTTCTCTGAGATCAGGAACACGACAGGGATGTCCACTCTCACCGCTGTTGTTTAACATAGTGTTGGAAGTGCTAGCACCAGCAATCAGACAACAAAAGGAAATCAAAGGCATCAAAATGGGCAAAGATGAAGTCAAGCTTTCACTTTTTGCAGATGACATGATATTATACATGGAAAATACGACAGACTCCACCAAAAGTGTGCTAGAACTGATACATGAATTCAGCAAAGTCGCAGGATACAAAATCAATGTACAGAAATCAGTTGCATTCTTATACACTAATAATGAAGCAACTGAAAGACAAATAAAGAAACTGATCTCATTCACAATTGCAACAAGAAGCATAAAATACCTAGGGATAAATCTAACCAAAGATGTAAAAGATCTGTACGCTGAAAACTATAGAAAGCTTGTGAAGGAAATTGAAGAAGATAAAAAGAAATGGAAAAACATTCTGTGCTCATGGGTTGGAAGAATAAATATTGTCAAAATGTCAATACTACCCAAAGCTATCTACACATTCAATGCAATCCCAATCAAAATTGCACCAGCATTCTTCTCAAAGGTAGAACAAGCAATCCTAAAATTCATATGGAACCACAAAAGGCCCCGAATAGCCAAGGTAATTTTGAAGAAGAAGACCAAAGCAGGAGGCATCACAATCGTAGACTTTAGCCTCTACTACAAAGCTGTCATCATCAAGACAGCATGGTATTGGCACAAAAACAGACACGGAGACCAATGGAATAGAATAGAAACCCCAGAACTAGACCCACAAACGTATGGCCAACTCATCTTTGACAAAGCAGGAAAGAACATCCAATGGAAAAAAGACAGTCCCTTTAACAAATGGTGCTGGGAGAACTGGACAGCAACATGCAGAAGATTGAAACTAGACCACTTTCTCACACCATTCACAAAAATAAACTCAAAATGGATAAAGGACCTGAATGTGAGACAGGAAACATCAAAACACTAGAGGAGAAAGCAGGAAAAGACCTCTCTGACCTCAGCCGTAGCAATTTCTTACTTGACACATCCCCAAAGGCAAGGGAATTAAAAGCAAAAACGAATTACTGGGACCTCATGAAGATAAAAAGCTTCTGCACAGCAAAGGAAACAACCAACAAAACTAAAAGGCAACCAACGGAATGGGAAAAGATATTTGCAAATGACATATCGGACAAAGGGCTAATATCCAAAATCTATAAAGAGCTCACCAAACTCCACACCCAAAAAACAAATAACCCAGTGAAGAAATGGGCAGAAAACATGAAGAGACACTTCTCTAAAGAAGACATCCGGATGGCCAGCAGGCACATGAAAAGATGCTCAACGTCGCTCCTCATCAGGGAAATACAAATCAAAACCACACTCAGATATCACCTCACGCCAGTCAGAGTGGCCAAAATGAACAAATCAGGAGACTATAGATGCTGGAGAGGATGTGGAGAAACGGGAACCCTCTTGCACTGTTGGTGGGAATGCAAACTGGTGCAGCCACTCTGGAAAACAGTGTGGAGGTTCCTCAAAAAATTAAAAATAGACCTACCCTATGACCCAGCAATAGCACTGCTAGGAATTTACCCAAGGGATACAGGAGTACTGATGCATAGGGACACTTGTACCCCAGTGTTTATAGCAGCACTCTCAACAATAGCCAAAGTATGGAAAGAGCTTAAATGTCCATCAAGTGATGAATGGATAAAGAAATTGTGGTTTACATACACAATGGAGTACTACATGGCAATGAGAAAGAATGAAATATGGCCCTTTTAGCAACGTGGATGGAACTGGAGAGTGTGATGCTAAGTGAAATAAGCCATACAGAGAAAGACAGATACCATATGTTTTCACTCTTATGTGGATCCTGAGAAATTTAACAGAAACCCATGGGGGAGGGGAAGAGAAAAAAAAAAGAGGTTAGAGTGGGAGAGAGCCAAAGCATAAGAGACTCTTAAAAACTGAGAACAAACTGAGGGTTGATGGGGGGTGGGAGGGAGGGGAGGGTGGGTGATGGGTATTGAGGAGGGCACCTTTTGGGATGAGCACTGGGTGTTGTATGGAAACCAATTTGACAATAAATTTCATATATTGAAAAACAAACAACAACAACAACAAAAACAAAAGTCATCTCATTAACATAAACTTGGGTGTGGTTGAAAGGGATTTGTTATGAATATCAAGACACATTTAAAACTCTTATTATGGGGCACCTGGGTGGCTCAGTTAGTTGAGAGTCTGACTTCAGCCCAGGTCGTGATCTCGCAGTTCTTGAGGCTGAGCCATGCATCTGGCTGTCTGCTGTCATCACAGAACCTGCCTGGGATCCTCTGTCCCCCTCTCTTAATTCTTATCACTGCAGAAATTCCAAAGGTTTTAGAAACTCTGTGCCAAAATGGGGACCAAGACCAAATAGAGATTTTTTATTATAAGTCACAATATCACACATGTATACAATAATCTTATTTAACTTGTATTCAAACACTATCTCATGTATATATTTGATGACCAGAGACATGCACTAAGCTATAGACAATAGCTCTTTTAAGGAGTGAGATCATGGTGAAGGTTAATAACAAGGAAACCCTGTACTTTCAGATTTATACATTTCAATATTGTTTGACTTCAAAATGAGCATATGCTACCATCCACCTCCAAAATTGGGGGCCATGGGGCATGCTCAAAGTGGTAAGAAAGAACAGCCTTTTGTGCAAACTTCCATTACTGGTTTTATTTCACACTTCAGATAAATGAAGGTATATTGCAGTTCAAGATATACAGCAATATGAAGATAAGCGGCTTCGTGCATTTTGTCGTTATCAATATTACTCTAGAATTTTCAAAATTATTGCTCACCAGATAAATATTTCCTTTTTTTTTTCAGTTTTGTAAAAGACACAGTACGCTTGTTTTTACATGCATAAAAATGTCTACATGACATGTAAAATATCATTCATTCCATAGATGATATTAACGTATAAAATACATAGTTGGTTTTACCTCCTACTGTAACTTGGTTTGGAGCTTAACTTTGATGAAGGATCTGTATCTCTGGGTGGAAATCTTAGAAATGTTTAGCAAGTTTTAGTCCTATACTGAATTCTAAGTTAAATATTTCAAGATGGCTTTGGTCAGTCAAGCCTGACTGCTGGTATGCAGACATGAGCAAATCACTAAGGAAAACAATTAAAACCCTTCCTTTGGATATGCAGCTTGGAAACCAGCATATCTGTTGAACGTATTAACAGTGACTCATAACCACATGAGTTAAATATACTGAGGAATTGAATGTTTAGCTCATAGTCCTGGATGAGCTGAGGTCTAGGATTACCATAATTCCAACAGAAAATTGGAATTGACTTAGATATACTGGGCTTGACTCCTAACTTCAAGGCCAAGAGTTTGCTAATAATGCACCCTGTTGGGCTCAGACAGAAGGGGAACCTCCCTGTCTCCCTCTGCGTTCTGTTTTCCAAAACTCTGTCAAGTAGGAGGAGAAAAATATCTTAGCAGCTGCCCATGGTATAACTTGAATTCTTGCTTCTGATGCAAAGTTCAAGAACTACAGGAGCCCTGGGGACATGTTATAAGGGGAGGGAAACCTGCCTTATTAGGGAATCCCCAAGAGCCCCCAGGAGAATCCTACTTGAGTCTGGGCCCCCTCCACCAGTGGAAGCAGCAGGGGGTGCTCACTGGCACAGTGTCATCTTCTCTCACCATATTCTTGGCTCGGGGGTCATCTCTCTGCAGTAGGAGCACCTCAGAGCCCCCGGCTCTGGAGCTCCAGCAGCCAAACCCTGCTGTCTAGAAAGGAGCTGATATACTTGCTCACTCTCAGCTGTAAATGCTGAAGGGGTATAATCTTCCTAGATGACTGGGTAAACAGACTTTGGAATTTTGCTCAGTGATAAAAAGATACTTGCAGTAATGAATCCACCTAAAAACATGCTCACCAAACGAAGCCAGACACAGAGAAGTACACAACAAGTAAATAGTCTAGAAGTGGCTGAATGATAAGGCTAGGCCTGCTGAGGGGTCAAAAGGCTGTATAGGCACGTCCAGCATCTCGCCATAGCATGTGTGGGTGTTAGCTGCTCAGCTTTATTCAGAGTTCTAAGGAAGAAGGAACAGCCATCTTGAACATCTGGTTATACATATCTGTATCCTCAACCAGAAGCTGTTGGTTACCAACTCAGCATTCATTCCTCCCTTCCTTTTTCATTACAGAACCCCTGTCTACTCAAGTAGCAATTCTCTTCTACATGGTGTTTCTTCTTAATTGGTTATTATGGTCATCTCCTCCTGGTTAAGAAATATTTTAGGGTTGGGTCTGTGACCCCCTTCTGGCCAATGGGATGTGAAAGGGCAGGGGGCTCCTGGGAAATATTCTCTTCCTCGTAACAAGGATATACCACAAAAGTTGGTCCTCTTCTTCTCTAGATATTACTACCTCCAGCAGGGGCACATGGACCAGCTGTCTCCCCAGGGGTGAATGATGACATGGGGATAAAAGCCAAAAGCCTAAGAGTTGCAGAACATAAATATTAAAAACATTTGAATTCTTGATGATGTGGTTGGGTCCCTGAGTTAACCAACCCTGGAGAAGCCCTCCCTCTGAACATCACGTTAAGTGAGAAAATAAATCTCCTTACTTAAGCTACATTAAGTTGAATTTTCTGTTACTGAGGAAAGCATCTTAACTGATATAACAATCAACTCCTTGGGGGTGGTACATAGCCCCAGTACAGAGTGTCTGTCACATACAAGACACTCAATAAACGTTTGTTGAAATATTATAAGAATGTGTATCTCAGGCTTTTTGAAGACCTCAACTAGAGTTGCATTATTCCATCCAAACCAGCCTAAATACGAGCTTCTTTATACTGTAAAATGAATAGCAAAGTAAGAAGATATTGTAGGATACATGTGGAGTTGTGTACATCTGGGAATCGCTGATGGTCAAGAGTCAGCAGGGAAGGCAACGGTAACCATCTGGCTGGGGAAATGTGATTTATGCCTATAGGGACCTCAACCTTCAGTACAAAATCCTTGAAAATTCTGCTATAAACATGGGAGAATGATGGCAGCACAGGATAATAAGTGATAAGCCGAAAGATTTTCCCAGTCTAGGGTCTGGTAAAGACAATGAAACAGACACTGAGCCTCCAGAACAAAAGGTTTGAAGTTTTTGGTTATGCCCTGAGTTCCTATACTCTTTCGTATTTAAAGAAATGTCACTCCCAGTTGGATTTGCTTTGCACATTGCCACAGCCAAAGTGATTTTTACAATGGGGAAAACGGCAATTCTGGGAAGCCATTGTTCAAACAATGACCCAGAACCATGACTTTATGGGGGTCTTGGTCAACACCGTACTAGTCCATCCAATCATACTCATCTTTTTTTTTTTTTAACAGACTCAATTTTTAGAGCAGCTTTAAGTTCACAGCAAAACTGAATGGAAAGTACAGAGCTTTTCCACATACCTCCTACCCCACACATGCACAACCTCCTCCATTATCACCATCACTCAGCAGAGTGGTATACTTGTTACAGTTGATGAACTACATTGACACATCATTAGCACCACAAGTCTATACTGTATATTATAGTTTATTCTTGGTGTTGTACATTCTGTGGGTTGACAAATGCGTAATGACATGTATCTGCCATTATAGTTCCGTACAGAACGGTTTCACTGACCCAAAAATTCTCTGGGTTTTGCCTATTCATCCCTCCCCTATCACCCCTGGCAACCAGTGGTCTTTTTACTATCTCCACAGTTTTGCCCTTCCCAGAATGCCATATAGTTGGAATCATACTATAATATGCAGGCTTTTTGATTGATTTCTGTCATTTAGTAATATCCATTTAATTTTCATCTGTGTCTTTTCATGGCTTGATAACTCATTTCTTTTTAGATCTGAATAATATCCCTTCTCTCAATGTACCACAGTTTATTTATCCATCCTCCTACTAAAGGACATCTTGGTTGCTTCCAAGTTTTGCCAATTGTGTATAAAGCTACTATAAACAGGTTTTTATGTGGGCATTTTCAACTTATTTCAACTCATGTTGAAGAGTGTAATAGCTGGATCACATGGAAGAAGTATGTTTGGTTTTGTAAGAAGTGGCCAACTATCTTCCAGAGTGGCTGTACCATTGCATCCCCATCAGCAGTGAATGAGAGTTCCTGTTGCTCCACATCCTCGTCAGCATTTGGTGATGTCAGTGTTCTGGATTTCGGTCATTCTCATACATGTGCCGTGGTATTTCATTGTTGTTTTAATTTGTAATTCCCTAATGACATGTGGTGGAGCACCTTTTCATATGCTTATTTGCTATCTATGTATCTTCAGGTCTGTGGCCCATTTTTTAATCAGGTTGTTCGTTTTCTGAGCCAAAAATTGTAGAGCCAAATTTTTAACTTCATTTTGGTGACCTATTTGAAAGACATTGATCCTTTTCCCAACCTGATTCTATCCATTTATTCTCTGAAACTCATATGAAGGCAAGCTGAGAATTTCAATTCAATGCAATATGCGTTATTTAACATCACTATGTTATGTGCCCAACACATTGTTTTAAGTATTGTGGAAGTTACAAAGAAATATCAGATACAGTCCCTGGCATCTTGGCAATCTTTGGGGAACTAAAAATATGGCAGTGAAAACAAATTAATTACTAAATGTGTGTATGCTCTCTAGGTACTTCCAATGAAAATCTTTAACCTAATTAAAACTCAACATTTTTAGGGGAGCCTGGGTGGCTCAGTCGGTTGAGCGTCCGACTTCGGCTCAGGTCACGATCTCGTGGTCCGTGAGTTCGAGCCCCGCGTCGGGCTCTGTGCCGACTGCTCAGAGCCTGGAGCCTGTTTCAGATTCTGTGTCTCCCTCTCTCTCTGACCCTTCCCTGTTCATGCTCTGTCTCTCTCTGTCTCAAAAATAAATAAACGTAAAAAAAAATTTTTAAGTCAAATTTTCCAAATACATATATTTAAATGTTGTTTTATGAAAGGTGACAACCAATTGGGGAGGTATTTTACTGAGACCCATTAATCTGTAAAGTTATAAACTGCATACACATCTTATTTTTACTGGTGCACTAAGTACAGCAGGCAGAATAGAAGAGGGAATGGAACAATCATCTTACGCTCCTTTAAATAAATAAATTGGTGGAGAACTCTGTAAATGAAGAAATTTACCACAAGGATTCATACTTTTTTCTTTAGTGTGGAAATAAATACCACACCAGTGGAAATAAAAACCAGTGTGGAAACAACCAAGTGAGCTAAAGTGTAATAACAATCATCATAACAGAGGTATGGTAGCAGTCATTGATAGCAGCTTGGAAACAAATGCCTAATAATTCGGCTTCTGCCGATAGACCAATCCTTCAGGAACCCTAAAACTATAGCAAGTCTAGCAGAGAATACAAGCATCATGAGAGAGCCTAAATTTCATTTGAGAAATTATCAAGAGATAACAAAATGCCTGTGGCAAAACGACTAACCTGAAAACCTGGCTTCTCTGTGGTAGTTTCCAGATTTACACAAGGCTCCTCAGTAAGTAGGGCCCCGTGAATGATCACCCCAGGAGGGAAAAAAAGCACATTCCATGGAGATTAGATCCCTGGGGAGGCAGGAAGCAAACATGACAGGCAAGACACTGAGTGAGCCAGAAATTTGTGTAAGCTCCTTGGTCTTTGCATAAAACACTCATGAAAATGGATCCTCTCAGGAACATTCTACTGAAACCACACTGAGATGGGGCTACTTCCCTGAAAAACAGAGCTGGGTTCCCTGATTAGCCTTTCCGTACTAGGAAAACTACCGGAGCCAAGAAGAGAGTAGTATCCTAGGTTGATATCTGTAAATGGAAATTTGCAACACATCCTTTGAACTTAGAGGCTTACTTTCCCTGGTGTTGTGTCCTAAGCCCATTTCCTAGAGGTCTCCCATTTCCAAAAGGTACCCAGAGCTGAAATCAAGGACAGTAGATTGTATAAACAAACCAAGGGCTTTCCTGTGGGTGACAAGATTGGGAAAACGGTAAGATTATCACCCTGAGGGAGACTGTATTCTGGCCGACACTCTCAGCGGTCTGCTGAATAGTCAGCAGGGCCACTGGCCCTTCTTCTTTGCTAATAGAACCCAAATGTTGCTCACTGTCCTCCAAGCAGCCACGTCCTTCAGGGAAGGCATAGTCTTTTTCTAGCCTCGTGAGCCCAATGTCTCTTGCCAAGTGATTTGTTTTAGGCAACAGGCATGTGCAACAATCCTGGCCAATGAGACAGCAGGGAAATGTGCCAGAAGGACTCTGGAAAAAATTTTCTCATTCTTGAAAAGGGGACACAGCACAGGGTCATTTCATGTCTCTGCCTCTGGAAGAATGCTAATATTTATTTATTTACTTATTTACTTATTCATTCATTCATTCATTCATTCAAGAACTGTTTATTGCCCAGTGTGTGTCCTGAAATCCAAAATCCACCTATTCTTGGACTGGACACGGATGGCTTTAAAATTACAGGTGAGTTTCAAAGGCATATTCCCATGAAGTCTCATACTTTAGAGTATAAATGTAAGGGAAATAGCAGACCAGAAGAACTAAGGGCTGGCTAAGCAGTTCTGAAGGCCGAGATTGGTATAGAGGTTGGGGAGAAGGAAATGCATGCTGTGGACAAAGGTTAAAGGCAAGCACATAGGAAAGAAAAGAACAGCACTAGGGCTCCAAGAAACTAAACAAACTCCATAGCCGAGGAGATCCCCAAAGCGTCATAGGAGGATGTTGTGCCAAAGTCCTGGGTTGAGGAGCAGGACCTTACAGTCCAAGAATCTGGAAGCCCAACGTGTGCTTGAACAGAATGAAACTTCGGAACTTCTACTAAAGATGTTTGCTCTCTGCCGTGCTTTTAACTACTCCACTGCCAAGGCACATGGATGCTCACCCGTGTGCGTGTGGTCAGAGAGACTGAATTCAACCCAGCTGGCTGGATTCTGATCAGAGCACAGACCAACGCTCTTCTCCTGTTACAAGGCCTCCCTTGGATTTCCTCCTATTTCTCTGGCCTCTTCTTTGGGGCTTTTTTTCTTCTGCCCATCCCATAAATCATCTGTTCTCCAAGCGTGGTCCAGAGACCCTTGGGTGTGCTTGGGACACTTTCAGGGAAAGTGTGACATTGAAATGATTTTCATAATAATAAGGTGTTATTTGTCTTTTTCACTCTCATTCTGTCACGTGTGCACAGCAGAGTTTTCCAGAGGCCACATGATGCGTGATACGGCCACAGATTGAGTACAGAAGCAAATATGAGAATCTAGCTGCAAAAAGATTTGCAAAGATGCACCGTGGTGCTACTCTCCTTGTTAACTTTTTGTTTTAGAAAATACAGCTATTTTTCAGTAAAATGTTATTTATTCTACCATATAGTGGGGCTAATTATTGCTGTTTGAAAATGAATTGATAAAAATTAAAATCGGACCAAGCAGCCTAAGAGCTTGTTAGAAATGCAGCTTCTCGGGGCGCCTGGGTGGCGCAGTCGGTTAAGCGTCAACTTCAGCCAGGTCACGATCTCGCAGTCCGTGAGTTCGAGCCCCACGTGGGGCTCTGGGCTGATGGCTCAGAGCCTGGAGCCTGTTTCCGATTCTGTGTCTCCCTCTCTCTCTGCCCCTTCCCCGTTCATGCTCTGTCTCTCTCTGTCCCAAAAATAAATAAACGTTGAAAAAAAATTAAAAAAAAAAAAAAGAAAAAGAAATGCAGCTTCTCGGGCCCCTCCCCAGACTTCTTGACTCAGAAGGTGTGGAGGCGGGGCCGGCAATGGGCTTTGACGAGTTTCAGGTGATGCTCATGTTCACTGAAGCTTGAGAGCCACTGCCCTAGGACATCGGTCCGCCACCATTTCTCCAAAGTGAGGAGAAGCACGTGCTGAGTCTCCTGAAGCTAAGTGTCGAGAGGTCGTGGCCCCGGTGCTGGGTTATGGGCCTTAGTCTGCTTTGGCTACTGTAATAAGATACCAGAGGGGGGGTGGCTTAAACAACAGAAATTTCTTCTCCCACAGCCCCGAAGGATAAAAGTCTGAGACGGAGGCGTCAGCAGCTTTGGGTTCTTCTGAGGCATCTCTCCTTGGCTTGCAGATGGCCTCCTCGCTGTGTGCCCACACGGCCTTTCCTCTGTGCGCCCTGAAAACTGTTTCTTTGGCTGCGCTTATGACTCACCTGGGGGCATCCCAATCCATGAGCTGTCACTAGAAATCCTGGCAGGAGAGGAGATCCCTCCTCACTCTCTCGCAGCACCTGCTAGGACCAATTAATCACTGGATCCTCTGATTGCATCTTCTAGATTTTTCTCATCTTCACCATCCCCTCCTCACCAACCCAGCTATCAGTGTGTGCAAATCTGGATCCCTGCATGGGGTACACACAAAATAGGCTTCAGGTCCTGGGCAGTCTCGTGGACCCTCGCGGAGCTCGTTCTCACATCGAATCAGGACGCGGTGCCATCGCCGAGAGCTGCTGGCCTGAATGATCTTTCACCTACCGGCCGGCTCCCTCAAGTCCAGCCCCCACGTGCAGCCACAAGGTTCTGCCTAAACAATCTAAAACCAGGCCAGTCCTGGTTACAAAGCATCTGAGGCTTCTCACCAGCTACAGAACAAAGCCCGATCTCCTCTGCCAGGAATACAGAGCTCGCTCTAAACCCTGCCGGCCTCTCCAGCTCACGGCGGGTCACTCCCTGCCTGACACCACAAAGTGTGGCAACCCCGTGGCTGTAGTTCCCTGAATCGGGGGCTATTCCTTACCTCTGTGCCAGTCCCCAGGCCGTCACCTTGACCAAATGCTCTTCCTTTCAGTACTCTCCGTGCCATACTCTCTCAAACAGCCAGACGTCGTCTCCTCCAGGAAGCCTTCCATGGCAGCGCCTCTTCCCTTCCCCCTCCCCATTTCAGGCAACCTGCACTCACCTCTCCCATGGCATTCATCACCCTGTTCTGCATTCTTATGTTTAGAAGCTGTCCTTCTCAGCAGACTCAGACCTCTTTGAGGACAGAAACTGTGCCTTTTTCTTATTTTTCATTCCAAGGGTCTAGCACAGGGTCCTAATTCATAGTAGGTGCTCCATAAACACTAAATGAGTGACTGAATGACTTCCAGGAATAATGGAGCTCACTCAGGGGGCAGAGTCAATCCAAAGTGAAGGAGAGAGTTGGCAAGTTGTCGGGCAAGGCGGGGCTGGGGGGTGCGGGTATCTTCAAAATTAAAAGTCCTGAGATACAGTTGAGAGGAAAACGGTGTCTCTGAGCCCCGCTTTATATAAAACTTGGGGCCTGCCCCCCACACCCTTGTGACTCTTAAACTGGCCGCACCCCAAGACGGTTTCTTTCTTTCTTTTTTTTTAATGTTTATTTTTAACAGAGAGAGAGCAGAGCATGAGCGGGGGAGGGGCAGAGAGAGAGGGAGACACAGAATCCGAAGCAGGCTCCAGGCTCTGAGCCGTCAGCACAGAGCCCGATGCGGGGCTCGAACTCACACTGTGAGATCATGACCTGAGCCGAGGTGGGACGCTCAACCTACTGAGCCACCCAGGTGCCCCACCCCAAGATGGTTTCAAGAGCTGGTATCCAATTTCAGTCCAGAGACACTCACTACCTATTAGGCTCAGTTTTGGGGATTTAGACATTGCCAATTTATATCCTATTTCTGGGATGTAGTAATCATTGTCTTCTAGAATCAACCAACTGCCTATGCAAACTCCCCTCAAGTAGAGGCCTTACAAAGCTACCACTGCACATTCCGGCTCTGTTCCTGCCCGCTCACCCCCGGGGGGCAACTGGACTATTATTACGATGCAAACAGCACCCTCAACGATCACTTCCACTCAGCACTTCCTGGAACGCTGCAGAAAATCTCAGAGAAGTTTATACCATCCTCCTGAGCGCAGTACATCAAGGCTCCCTTTCAAGACAGCCCTTGTCTCCTCCTTGCCACCCTGCTCCAATTTTCCAACTGTGCCTCTCTGGGATGATTTCTGAGCTCCCTCCCGATCAAGCTCACTCTGCTGAGAAGCATCCCGTGCTGTATTTGCCGAGGTTCCTCTTAAAATGTGTTGTCTGGGACTGAACACCACACTCCAGCAGGGTTCTTGACCATGCAGGATCGTTGATGTCTGTCAATGCCTTTATTTCTTCTTGTGGTTACAGTGTCACTAAGATTGCCTGGGTGTTCAGTAGTGAAGTATAGAGAAATATGATTACCCTCAAAGCAGAAAGCAGGACTTTGTCTTTGTCGGTGAGCATGAGTATAGGCTGGCAAGGCATGGGGATTGGGACACAGCCCCAGGCTGTAATAGTCCAACTCTACCTTGACATGCATCAGACACTAACGGATGACCAAGAAGCAGAAGCTCCTGGGGACCTGTCAAGCAGATGCGAAGTACGTGACCTGGCTCTTAGAAGAATTCTACCTAAATGAAAGGGGACGTGAGTGCAAATTTCTTCTCATGCCCAGAGGAGAAATCATCTTAAAAATTGGGTGAAGGGGCTCAAAAGGTACACATTCCCAGTTATAAAATAAGTCCTGGGGATGTAATGTACCACATGATGACTGTAGTTAATAATACTGTGCTGCATATTTGAAAGCTCTGGAGAGAGTAGACTTCAAAAGTGGTGATCACGAGAAAAAAAGTTGTAACTATGGGTGGTGGTGGATATTAACGAGGCTTATTGTGGTGACGGTTTTGCAATATAGGCAAGTATCCGATCATTATGTTGCACACCCGACCGTGATTTCATGTTCTGTTATGTCAATATAACCTCAATAACAAAAAATCAGGGCCCATGGCAAGGACTCCAGTTAGCTGATGAGATTTTGCCATAAAACCATGAGGGGATCAAGCTCTAAGATATCTCTTATCACCCCTGGTGTGGGAGTCATATACAACTACATGCTGCAACAATTACCTGGTGAACTTAATATCCAAGAGAAAATTTCTATTTGGTTGGGGTCGGTGGATGTTTATATCTGTTTAATGGATGTGAGAATTTTTATTGTCTCTCATTCAATTTCAGGTGACTTTCTTCTGTATAATAGTTATCTCATTTTCATTTAGCAAGTGGCTAATTCAGTTTTCCCTCTTGTCCCCCACCCCGGAGACCTATCCAGTCAGATCTTTTCCTCAGAAACTGATGCCAAACAGATCTTTTCCATCTGGCTTTAGTGCAAGCAGCTTGACTACCTCTTCTGCCTCTAGGTCATCTATAAATAGCAAATCATGTCTTCTGTAGAATCCGTAAATTTACGAGGAGGTCAACAGCTCATAAAAATAGGAATCACTAATTTAGCCAAGAGTTAGAAGGAAAAGGGGTGTTTCTGATAATGCTGATAATTTTATAATACTGATAAGACCACTAAAGTATCTGATAATATCATCAAAGGGTTATTTTCACATCATGGTAAGGAATATGGGAAGAGAACTTGCCATAATACTTTTCTACATGGTGGTTAGCAAATCATATAACTGGTAACTTCTATGCCTTAGTAAATAGTGAATTTTGGGGTGCTTGGGTGGCTCAGTCGTTTAAGTGTCTGACTTCGAATCAGGTCATGATCTCGTGGTTCGTGAGTTCCAGCCCCATGTTGGGCTCTGTGCTGACAGCTCAGAGCCTGGAACCTGCTTCAAATTCTGTGTCTCCCTCTCTCTCTGCCCCTTCCCCACTCACACTGTGTCTCTCTATCAAAAATAAAGAAACATTTAAAAATATTTAAAAAATAGTGAATTATTCCATTAACTCTGTTTTTTCTTTGGACAGTTATTCGTTTCTTGATTTATATCCAAACCTCTAGATCTTCTCCCTCCTGTCACCAGTCAATCCCATGTTATCACTGTTTAGCATTCTCTATTGGACCGTTTGGGGACAGGTGAAACTGCATTCAGCTTGCTTGGTCATTTACTAAGAACTCTGATAGGAGAGGGAAGGAATTAATATTATGGGCTCATTTCAATTTTCATTCCAATGACCCGACTTTATGTCAACAAAGCAATCTCATCCATAACTGTCAGGAGGAACTGGGGAAAAAAATAACCAGAAACCTTGGTTTAGCTGATGGGGGTGGAGATCTGTGGAGGGAAACAGGAGACCTGGATGCATTTTGTAAACCTAAATGTTTTAAGATGTAATTCCAAATATCCTGCTTACTTTGGCTTTCTTTTATCATAAAACAGGCGGCTCTTTGTGCCTTGAAAGAGACACACAGGCTGCAAAGAGTCATCTGAACTGCCCAGTGATGTCTTTAATCTTGACCATTTTCAAACACAAATCTCCATCGTGAAACATTTTCTAAGGAATTCTTACAATGCAGCGTCTGTTCAGAGGATGCTGATTTCAAAACCTCTGTACACAGGGCATAATGAAGAGGGGAAGAAAGTGCACAGTTTCGGGTAACTTAAGAAAAGGAAGAAAATTCGGCAGGAAATGAACGACTACCCAAGTTGAAAGCATGTCGCATGCTATGATTCAGAATAAACGAACTGTAACTCTTCCAGGTTGAACACAGACCACCAGCGTTCGCCCTCAAGCCCTGCAGAGCATCCCAGCTTCCAGTTGTATAAATTCACACAAATAAAAAAGAATGCATGAAGAATGCACCTACCGTAATCACAGGCAAGAGACTTAATGCTTCTCTCTCATCAATAGTTTAGGTTCTATAATTTTCCATCAACTTTTCTTCTCTTAGAACTATAGAAATTCCAATCACTCATAAACTGCTAAACATGCTGTATGCTTAATGTTTATCAGCGCCGGATGTGGAAAGATTAGCCGTTTAAGACCAATCCAAACAGTCTGGTAATCTAGGCATTTCGGATTGCAGAAGAAGCCGCTGCGATGTTAGATTTTAGAGCTGCCTGGGTGTACACATGTGAGTATAAGCCGGTGGAGGGGGGAATTCAGCACTCCCTTCAGGACTGATGGGTGCTGTTTGCCCTCAAATCATTCTTCAAGCTTCTCCGGCTCCACTCTCTATTATATGAGGCTGACTTCTGCAGGCTGTTGCCCAGGCTCCCGGTTCAGGGGGCCTCTGGCTGGGTTTGAGTAATCAGAGATTGGAGGAGGCAAGAACGGAAAAGCCAGGATACGCTCATTTTCCTTCTCTGGCAGTGACTTCATCTCTCATGGTTCCAGTTTCGAATGGAGAAACCCAACATGATTCCAGGGACACAGGGGTGGCTCAGTCGGTTGAGCGTCCAACTGCGACTCAGGTCATGATCTCACGGTTCTTGGGTTTGAACCCCATATGGGGCTCTACTATGACAGGGCAGAGCCTGCTTCAGATCCTCTGTCTCCCTCTCTCTCTGCCCGCTCATATTCTCTCTCTCTCTCTCTCTCAAAACAAAACAAAACAAAAAAAACCATTAAAAAACAAAAAAACGCAACATGATTCCGGCTTTGACTGGTCACTTTGTGTCTCTCCAGCTTAAGGGTGGCAGTAGTTTATGGCTAGGGCCAATTTTGGGTTGCTTCACTGTCCCCTGTTGAGCTTCTAGCCTTTGTAGTCAATTTCCTTCACTAAATTCCTTTTATTTTAAATACTCAGCATGGTTTCTGTTTCCTAACTGGATGCTGAATGATACAACTGACATATAGGCTAAGTGTCATCTGTTGAATCATGGCTTCCTTTAATTTTATATGGGATCTCCAACTTTTATAATAAAAATGATAATAGCCAATATAGAGAGAGCACTCCATAAGTACCCGGTGAAAGTACTTAGTAAGTCACTAAACAGAGGATAGCTACAGCTTTAGCCTCCAGCTTCTTTTGATAGCAGCTATTAAATCTCCTCTGCTTGAAATATGTAGCATGATTTATGTTATTCTGACTAGACCTTGACTGGCACATAGACTCTTCTAAATTAATTCCAGTAAGTGTCCCCTTGATTCTTTTTTTTTAAATGGTACTTTCAGCCCACTTATGTCTGTATTTATTTCAGCCATACTAAATTTATCAGTTCTTATTTACATCACTGCCTTTCTTTTCCCTTTGGCTCTTTTTTAGAAAATAATAAAAACAGATACAAACCATCCAATTGCACGAATACCCTTTACGGAGTTAAGAGATGCTGCTGAAAAGGAATTTTTGACCAGCAGGCTGTGATTACGTGACGCTTTGAAGTGTTCCTCATCAAGTGATGCATGGAAGATGCACTTGGCAAAAAAGGGTGATTGAGAGATATGTGAACACTTAACAGTTTAAAACTTGAGGACTTCTGTATTTGCTTTCCTACCAGGGAAATACAGAATTCCGTTGGCTGGCTCCTACCACTAGTGTGATTAGAATACTTTTATTGACCATTTTGATCTTCTTGCCACCTGCCATATCTTATGTTATAAAACATAACTTTTGGGGCGCCTGGGTGGCGCAGTCGGTTAAGCGTCTGACTTCAGCCAGGTCACGATCTCGCGGTCCGTGAGTTCGAGCCCCGCGTCGGGCTCTGGGCTGATGGCTCAGAGCCTGGAGCCTGTTTCCGATTCTGTGTCTCCCTCTCTCTCTGCCCCTCCCCCGTTCATGCTCTGTCTCTCTCTGTCCCAAAAATAAAATAAAACGTTGAAAAAAAAATTAAAAAAAAAAAACCACATAACTTTTCATGCTATAAGGAAACAAGTGATGAAAATCAAACGCTTCCAGTCACAGCCCATTGACACATGTGTAGACAGCTTTCTAAGACAACCCCGGAAAATTTGTGCCTGTGTTATATAATCCCCTCCCCTTGAGTATGAGCAAAGCTGAAGATAATGGATATCCCTCCCACGATCATGTTATATTATACAGCAGAAGGGATTTTGCAGGTGTAATTAAGTCCCCTAATCAGTTGACTTTGACTTACCCTGGATGGGCCTGCCTTAATCATATCAGACCTTAAAAGGCACTGCCTCCTTCCTGCCACAGATTCAAAGTGTTCCAGGGAAGACCTCTGGAGGGAACCGCATGGTAAAGACACGAGAGGGGCCTCTGGTAACTGAGAACTGCCCCCAGATAACAAACAGCAAAAAAAAAAAAAGCAGGGGTCTTAGGCCTACCACCACAAGGAAATGAGTTCTGCCAACAACCTGAGGAAGGTTGGAAGTGCATCTCTCCCTAGTCAAGCTTCCTGATGAGGACTCACCTGGCTGATCCCTTAACTTCAGCTTTGTACGACACTAATCCGAGCTGGATTCCTGACCCACAAAAGTGGGAGGTAATAAATTTGTGTTGTGTTACTTCACTGAGCTTGTGGTAATTTGTTACATAGTAATAGAAAACTAGTATAGTCTATTGGGATAGCAGCCAAATCCATAATAGCCATATAGCCATATTAAGAAAATTATAAAATTTTACTGATGCATAAAAGAGGATTTGGAAAACTGGGAAGATATACTATGTGCCTAATGGGAAGATTAAATGTTTTAAAGATGCCAATCTCAAAGTAGTTTTTATAACAGACAAGAAAGGCATTAATAGTCCAAATATTTTAGAAAAAAAAAAGGAAAATATTTAAACAGAAAATGCGCAGAACATTTGGAAATCTGTGAGAAAGGTCACTCTGGAAATAACACCCAAGACACTAATCCATACTCTTTAATTGGAACTAACGGTAGAACAGACCTAAGTTTTGGACCAAGAAAACTCGACTGGACTGAGATAGTAAATTCCAGAGGTGGGAGGATAAATGACTTTGCAAACCAACACAGGTATAAAAGTAAGCACAGAGGGAGTGAAGTTAACCAAACCCATAGTGGGAATAGATTTGTGATAATTTTAGGACACAGGATATGTGAAATCTCTCTGTTTGGTGTAAAGGCACTTATACATTATTATAGATTATCTTTGAAATATGATGATATCTGGTTTACTCATCTTACAGTGTACTTTGATTAGTTATGCGAATACGTAGCTTACAAATGCACGGATATGGGCTCAGGTCATGATCTCACAGTTTGTGAGTTCAAGCCCCGCGTGGGACTCTGGGCTGACAGCTCAGAGCCTGGGGCCTGCTTCCGATTCTGTGTCTCCCTCTCCCTGCCCCTCCCCCACGCAGGCTTTGTCTCTCTGAAAAATAAATAAATACACATTCTTTAAAAATTCATGGATGTTAGGTGACAGATGGAGCACAGCATAACGTATAGAGTTGTCAAATCATTATGCTGTACACCTGAAAAAAAAGCATGGCTGTTAATAGAGGATTAGCTGTTTGCTGAAACCTGAGTCTGGACCCAAAATTTACAGAGAGAGGGGCCATTTGAAGTCCCTGGGTGGTAGCAGCAGCAGGAGTTGCCATTGGCTAGAAGCCAGACTCTGGCGGCGCCCTCCCCTCCTCTCCAGCCTGTAGACTGCCACCACCACTGTGGTTTGGCCACAGAAAGGCACCAGCTGGGACCTTGTTCAGCTTCACACAGGGCTGTTTCATGGGTGAGCGATCTGTGTAGCTTTGCTTAAAAGAATCCCACGCTTGGCGTCCGGTTCTGTTAACACTGTCTTGAAATTCTTAATTTTTTTTTCATCAAAGGACCCTGCATTTTCCTTTTGCACTGACCCTGCAAATTATGTAGCAAGTCTTAGCTTCAGAACCCATTTGGATTTTTGCCTCTTTCTGACAAACAGGAATGAAACTTACTTGTAGTTAGACACTGGCCCACTAGTGAGCATTCCTCCAAATGCCCTGACTTGCTCCCTTGCCACACGGTTCCTTCTCTCTAATATCCATCAGCTGAGTCCACTATAACTTCCAGGAAACTGCCTGGGTGTCTAAAGAGACCTTGCTGAGTTGAATTTCGCCTCCGCAGCATTGCCATCCTATGAATAATCTCCACCTTGTTACAGGTGTGGCAAAACTGTCCTGCTGGATTCCAGCCAGTGGCGTATAAAGGACCCTACCTGGTGGGTGGCCTGGGTGCCCTGGGGATGCTTTCTTCCAGAATGGACAGAGGAGGACAGATGGGATTAGAAACAGAGTATCAGTCAGAAGTCAAGAATGATCACTCAGTAGTGAATTTCTCCCACTGCATGTAACTTACCCTCCCTGAACCTCCGTTTCCTCATCTGTGAATGGTGCAAATAGAGGAGGTATCAACCCCCCTAGGATTGTCCAGAGGACACAGAGTATGTGTAAAAGACTTCGTGTGGTTCCTGGGGCTTAGTGAGTGTTAGCACTTATGAAACATCAGTTCTTTTTAAATTTTTTATATTTAAAAAAATGTCTGCTGAAGTATAATGACAAACAAGGTTATATTAGTTTCAGGTGTACAGCATATTGATTCAAAAATTCTATACATTACTCAGTGCCCACCGCAATAAGTGTAATCACCACCTGTCCCCATAGAACGCGATTACATTGTTGACTATAGTTGACAAAGGAACTATGCTGTTCCTTTTCACCTCTGTGACTTATTTTATAACTGGAGGTTGGTATCTCTTAATCCCCTTTACCTACTTCACAGATCCCCGCACCCACCTCCCCTTTGGCAACCACGAGTTCTCTGCATTTAAGAGTGTTTTTTTTGTTTGTTTCTGAAACATCTTGGTTTTTTTTTAATGTTTATTTATTTTGAGAGGCGGGAGGGGCAGAGAAAGAGGTGGAGAGAGAATCCCCAGCAGGCTCCCAGCTCTCAGCGCTGAGCCCCAGGCCCCCTGGATCCCAACTGTGAGATCATGGCCTGAGGGGAGATCAAGAGTTGGGGGGCTTAACCCACTGAGCCCAACCAGGCGGCTCTGAAACACTGAATCTTAGTCATTTGGGTCATGGGCCCCTGGGCGAACCTGATGATACCTATGGTTCCGCGCCTCCCAATGTCACCTCCTAAAAAGAGCTTGCCCGCAGTGCCAGTTTGACAAACCCTGAAGGAGGTTCCTGGATCCAGGTTAGGGCACTTGCCTCTCAGGGGTCACTTAGGCGGTGCCGTCTCCACTCCCGCCCTCCAAGCTTCCACCTGTGGCCGCCAGAACGCCGCCACCGGCCCGGACTCGGCAGACGGCTTCTCCGCGAGGGTCCGGGCGGGCCGAGCGGCGGCGCCGGAGGGGGCGGGCTCGGCTCTCGGCCCGCCCCGTGTCGGGCTCGGGGTAGGGGCTCTGGCCTATTACAGGATGGAAACTCGGGTGTCCAGAGGGGCGGGAGGGAGAGGGAGTCGGAGGGAGGCGCGCGGGTGAAAGGGGCATTGATGCAGCCTGCGGCGGCCTGGGAGCACGGCGGGGCCAGACTCTGATCAGGGCCCGGCTCCGCGTCTCCTCCTCCTTCTCCTCCTCCTCCTCCTCCTCCTGCTCCGCGCCTCCCCGGGCCGCCGCGCGCCATGCGCCCCCACGGCCCCGCCGCGGCCTCCCCGCAGCGGCTCCTCGGCCTCCTGCTGCTGTTGCTGCTGCAGCTGCGGACGCCGTCGAGCGCCTCCGAGACCCCCAAGGGGAAGCAAAAGGCGCTGCTCCGGCAGAGGGAGGTGGTGGACCTGGTGAGTGCGGCGGCGGGGACAGAGCCGCGGGCCGCACCGGGAGGACGTGCGTCCAGCTGTTGGGGGCGGGGTGGTCTGTACAGCTGTGTAGGTGGGTCGTGCGTGCGACTGGGTGTCCCGCTTTGTCTGCGTCCACGTGTAAGGTAGGACCTGCGCTAGGCGTGCGGTGAGGTCGTGGAACTCGCACGGGAGACCTAAGTGGCAGGGCCATCGTGGAGCGGAGATGCGACGTGGGTCGGGTGGGACGCCCCAAAATACAGGGAGACGCCCAATAATTTCTGGCCTCTGAGGGCCCTCCACACCCCAGGAAGATGGAGAGGGTTAGGGCGGCAGTGAGAGCAGAAGGAGGAGCTTAGGTAGGTTGGAAGGTGGGCCTGGGAGCTGCCTGGGAGACCCTAGACTCGCTGATCCCTTGGGTGGGCCTGGCCCAGAGCCCTGTGACGTGTCCTGTGTTGGGGCTGGTGGCCACGTCTGCCTGCAGGAGAGAATAACAACCCTTACAAAGCATCCGTCCAACTCTCTGTAACTTGAATACTATGAGTCATGTGGGTCATCTTCCTAGGAAGTATGGGCTGCAATTTACTTTGCTGGACGACCACAGCTCAGGACCGGAATGGTTCAGAGGGATTAAGGCCAGAAGGGGAAAATGAAGGGACCCCGCACTAACCCTCCAAGGACCCATTTCATTGTTCTGTTTAGACAGACAGGTAGTCAGTTCTTCCAGATACCCTCAGTCCCCAGCCTGTGGCCACCAAGCTGGAGCATCACAGTGGAGCTAAGGGAGAAGACAGTTTCCAGGACAGCAAATAGCCCAAGTGCTTTCTGAAGGGCTAATCTATGGGAAGGTCTGTTTGCTTAAAGCTCTTTCCCTCCGAAAATCAACAAACCTAGCCCTGTGTCTAGAGCTGTCCTTTCACAAGCTACCATATTCCTTGGCACATAATAAACTTAAGTCCTTAAGCCAATCTTATTTGCAGACAAATACGGTTTACAGGCATTGCAGGGCATAAAGTGGGGGCATTGTTTTGATAAAAACCGTTTTGAATTTGTTAAGTTGCCATTATAAACTGAGCTAATAAACCAAACTCCCTGGCAGCTAGTTCTATGCCAGATTCAAAGTCTCTGGAAAAAAATTCCTGCCATCGCACACTGCACTTTTTGGTGATGTGCTATGTAATTTTGTTCCACAAAGCAGACAATGTGTTCAGGGCTACAGTTCTATTTTAAGTGTCTAAGTTGTTTAAAACTGTACCAAATGGTTGTGGTTCATCTGCAGTTTGCATTTATGAATTTGCAATTATGATACACAAAATACCCCTTTTCTCCATAAAGCTAGCAATTTTTTCTTTTCCTCCATGGATTTTCAGTACCTGCGGTTTCCCACAAATCTCGCCCTGCTTGGAAAAGCTTATTGTGCAGCCAAGCTCAGGTGCATCCTGTAGATTGGATTTGGTTTTGCTGGAGAAAAAAAATGTTCATGTGGTCATTAAGAAGGTTTCAACAGATTCTATAAAGCAGCTTCTTTGTACAGAATCTGTCAAAGCGTTCCTTTCAAGCTTCCAGCAAGCTCTGCCCCCTGGTGGCCATGGAGAGAAATAGGGGCTCATTCTACCGACATTTATAGAACCCCTGCCTAGTACTAAGCATGTGCTGGGATAGTATTTTATTTTATTTTATTTTTTTAACTTTTAAAAATTTATTTTTGAGAGAAAGTGAGAGAGAGAGAGAGTGTGAGTGGGAGAGGGGCAGAGAGAGAGGGAGACACAGAATCAGAAGCAGGCTGCAGGCTCCAGGCTCTGAGCTGTAAGGACAGAGCCCCGTGCTGGGCTTGAACCCACCAATTGAGAGATCATGACCTGAGCTGAAGTTGGTCACTTAACCAACAGAGCCACCCAGGCGCCCCAAGGGTTAGCATTTTAAAGTGAGAAGACAGATGTAATACCTGTGGAACCAAATTCAGTATAATTATGTGGTCACTGAAATGCAGATTATTTCTTTTTTTTTTTTTTTTTTGAGAGAGAGAGAGCACACGAGTGGAAGATGGGCAGAGAGAGAGAATCTTAAGCAAGCTCACTCAGCATGGTGTCCAACTTGGGGTTTGATCTTACCACAGTAAGATCATGACCTGAGCCAAAATCAAGAGTTGGATGCTTAATCAACTGAGCCATCCAGGGACCCCTGTTTTAGAATATTTTGTATTTTAGCGTGTCTTCAAATACTTTTGAAATTTTATTAAATACTTTTCTTACTATTTCCTTGGCAATAAATAAATAGTGCTTTTTTTTTTTCTTACATCAGGAAAATGGCAGTGGCCAAAGTCATGACATAAATCATTTATGAAAACATAGGGCACCTGGGTGGCTCAGTCGGTTGGGCATCCGACTTTGGCTCAGGTCATGATCTTGCGGTCCGTGGGTTCGAGCTGTGCTTTGGGCTCTGTGCTGACAGCTCGGAGCCTGGAGCCTGCTTTGGATTCTGTGTTTCCCTCTCTCTCTGTTCCTCTCCCACTCATGCTCTGTCTCTCAGAAATAAGTGCTAAAAAAAAAAAAATTAAAACAAAGATGAGGGGCCCCTGAGTGGCTCTGTCATTTGAGGATCTGACTTTTGATTTTGCCTCAGGTCATAATCCCAAGGTCATGGAATCCAGCCTCCCCTCCCCGCCATCAGCATGGAGCCTGCTTAAGATTCTCTCTCTCTCCTCTCTCTCTACCCCTCTGCCCTTCTCCCCTGCTCTCATGCACTCTCTCTCTCTCTAAAATAAATTGTAAAAAAACAAATATAAAGCTGGTGATGGGAAAAGAAATTGATTGGGAAACATTATATACATGAGGATCCTTCCTAGGTAATGTCATTACTGGATTTTATAATATGAAATAATTTATAATATGAAATCTAATCCCAGATGGCAAAATTGAAAGATAAGCTTTGAAGTTATTTTAATCTGTAAGGAATCTTGGGTTTTGTTGTTGTTGTTGTTTTTCTCACTGGACAGGATCTTTATATAGAATGACAGTATAATTTACACAAATAGGGGAATGTTAAAGTAAAAATTTAAGTGGATCGCATTTGGGGTTTGGAGGGCCCTAATAAGTGGACCAACTCAGGAATAGACACGGGAATTAGACGGAGATAAAATATCACCCTTACCACTTATCCAGCTACATTGGTATGAGTGGCTTATGTGTGCTGGGTGGCAGGTTTGCTAATGTTCCCTTTCCCAGCTCTAGACCCTGGCAAGGTCCACCCGAGGGAGTAGACATACTTGCCCAGTATCACTGCCTCACATGGTCTTGGGGGAATAATAAGAATCCTTCCGGCTGACATACACTGCTTACTGTGCCCCGCACTGCTCTAAGCACATTTTATATATTATCTCACTTCAATCTCATACGAACCCTACCAGGTAAGAATCTTTACTATTTTCTTCATTTTACAGGTAAGGAAACGGGCACTGAAATGTTGAGTCAGTTGCCTTATCTCACAGAGCTAATATGTGGTTGAGCCAGGATTAAAATCCAGAGAATCTGGTGCAAGAACTCATGCTCTTAACTTCTACCTGACACCGAGAAATAATCATAGCGCTTAAGAGGTTGGATGGATTCCTGCCACCCTCATGAAAACCAGCGGTCACCTGTAACCATGTCATTCACTCCTAAGAAGGAGTGAGGTTGGAGGCCAGACGTGTTACCCTCGTGACACTCCCTTCACATAAAAATAGAAGCAGGAGATGTGCGATCCATTTCAAAGGTTTCGCCCGTTTAAGATAATTATTAACTAAGCTCTTTAAATAATTTTATCACTAGGAATATATCTTAGGGAGATAATTCAAAAGATGAAGAAAGCTCTATGTATGAAGATTTTCATTACAATAATGTTAATGACAGACAAAATAGGAACAGCCTAAGTATCCCCAAATAATGCAATGGTTGCAGAAAAATGTTAAAGTATCATTCTGAAATCCAAGTCCCTTTACAGCATATAGGGTGGTGTATTCAATGATGTTCACGCTGAAATACAGCTATTTAAAAATCGTGTATACTTTTAATAAGCAGTAGAAAAAAGCAGGCAAATGAAAACATTGTGTCATCTTTGACTTGTGCGTGTGCATGCGTGCCTACAGTCTGTGCAATGAAAAGAACAGGAAAGAAATCTTAACATTTTAGAAATCACTTTAAATTCAGTTCTCTATAATAACTCATTTAGAACATGAACCAGTAGTATGAAGAGATTCTGCGCTCCAGGTGCTCAAAAATAAATGCAATTCTAATCAGAATGAGTCTTGGAATCGTAAGCGGTGAGAGTCTGTCCCCATTTCCTTTTTCTGCTCTAGTATAATGGAATGTGCTTACAAGGACCTGCAGGGGTGCCTGGGCGAGACGGAAGCCCTGGGGCCAATGGCATTCCTGGGACCCCTGGGATCCCCGGTCGGGATGGATTCAAAGGAGAAAAGGGAGAATGCCTGAGGGAAAGCTTTGAGGAGTCCTGGACACCTAACTACAAGCAGTGCTCGTGGAGTTCACTGAATTACGGCATTGATCTTGGCAAAATCGCGGTAAGTGAAGTCTGAATTATTTTAAAGTTGAAGCAAAACTTAAGAGTTTTCATAGTTGAGTGTGAATTTTGGATGAGATTTTATTTTATTTTTACTAGAAGGCTTTTTACAAAATTAAGGAGTAGGGACCCTGTAGCTTTTAAGTGAGGATTAATGAAAAAAAAAAAAAAGCTAACATTTCAAAGTTGATTTTATAAAGGTATTTCTAAGACAAATAAATCACCATGTTTTTTAGCCCGGATAATACCTAACATAACTTACTCTCCCCTTTTTATTTTTATTTTTTATTTGTGTATTTTTTCAATATATGAAATTTATTGTCAAATTGGTTTCCATACAACACCCAGTGCTCATCCCAAAAGGTGCCCTCCTCAATACCCATCATCCACCCTCCCCTCCCTCCCGCCCCCCATCTACTCTCCCCTTTTTAAATGCAAACTAAAAAGGGAGAGTGTGAGTGTCTGTGTTGGATGGTAAGCAACCTTCCAGTCTTGTCCTAAAGTGAATTTAAATTTAAATTAGTGTAAGAAATTCTGCTGTGGCTCCAGACCACGAAAGAGTGGGAAAAAATTTCCAAGAAACTACCCTGTGATAGGAATTATCTCGAAGTGGGAAGTCTGTTGGTATTTGTCCTTATTCTGGGTAGCAGGTGTGGCTTAAAATTGCTAAGCTTACGGGAGGTGGAATGGACCAGAGATATACCAGTGAGCATTTAAAGTTTGTCTGTGAGGGCACCTGGGTGGCTCAGTCGGTTAAGCGTCAGACTGGTTCAGGCCATGAACTCACAGTTCATGAGTTCGAGTCCCGCATCGGGCTCTGTGTTGACAGCCTGCTTCAGATTCTGTGTCTCCCTTTCTCTCTGCTCCTCCCCAGCTTGCACTCTGTCTTCCTCTCTCAAAAATAAATAAACATTAACAAAATTTTTTTAAAAAATTTGTGAGGCTCCTGGGGTGGCTCAGTCAGCTAAGCATCTGACTCTTGATTTCAGCTCAGGTCATGATCTCACAGTTTGTGAGCTTGGGCTCTGCACTGACAGCGTGGAGCCTGTTTGGGCTTCTCTCTCCCTGTCTTTCTGCCTCTCCTCTGCTCGCTCTCTCAAACAAATACATACATACATACATACATACATACATACATAAACAAACAAACAAATGAACTTAAATTTAAAAAAAAAATTGTCTGTAACGGTGAGGTGGGGGAAAAGTACTCAAAAGAGCCTGAGTGGCAAAGCATTTTGATTCACGATTCTAGTCACTTTAATTAGTGTTTGCTTCAAAAGCAACTGGCAAGACGATCGGGATGGCCCAGAGCTGAAGAAGCTTGGTGCTATTTCTAAGCCTCTTTCTTCTTTTGTTGCCCAGTGCCGTACCTGGTTCTGTATGTACAATATATTATTCCTTGATAGTAACCACTCCTACCATCAGCCAATGCAAATAGAAGAGATTTTACTTTCGGAACACTCTGAGATGCTCCTCGCCGCAGCTTTTTTCACGTCTGCTCGCTTGCAAACCGTTCGAGACTGTCTTGATTTGATTTGTGCGTACTCGAAGTTCCAGAGAGCTTCCATAGTTTTGGTGACTGTGACCACTTGCACTTTCGTATGTGACTTCTTAGAAAGCATTTGGTTAAAATGCCGCCTGCTTCTTTACACATCTGACGGGGACGGATTGGTTACTTACAGTTCATCAAAAGTTGCTGAGTTCTACAACTATCCGTGTGGACTCTACGTATTTAATACGTTTTTAAGTTTCTTAGGAGCGGTCAGAATGGGTTTGGGAGTTTTCTGCAAGTGAAAGATAGTAGACCGTGAGCCAGTGGAGAGAGCTTTTTTCCTACTGCTTTTCTACTTTTTTCTACTGCTTATTAAAATTTTGCAAAGAGCAATGAGAGAAAAAGACCCGGGCTTTCTAATTGTGTCA
Source organism: Prionailurus viverrinus (assembly GCF_022837055.1). NCBI lineage: Eukaryota > Metazoa > Chordata > Mammalia > Carnivora > Felidae > Prionailurus > Prionailurus viverrinus. Next base: position 49,318,958 of record NC_062578.1, read on the forward strand.
GATAGGTAAAGACTAAAACCCCCACCTGTGCTTCACCCCTGGTACTGTTTGCTGTTGCTCAAAAAAAGAAACTGGTCAAGAATAAGTATATAGAGGGGCGCCTGGGTGGCGCAGTCGGTTAAGCGTCCGACTTCAGCCAGGTCACGATCTCGAGGTCCGTGAGTTTGAGCCCCGCATCAGGCTCTGGGCTGATGGCTCAGAGCCTGGAGCCTGTTTCCGATTCTGTGTCTCCCTCTCTCTCTGCCCCTCCCCCGTTCATGCTCTGTCTCTCTCTGTCCCCAAAATAAATAAACGTTGAAAAAAAAATTAAAAAAAAAAAAAAAAAAGAATAAGTATATAGAGACAGGGCTAGTCTAGAATATGGACAGGGCTGGTCTAGAATATAAAGTCCACAAGGGCAGAGATTCTGTTTCATTTACTGCTGTAACTGTAACATCCAGCATAAAGGGCTCAGGAGATATTTTTTGGAATGGAAAAAAAAAAGTCAATATATAGATTGGTTTGGTTTAAAATACGGAAGACTAGGGGCGCCTGGGTGGCTCAGTCGGTTGAGCGGCCGACTTCGGCTCAGGTCACGATCTCACGGTCCATGAGTTCGAGCCCCGCGTCGGGCTCTGTGCTGACAGCTCAGAGCCTGGAGCCTGTTTCAGATTCTGTGTCTCCCTCTCTCTGACCCTCCCCTGTTCATGCTCTGTCTCTCCCTGTCTCAAAAATAAATAAAAACGTTAAAAAATAAAATTAAAAAAAATAATAAAATACGGAAGACTAGCTGTTTTGAGTAAAACCAAAAGATACCTTCAATGACGTGAATAATTTTAAGAATGCTGTAATTTGATTTTCTGAGAGTACCTCATATCAGACTTTTATCTATCTTGCAGAGAACCTCTCTCCTTCTGTAAAAATTAAGCTTTTTAAAATGTAATTTGAGGGGCGCCTGGGTGGTGCAGTCGGTTAAGCGTCCGACTTCAGCCAGGTCACGATCTCGTGGTCCGTGAGTTCGAGCCCCACGTCAGGCTCTGGGCTGATGGCTCAGAGCCTGGAGCCTGTTTCCGATTCTGTACCTCCCTCTCTCTCTGCCCCTCCCCCGTTCATGCTCTGTCTCTCTCTGTCCCAAAAATAAATAAAAGTTGAAAAAAAAATTGAATAAATAAAAAATAAAAACAATAATGTAGTTTGAGGAAGAGGAAAGTTAAATAAAATTCACAGTGCAATTTGAAAGCATAATTTAAAAATTTTTAAAAATGATTATTTATCTTTGAAGGAGAGAGACAGAGTGTGAGCAGGGGAGGGGCAGAGAGAGAGGGAGACACAGAATCCAAAACAGGCTCCAGGCTCTGAGCCGTCAGCACAGAGCCCGACACGGGACTCGAACTCATGAACTGTTAGATCATGACCTGAGCTGAAGGGAGACGCTTAACCGACTGAGCCACCCAGGCAGCCCTGAAAGCATAATTTTAATGAAAGTTGAAAACGCTAATAAAGCCTTGTTTCTGTGTTTGCGACAGGAGTGTACATTTACAAAGATGCGCTCCAACAGTGCTTTACGAGTTTTGTTCAGCGGCTCACTTCGGTTAAAATGCCGAAGTGCGTGCTGTCAGCGTTGGTATTTCACGTTCAACGGAGCTGAATGTTCAGGACCTCTTCCCATTGAAGCCATAATTTATTTGGACCAAGGAAGCCCTGAACTCAATTCAACAATTAATATTCACCGCACTTCTTCTGGTATGTAGAATAGTGACTGCGTGATGTGCCTTACGTCTTTAGAGACCAAAACTGGTTTTGAATCCGCTGGCATGTTGGCTCACTAGCCTCTGAGAAGGAGACGTATAGCAGGTTTTCAGCACATGATTCTTCATCCTGGTTGCATTTCAGAATTCCCTGAAATGGATCTTTAAAAAAAAAAAACATGCAGGTGCCTGGGTCCCACCTCTGACCAACTGAGTCAGAATCTCTGTGGATCAGACTGTATTTTTAAAAGATCCCCAAGGTTGAAAACTACTGAGTTAGATGAAATGGCAAAACAGTCTCTAATGCCATAGAGCAGTGGTTTTCAACCATGGCTACGTATTCGGCTCAACTGGGGCACTTTAAAAAAATCCCTGTACCTGAGTACCACCCCTCCAGGGGGTCTGACTTAAAGGGTATGGAGGCTGCTGAGGGAATGGGTTGCAGAATCTCTTCCAGTTATTTTAATGCTCATGAGATCCACTAGCATAGACTGATAAGGAGATTACTTCTCTGCCTTGTCCTTTAAAAGGATGGATACAGTCTGCTGAACTTGCAAAAGAGAACATGGCCATATTGCATTCTCTGTTTCTGTGAAAGAATGACATTCATTTCAACCAGTGTTTGCTTAAACTGTAAGGGAAAAAACTTGGTTGGTTTGTTCTGTCTTAAGGCTCATTCACGAAAATTTGGACGATACCAAGAAATAGAACTGGGGGGCTGCCGATTGAAGCCATCACCCAGACGTACCACTATCGATATTTGGTTTCTTGAGTTGCAGTGAGATCTCACAGCATGACCGCCCATGCTGGGAGAATCACAAGATGTATATATCACCAGCTTCATTTCCCTGATTTCTTGCAAGGATTTCTCACTAATCTTGCACTTAAAAATGGCAGAGGGAAGAGAAGAGATCCCTCCACTGTAAACCAGAGGAAATTATATTTCAGCATGCTTTGGGGATTCAAGTCAGATACTGAACCCAGAAACCAGTATCTCACATTTCTTATTCCTAAGAAATTAAGGGCGTCCCTTCCACATTCTTCCTCAAATCCCCGCCATATCTTTCAGATATAAAGAAGATATTTTAATCCCCTCTTTTTGCACATGGAGAAGGTCCAGGGAAATAAAGTGTGTTACCCCGGACAGTAGAGTCAGTGTCCAGGAAAGCAGAAACCAGCTCCTTGCCTGCCCTCTTGTCTCCCCAACCCGCTCTTTGGTCCGGTTAAAAAGCTTCATCACTAAGTCCTTAGATACGTGTGCTGGAAAGGATGATATGTTTTGCATCTTGAGAAGCAGTCTCTAAAATAAGAAAAATCTGGATATAAAATTAAAATTTGATTAGGAAGTGATATGTGTTAAATAGTCGTTGGAATGAGTAACTAACTTTCTATTGTATTACCTTTAAGGTGTTTGAGCTAATATCTTGCTATGATATAAGCCCTCAGGCCCATGAACTGTGACCTATACGTGCATACGCCTTATAAATTATTTAATATAGCATTTCCCAACCATGTTGTGGAAACTCATTTGGGGGGCGCCTGGGTGGCGCAGTCGGTTAAGCGTCCGACTTCAGCCAGGTCACGCTCTCGCGGTCCGTGAGTTCGAGCCCCGCGTCAGGCTCTGGGCTGATGGCTCGGAGCCTGGAGCCTGTTTCCGATTCTGTGTCTCCCTCTCTCTCTGCCCCTCCCCCGTTCATGCTCTGTCTCTCTCTGTCCCAAAAACAAATAAACGTTGAAAAAAAAAATTTAAAAAAAAAAAAAAAAAAAAGAAACTCATTTGGTGTGATCCGTTGGGTGGAATGTCAGAAGTAATTTGTTACTCATAACAGTTTCTGTGTTAAGGTTATGGAAGGTTACCCCTATAATAAAGTCACTTTCCCTCTCACACTGTTACTCTTTCTTGAGAGAAAGGAGACATGCTTAGCACATTGAGGTTGACTGAAAGTCTTGGATATATCCATGGGAGTTTGAAAACATTTGAATGCTACTTTGTTACCTGGGTCTAGGAGGAAAATAGGTCTAGAACTCCCAATTCCAACATATTTTAGATGCTTAATAAATTGCAATAGTATATTATCATTGCAAAAATATTCATGCATTCAAAAAACATTTTGTTATATGTTAAAGACCATGAAGTGACCCTTTGACTCCTCATGCAAGACTGATGCTAGACCCCAACTTGTCTTATTACATCATGCAATGTGAGGTGAGCCAGCTTCTAGGCCGTGGATCTGCAGAACTTGGGAGAACACGAGTATTATTTCTGGGCATTTTCACCAAGTGTGGCCCTAGGTTAAATGGAATTGTGGCCACACTGCTTAGTTCTCCCCGCTTTGAAAGGGGCCTGAACCACAGTCATATCACTGGATTCTGAGGGACTTACCTTAGATTCACTGATGTGTCCGATAAAGAAGGACAGAGCTTCAGATCTACATTACTGAGGCTCAGCTGGATTGTACTAACCTACCAAATGGGAAATCTGACCAGTCGCATGATGGCATCCTTCCGCTACTCACGTCGGGACCCATTTTCTTAAAGAACCTGGCAACCTTTGGTGCCTTTTCCTCCTTACACAGACACATATCTTTTTGTCTGTTAAAATGACCTTGGGGATTTTTTTTTTTTAATATAGAAGAACCATGGTAAGATGGAATGCAAGTTGTATATTAGCATGTGAAAGTCCAGAGACCCTGAGAAAATTTGTATATTTATAAAGCAGAAGAACACAGAGGAAAAACAAGGCTGCTTGTTTTTTCACCGTGAGGAAATTCTATGAAAAATGGGATTCCCAGATTGGAGGACTGGTATAATGATTATGCTAGAATTTCTTTTAATGTTTTAAAAGTCCTTTCTTCTCCGTGAATGCCATCAAGTGTATAGGTAAGTGTTGGAAAAGACTTCCTTTAAAAAAGACCTGCACATCAAATAAAACTCTTGGCTTTCAAAAGTGTAGGCTTCCTTTGTTTAGTCAAATAAATTGCTTTTTTTGTTTTCAGTCACCTAAACAGTAACTTTCAGGAACTAAACAGACTTTGCTTTTATGGTCAAAACCTGTAACAAAACTATCTGTTAAGCTTATATCATCGAATGGATAGGAATACATCTCTTAAAAATATTTACTTGGTAAGAAAAAGAGAACTTATCTTTATGAAGTCCTGATTAAGTGTTAGAATTTTTAATTCATCGTACATTGAATAGATACGTTATCCAGCTTGCTAAAGCAATAAAATTTAGATGAAGATTTTTGCTTTTCGTTCTAAAGAAAGATGTACCTTTCATCTCTGTTTTGCAGTGGAAGGACTTTGTGAAGGAATTGGTGCCGGACTAGTGGATGTTGCTATCTGGGTTGGGACTTGTTCGGATTACCCGAAAGGAGATGCCTCTACTGGATGGAATTCAGTGTCTCGCATTATTATTGAAGAACTACCAAAATAGATTCTTTAATTTTCATTCCCTACCTCTTTTTTATTAAACCTTTGAAGGGTTCATTTTAGTGGCGTTTTATATAATGTTTAATGTATACATCTGAATAAAAAACAAAGCTAAATGTGTTTACAGACCAAAGTGTGATTTCACACTGTTTGAAAATCCAGTATTATTCATTTTCCTTCATTCAAAACTGGTTTCAGGATTTTGTAGTTGATTAGAATACTTTCTTCGTATGCCCCATTCCCTGAACCCGTAATTTGGGACGTCATCGCGGTCTTGAACTTTTCCTGTTGTCTTAGGATAGCACCTTTTAAAACATAAGGCTACCCGTTTTTGTATAAGTTGTAAATGTTCAGAACTGTTTTATATCTGTGAAATAAAACTTGTTTCAGACTATTTTAATATCTTTAACCTAATTGCTACTAAAGTTAGAGTCCTTAGTACTTTATATCTGAAAAGTTGGGTTCAATTAATAATCATATATATATTAAATTTTAGTACATGTACTGCTTCATATTTTGAGGCGTATAAAGGAAAGCGGGGGGGGGGTATTTGTGTGTCAGGAAATACATTAACAAGCACTTTAGGAATTTTATCTCTAACAAAGAATAAAAAGATGTGAATTCTGCCCTCCCAACTGCTTACTTCCAATTGATAGGGAGGATAAAATATATACACAATTAACATTAAATCAAAGATCAATATGTTGATTGTCATAAAAGTTGTTGAAGGGGTTGGCATAATTCAAAGGATGTTGTATTACCTGTGGCTGAGGTCATCAGAAAGAATTCATGATGACGGAAGTACAGGTATCAGACTGATAAAATTAAGTGAATCCTGGTTCACTAAAGTACTTTATCTTAAATAAGGCTATAAAACAATAACAACAGGGGCACCTGGACGGCTCAGTTGGTTAACCACTCGACTTTTGATTTGGGCTCAGGTCATGATCTCATGGTTGTGAGATCGAGCCCTGAGTTGGGCTCCACACTGAGCATGGAGCCTGCTTAAGATTTTCTGCCCCTCCCTCGCCTATGTGCGCACGCAAGTGCTCTCTCTCTCTCTCTTAAAAACAAAAACCAAAAAAACAAAACAAACAAAAAACAATAACAAAGTCTCCTAGTTTTTGGCCTGCAAACAATGACCTAGAAATGATGACCAGTCTAGTAACACATTCCATTTCCTACTAAAAGGAACTAAGGCTACTTGAAGAAATGGGTGATTTCAGCTCTGGGGCAGGAAATGTGCAGTATGAGTCTGGAACATCTTGGCATAGTGGAAAACAAGGCAACTATGAAAGATAACTGAAAAGGAGCCAAGAGCCAACTTGAATTGGTTCCCACTGGCAAAGATAATACAATTTAAGGATCAGTAAAGATAATAATGGCAATGGTTTGGGGCGCCTGGGTGGCTCAGTCGATTGAACGTCCGACTTCGGCTCAGGTCATGATCTCATGGTTCGTAAGCTCGAGCCCCGCGTTGGGGTCTGTGCGGACAACTTGGAGCATGGAGCCTTCTTCGGATTCTGTGTCTCCCTCTCTGTCTCTGCCCCTCCCCAGCTTGCACTCTGTCTCTCCCTCTCTCAAAAATAAATAAACATTAAAAAAAGGTTTTTTTTTTTAATAAAAAAAAATAATGGCAATGGTTTGCAACACATCAAATGTGTTTTAATGCAGGAGTTCATAATGAGATGAATATAAAATTCATTGGTCAACTTGGAGGATGCCAGGAAACCAACTTGTCACTGTGAAAATTGGTAAATAGGAAAAAACCAAGCATTTATTCTGCTTTCTCTATATGAACTGTATTTCTGGGTAACCAAACTGTTGATGAAGGGACATTTCCCCTTATAGAAGTGTGTGTGTGTTTTATAGTATTGTATAGGGTGTATTGGCATAGGTAACAAATGAAGAGTGATAGAATTAGAATATCAAATTTTCAACCCCTCATGTATTAAGAGATCTGGCAATGATCATCAATGACTGATGACATTCCAAAAAGTGAGGCACCAGACTATGTATCTCTTAATGAAAATACGTAACACCACTCAAGAAGTAGTTTTGCCAAGAAACAATCAAACTTGGATTGATTTAGTCTCCAGATATAGCTGTTAGATTTTAGGAAATACAAGGGATAGAAGAACATGCTAATTGACATGACAGAATCATAGCAAATCTAGACTATGGGAAACTTGAAAGACAACTTGGTTTCTTCAACAAATAAACTGCAAGAAAAGAGAAAAAACATGTATTAAAAGAGATTTACTATCATCTCAATCCATTTTGATGTTTTTACTTTATTTGGATGCTTGAGATAGTTGAAGACATTTGAACACTAACTGGATATTTGATATCAAATAATTACATATTTTTTAGGTGTGATAAAGGTATTGTGGCTATTTTTTGACTTTTTAAAAAAATGTTTATTCATTTTTGAGAGAAAGAGCATGAGTGGTGGAGGGGCAGAGAGGGGGGCGGAACAGAAGATCTGAAGCAGGCTCTGCACTGACAGCAGAGAACCTAATGTGGGTCTTGAACTCACGAACCTGAGCTGAGATAGGACACCCAACCGATTAAGCCACCCAGGCGCCCCTTTAAATTCTTTCTTTCTTTTATTTTTAAGTAATTTCTATGCCCAAGGTGGGGCTCGAACTCACAACGCTGAGATCAAGAGTCTCATGCTCCACTGACTGAGCCCACCAGGTGCCCCATATTGTGGTTATTTTTAAATAGTGCTTATCTTTTAAAGATAATAATACTGGAATATTTAAGTGATATGATGTCTGGAATTTGCTTCAGAATAATCCGGAAAGGAAAAGAGGGTGAGAAGGAATCTCGATAAAATAATGTTGAAGACAGAAGTTAACCAAGATGGGTAAAAATTTTGAGAAATGGGACTGGGATTAAGGACATTTTGGGTGGGGACAAGAACATTAGTTCAGACGTCTTTGAATTGGCAAAGATTCTGAAGATATTTATGTCCCATGTGAATGCCTATCAAAGGATGTCCATTGCAGAGGAGGCTCTTAATACTGAGACGGACAAAATAACACACTGTCGATGTCAGCTTCTTTCCCCAGCCACTCCAGTGCTGGTTCAATGGACCCACGAACAAAGAAGCCATGGTGGCAAAGATGGAGGCTATGTCCAACAACACAGAATCTTAAAGGCTAGCCTGATGGAGTACCTGGGTGGTTTAGTCGGTTGAGCGTCTGACTCCTGATTTCGGCTCAGGTCGTGATCTCAAGGTCTGGGATCGGACCCCTCGCTAGCCTCCATGTTGGGCTCCATGTTTCTCGAGGAGCCTGTTAAGGATTCTCTTTCCCTCTCTCTCTGCCCCTTCCCCACACTCTCACGCACTTGAGCACTCTCTCTCCCTCTCTCTTTC